>NC_134864.1:41656666-41966666 GCF_049852395.1 Peromyscus maniculatus bairdii | reverse complement strand
GCAACCACATGGTGGCTCACAACCACCTGTAATGAGATCTGGCGCCTTCTTCTGGCCTACAGGCATATATGCAGGTGGAATATTGTATATATAATAAATAAATAAATCTCTTTGAGAGAGAAAGAGAGAGAGAGAGAGAGAGAGAGAGAGAGAGACAGAGACAGAGACAGAGACAGACAGAGAGAGACCTCACTAGAGAAAGCACCCTGTACCAAGCTCATCTGATACCCAGTGACTGTCTAGGAGCATTTACTAAGAACTCCCCTGAATTTGCAATTTGCACCCCCCCCCCTTTTTTTTTTAATTAAAAAAAAACAGCACTAGACCAATCTCTCTCTCCATCTTTGGCCATCTCTTTCTTCTCCCGGTTTAGCAGACACTTACCCTGTCTCCAGCATTGTGCTAGGTAGTTTGACTCCTCAAAAGTGAGCAAGCCCAGCTCCTCACCTCAGGTAGCTCATGGTCCGGGGAAGGCGAGGCAGGAAAGCAACTGAGTTGTGAGTGTGCAGAGCAGCAGAGGCCCCGTGCCCTCTGGTGTTCCGCTAAGAAAACAGTCCTGTTTCTAGTGGGAGTACTGGGGAAGGATAGGATATAACTGATGCTCGGTTGATTGGTGTCTGATCAATTGATTGCTGGGACGCGTTCAAACCCAAGGCCTGGCATATGCCAGGCAAATGCTCTACCGTCAGCCATTACACCCAGCCAGGGTTTTTACGTTAGTTTCTCACACCTCCTATAGCTATAAGGAGAGCGAGTAGAATCTGAACTCTCAGCCTACCCGCTGCGCAAGGGAACCCTGAATTCCAAAATTGTGATCTGATTTCAGCCAGAGACCAGCACAAACCTATCTTCTGGGCTCTTCGAACCCAAACACCAATCATTTAAGCTGATAGAAATGTTAGTTTCAGATTGTGGGCTGCCGTGACATGGGTTTTTAGTTTATCTCATGCCTGGCTTTTCCCACATCCTTTCTACCCTCATCTGTCTCAGTTGGGGTCCATCCAGTCTTGTGAAGCCTCTTGAAGTGGTCCGAACACAGTGGGGCGATAGGAAAACAGAGTGCTGCCTGGAGTTCTGAGGCTAACAGACACCCTCTCTTTCTCCTCAGCTCCCTTGGGGCTGGGACTACTCGGGCTCCTCCAACCTGGGCGAGCTGAAGCTGCTGCTGGAGGAGGCAGTCATGCTGAGGCGGCTCAAGTCTGACGTTCTTTCCCAGCTTCCAGCCAAGCAGCGCAAGATGGTGGTGGTCAACCCTGGTCGGATCAGCACCAGGGCCAAGGCGGCCCTGGATGCAGCGGCCAAAGAAATGATGGAGATCAAAACGGTGAGTGGGGCTGTGGAACGGGTGCCTCCATGGGGGTCCTGAAAGCTGCTCTGTGCGCGTGGTCCGAGTTCTCCGAATGTGGCTTTTCATTGTCTTTTCACCCTGCCTGAGCAAGAAGAGCCAACCCATTTCACTCCTCGCCTGACCTGCATGTGCGTGTGTGCGTGCATGTGTTTGTGTGTGTGTGTGTGTGTGTGTGTGTGTGTGTGTGTGTGTGTGTGTGTGTGTGTGTAGAGAGCATGCATGCAAGTATGCCGATGTGGGGCTGGGCCATGCATTTGGGTTGTCAGGAGTTGCAGTTCGTGTTTACAGAGAGTGAAATGAGGCTCACAGAGCTGAGGTTAGATACAGCATACAAGATGCCCTGCTGCTCGGCTCTTTCTTCATACTCTTCTTCAGTGCTGTGCTGTAGGAAGTGCTATAGAGAACTCTACACCAGCTCTGTCTGTCTTTTGGGAGAAAGCCTTATGCTTTTCATTAGCAAGAAAATAAACAACCCCTGCTAATTTTTGTCACATCACAGAGCTTCGTCTGGACCCCGATAGTCCCCAGACAAAACCAGTCAGCCACCGCTGCGATGTCAGCCTCTGAGAAGTGACAAAATACACAGAACAACAAGAGATGAAATGTGCAATGTTTCAGTGTTGTGGCGGGAGAAGCAAGGCTGGCCAGTGACTTGTAAGAAATTGGGTGGGGGCCTGGAGAGATGGCTCAGAGGTTAAGAGCACTGGCTGCTCCTCCAGAGGTCCTGAGTTCAATTCCCAGCACCCACATGGTGGCTCACAACCATCTAAAATGAGATCTGGTGCCCTCTTTTGGCATGTAGGTATACATGCAGGCTAGAACAGTGTATACATAATAAATAAATAAATCTTTTAAAAAAAAAGAAAGAAATTGGGTGGGATAGAGGAAGCCCTGGTGAGTTGTCATAGCATATTTACTGTCTGCTCAATTACGTGTGATGACCTGCATACCCCCGGGAAAAGGAGGTGTAGTCCCTGTGGTAGTTCCTGATGTGGACATGACAGATCATGTTTCTTCTTCTTGTGGTGGCTCGTGCTTTGGTTTGTCTTTAGAGACAGGGTCTTGCTCGTAGCCCAGGCTAGTTTCCAACTCACAATCCTTTTTCCTCTGACTCCTGCTGACTGAGATTGTAACTGTTTGCCACCATGTGTAGTTATATTTTGGTAGCACAGAAGGCGCTGTCCTAAAAATCAATCTTGGTGATCTTTTGCTGATCTCTACAATAAATAGTGAATAGAAACTTTATTTATAAATTTTAAGTGTTCCCTCTCCCTCTCTCCCTCTCCCCCTCCCCCTCTCGCAAGGGGTTGCGGGGGTGCTGTGCTGTGGATTAAACCCAGAGCCTTGCTCACGCTGAATGTGTGCTTTACCACTGCGCTCACCCCAGCCCATTACTTGCATTCGAGACAGAGTCTTACTATGTAGACCTGGCTAGCCTGGAACTCACGGAGATCCACCTGCTGGTACTTCCTAGGTGTGCCCTTACTGCCTGACCAGTGAACAAGGGCAGCAAATATAATGTTAATGGGGAGACAGGCATGCATTATTTTTAGATTCAAAGATACAGTTTTGGTTTGGGTTTTGCTAGTATGGTGGTGTTTTGTTGTATGAGTGAATGGAATAAGGCCATTAGTGTTTCTAAAACTAAAACAAAGCAGTGTGTGTGTGTGTGTGTGTGCGTGTGTGCGCTATGGTTAGTTCAGCAGTCGAGTGAGCAACTTTTAACCTGCACCAGTGTGTCCAGCTCTTTGAGTGTGCTGCATAATGCCACATATTATTTCACATGTAGCCTGATAGTTTGACTTCCCATCAAACCAACAAAACAATATTTTATTAGTAAAATTAAAGATAAGTCATGACAATTAGGAATGTTGGGTATTTCCTAACTTTAAGCAGCCGTACACACCCCTTTCCTTTGAGGGGGTGTATCTTAATGCTTCCATAAGTAGGACAGGGTGCTGGAGGTCCATAAGGCTGGAGGTCCATACTGCCTGCTGGTGACTGTCACCCTTGTCTTAGATACTGTAGAGTTCTCATCCTCTTTTGGAGATTATGGAAGTAAAGTCTGAGCTCAGTAAGTTCTTCCAACATCCAGGCTAGAGCCCAGAGGCCTTTTCAGCCCACCCCTGCCATCTGCTGCAAATCCAATGTTTAACTTCATCCAGGAAGCAGGAGCAGTGGCTGGCCAGTGCATAGGATGCCCACAGACAGAGCCCCACAGCTGTAAAACCTCGAGTCGATGAGGTTAAACAGAACCATGTTTTCATGGTGTTAGCCAAATAAGGAGACTCGCGGCTCAGCAGAAGGACCCTTGTTATCCTTACTTTTAGCCCAAGTACCTCTCAGCCTACATCATGGTCGCTCCGTCAGGCTCTGCTGGCTTGTCTGTCAAGGGCTGGTTCTTTGTTCTTTGACACCTCTCTGTCTACAAGACATTATTATAACCTTTGTATATAAAAGTGAAGGCCAAGCAGCCAATTTATAAAACCTGTTATCATGAAAGCTTTTCTCATTTTTCAGCTGGAACTGTTTCCTCAAAGGCTGAGGAAAGCTGGCTATAATGGCCTTTGTCTAAAGCTGGTTTCCGATCAGCGAAGAAGAAAATGAAGCAGGTCCATGCAGAGTCTCGGTGACAGCATCCCTTCCCCCTTGTCAGTTGGCAGGCCGTTCAGATTTCCAGTTAGAAAAGAAATCGGGGAACCCCAGTGCATCTATTTTAATAAGAATCGAGGAGTCAAGGAACAAAGGGCACAAGTTGTTTAAAAACCCCTTGCCCACAGCTAGAAAAGAAATGTGACCATTCATGGATAGTATGATGTCTGCTTGGTTTGGGAAAGTTTTTCCTTTCTTTTTAAAGATAAAATTATTGATTTCTCCCCCCATTAAAGTGCACAAGGATGGGGATGTAGGTCAGTGGTGGAATACTTGCTTAGCATGTGCAGGTCCCGGGGTTCGATCCCCAGTGTTGCAAAGAGAGAAAAAGAAAAATACAGTAGACGTCAGTAGTAGATGTCTGCCGTGTAGAATAAAGGCAAACACTTAGAATAAGTGGCATTTATTGAGTACTTGTGACTTTATAGGTATGTTGCTCTATGTGTATTGGCTATGAACTCTTACCATCAGGTTCCAAGCCCAGATATTTGAGCTCCCTAGAAACACTACAATTTCTACTTCTGCTATTTGGTAGAATATTAAATATATATATATATATATATATATATATATATATATATATATATATATATATACACACACACACATATATACACTTTTAAATATATATATTTCTATATGCCTATACATGGGCATTTTATATGTCTACATATAACCTGTATATATAAAATATATTTTTGTATAATTAAATATAAATATATATGTAATGAGCAATATGTTTTATTTTTTAAAATTTTATCAGACTTATTCCTATTTTTTATGCATGAATGTTTTGCCTATGTACCGTGTGTGCGTACTTGATGCCTGGAGGGATCAGAACATTGGATACACTGCATCTGGAGTTACGGATGGTTGTGAGCCACCATGTGGGTGCTGGGAGTCAAAGTGGGGTCCTCTGAACTGCTGAGCCAGTGCTCCACCCTTGCTGCCACCCCTTATTGTTTTATTTTCTATGTATTTGTCTACATTATGCTTTTATACTGCATGTGAGCCTGGTGCCTGTCGTGCGGCTAGGAGAGGGTGTCAGATTCCTGTGAGCCACCATGCGAGAGCTGGGAATTGAACCCGGGCTATATGAAAGAGAAGCCAGTGCTCTTAACTCCTGAGCCATCTCTCCAGCCTGATATATGTATTTTAAAAGAAGAATTGGAAAGCCGGGCAGCGGTGGCTCACGCCTTTAATCCCTGCACTCCGGGAGGCAGAGGCAGGCGGATCTCTGTGAGTTCGAGGCCAGCCTGGGCTACCAAGTGAGTTCCAGGAAAGGCGCAAAGCTACACAGAGAAACCCTGTCTCGAAAAACCAAAAAAAAGAAGAAGAAGAAGAAGGAGGAAGAGGAGGAGGAAGAAGAAGAGGAAGAAGAAGAAGAAGAAGAAGGAGGAGGAGGAGGAGGAAGAAGAAGAAGAATTGGAAAGCTGGCAGCGGTGGCTCACGCCTTTAATCCCTGAACTCCGGGAGGCAGAGGCAGGCGAAGCTCTGTGAGTTCAAGGCCAGCCTGGTCTACAGAGCAAGATCCAGGACAGGCACCAAAGCTACACAGAGAAACCCTGTCTTGAAAAACCAAAATAAATAAATAAATAAAGCAAGCAGAGCTGGAGTCATACAAACACTGGGTAATAGTTTTGAAATGTGCTAGGATAGAGTAGTTGCTAAGATGGAGAAAGCTCAGAGTATTTCCAGTTGGGTCAGCTAATTCCAGAGCACCGAGAGTAGGTTTTTAAATTCTCATCCTCTCTTCCCACAGAAACAGCAGCAGAAAGAAGCGCTCATCGTCTTCTTCAACAGAACAGCAGAAGCTAAAATCCCCTGTGTCATGTAAGTGATCCCCACTGGTCACCTTTTGTGAGCTCTCATGTTGAAAAGCAGTGATTGCGGGATGGGACAGGAAGATGGCCCAGTGAGTGTAGTGCTTGCCTTGAGTTTGGGATATAAATAAGGGCAATGAGTAGTGGGATAGATCCAATTAGGGTGTAAAATAGGAAATAATTGTCACACACAGAAAGCCTGAGGCCGCCGGCGGTGGTGTCGCACGCCTTTAATCCCAGCACTCGGGAGGCAGAGCCAACCGGATCTCTGTGAGTTCGAGGTCAGCCTGGTCTACAGAGTGAGATCTAGGAAAGGCTCCAAAACTACACAGAGAAACCCTGTCTCGAAAAACCAAAAAAAAAAAAAAAAAAAAAAAAAAAAAAAAAAAAAAAAACAAAGCCTGGGGCCACGGCCCACATCTGTAATCCCAGCTGTGGGGAGACAAAGATGGACAGATGCTTGCAGCTTGCTGGTCAGCCAGCCTAGCCGATCTCCAGGTTCAGTAAGAGACCTTTTGACTGAGGTCACTGGGAAGATTAAGGAGGATGCCTGATGTTGCTCTCTGGCCTCTGTACACACAGACACACACATGTGCATCACTGCAGTTGGGACTTGAGGCAATCCTAACAATGTGCACTTTGCCTGATTTTTTTCATTGCCTGACATCATGTGCTGTTGGTGGGATGATGGCCAAAGTGACTCATTCACGAGGAAAGCGAATTTTCTGTGAGCCAAGTAGTGCCACACTATCTGTGAGACTGAGACCTGTGTATAAAGAGAGAAAGGAACCGGCTTGGTCCGTTCACTCATCCCCAGACCCCCTGGCCAACCACCTGGTCCTGAAGTGCCCCTGCTGACCCATTTCTTACATGCTGCTGAGTGACAGATGGCAAGGGGAAAGTTGTCTGCTTCATTTCCCACAAATCCAGGGTGCATTTCTTCAGCCCCAACCACTCGTTTCCCCTAGAATTTGAAACAAATCCTCATTGGTTGGTTGTTTGGTATTGGTTTTGTTTGCTTTTTGCAATGCCAGAGCTCAAACCCAGAGCCCTGTACAAAGTAGGCAAGCACACTACATGGAAACGCATCCCAAGCTCAAGTCCAGCCATCTTGTTACCTCATAAACTTGGGCCATGCCTTGTCAAAATTCTGTCTAAAATGTATGGTGCTTTATTGTTTCTAAACAATTTTTACCTCAGTGTGTCTCACACTTAGAGCCTCTTTGTTGAATCTGGAGGGTGACTACTGGCCCAGTTTTTAAAGTGTAGGTACTGAGCAAATCTCATGTGTCTCTAGATCTTCCAGTCACACACATCTAATGAGTAGAAATTAGATTGTAAATTGTAAAAACCCAATTTCCTCTGCTAGCTGCTTCTCTTCCCCCTTTTGCTGCTGTTCATTTTCTTTTTAATGGGCATCTTTCATCAGTGAGACAGACAGGAGTATCGTAGTAGGTGAGTGTGTCCGTTCTGGGGATGAAAGAGAAACTCGAAGGGAGCAGAGCTGTGTCAGCTGTGGAGAGAAAGGGCCATTAGAAAAACTGGGGCCAGAGGTTTTTATGAGCTGACCAAGTTGATTTTGTGACCCTGGGGCATTTCAGTGCTATGGCAATCAACTTCCACTTATCTCATGGCAAATTTTATGTCTCTCAGAATAATTCGATTCTGTTAATACAGTCCTTACAAATTGAAGTCTAATTTGGTACTTTGGTCAGTTGTATTTTTGTTTGAAAATAAGTCTTAGATGTTCACAGGACAGTCATTTACCTTTCCAGACAGGCCTGTGTCATAGGAAGCTGCCCCGATCTGTCCTTCCCAAAGAAGGCCGTGATTACTCTGCCTAGACAAGCCTCCACATTCGCCTTCTGCAATACTGTTTGCTGTCTGTTTCACTGAAAGATGCACATTAGATTGACAATCTCATTCCTACTCATTAGACATGTGTGACTGGGAGGTCTGGAGACTCACAGGAGATTTGTACACGGGCTGGGGGAGGGCTCTTGTGCCCCAAAAGGAAAGCAATAGTTACCTGTACAGATCACCCCTGCCTTTAAGACCCAAGGCTTGTAGGTAAAAATATGAAGTTAAGAAAAAACACAGTGCAGGCTGGAGAGATGGCGTAGTGATTAAGAGCACTGACTGCTCTTGTAGAGGACCTAGATTTGGTTCCTAGCACGTATGGAACTCCTCACAGTTGTCTATAACTTTCTGTTCAGGGGATCTGACTCCCTCTTCTGGCCTGTGTGGGCCCTACACACACATGGTGAACATACATACATGTAGGCAAACACTCAGGCACATTAAATAAACAATTAAAAAACCACACACTGAATAGAAAAGTAAATTAATGAGAAAAGACCTCCATTAGCGCTGATTAACTATGGGCTCTGTCATCTGTGGTCTCAGTAGAAGGGAAGTGGAGAGTCCCCCTTACGTGTCTTTTCTGTATCGTCACTGATTTCTCAACGGTGACCTTACAGGGATTTGTGTCAAGAATCCTCTAACCTGCTTCGGTTTATACTGAAAAGAGATTAATTGGTAGTAGCAGCTAACGTGAAAGCTGATGATTATGTTAGTAATCTACAGGACGCGAATCCCACATAGTAACATACCAGAGACACGTAGAGCTCTTGCTTACAGAGAATTCAGATTGTGTGTGTAGGATGACAGTACAAACTCTTTCTCCATGTGTCGGAGGATGGTTTTCCTCCTTTGTGCTGTTCATATGACATGGTGTGAGTAAAGGGGGAGGTTGGCTCTCAGAAAAGGAGAGAATGGGCAGGAGCGGGCAGGTGCCTCGTAGGTTCTTGAAGTCCCTTTTGGGTAACCAACTGCAATTCTGCGTTTAATCTACTTTGTTATCATTGTCAACTCTAGTGAATATATCCTGGACCTTTTGGAGAGTGGACGAGAGAAGTTTCTAGTGTTTGCACACCATAAGGTGGTCCTGGATGCAGTTGTTAAGGAGCTCGAGAGGAAGGTAAGCCCTCTCTGAAGTCCAGGGGGGTCTTCATGTCTACTGTTTGTTCCGCACAGCATCGGGTCAGGACTAGGCTGAGGAGTGAGGCCTTTTGAGGAGTCGTCACCCGGGGAACCACAGATTCCCACAGGCGGCGTTCTGACATCCTCCTGCTATAAGCTCTCCCTTTCTCTGCGTTCATAAGACAGCTAACCTGCGAGGAAGCGGCCGAGCGTCTACGTGACTGTCCTCCTCCCTGTCATCCAGGGGCCTTCATTGGTGGCACCTGGCAGTGTCAGCCTTCTCAGATCCATTTGATGGATCTTGATAAAGTGAGCAAAGCTGTCTGGAGGGAGTTCCAGAGATGCTCATTAAAACGAAACCCCCACTCCCCCCCCCCCCCCCCCCCCCCCCCCCCCCCCGCGTTTTCAGCCCTCTTCACCTTGCTGTGGTTTAGGACCGTCCGTTTTCTTTGTCTTCCTTCATTTCCTGCACTTGCACAAGGTTTAAGGGATAGAGCGTAAAACACAACACCGTGGATCTGACTCAGACTGAAGAAGCTTCACTATGTTTCAACACTTGGGGGGGTTGCTTTATTTTTAAGATTTGTTTAATTTTTAATCACATATATGTGTGGGGGTGCCTGTGGAGGCTAAAGGCGTCCCTGGAGCCCCCCAGTGTGGGAGCTGGGAACTGAACTTTGCTCCTCTGCAAGAGTAGTAGCTTGTTCTTAACCATTATGCCATCCTCCCAGTCCCTTGTTTCTAAGTATTTATTTCTAATAAAATACTTGGGCCCCAGCAAGAAATCTGATTTTGTTCCTCCCCCCCCTCCCCATAGGCCCTGGCTCGAATTTAATGCATGTCTGTATTCATCAGGGTTCTCTGGAATAACAGAATTTAGAGAATGAATATATATTCAGAGAGAGAGAGAGAGAGAGAGAGAGAGAGAGAGAGAGAGAGAGAGAGAGAGAGCGAGCGAGAGCGAGAGAGAGCCATTGTTTGATTAGGGGTCCAGCTAATCCAACAATGGCTGCCTATGAATGGAAGGTCCAGGAATCCAGTAGTTGTTCAGTCCATGAGGCTGCATGTCTCAGCTGATCTTCAGTAGATGCCGGAATCCCAAAGAGGTAGGCTCTGATGCCGGTGAAGGAGTGAGGCTTGCTATGGAGAGTGAAGACAAGCAGGCAAAGAGAGAGCTTCCCTTTTCCAGGCCCTTTATAGGCTGCCAGCAGAAGGTATGGCCCAGGTTAAAAGTAGATCTTCCCACCCCAGATCTGGATTAAAGGTGTGTCTTCCCACCTCAAAGAGCCAGATTAGAAGTGGGTCTTCCCTCCTTAAATGATTTAATTAAGAAAAATTCCCTCACAGGTGTGCCCAGCCATTTGGGTTTTTGTTAATACCAGATGTAGTCAAGTTGACAACCAAGAATAGCTGCCACAATGTCCTTCCCCTCCTAAATCTGGTCTCTTTATGTTTAAAGAATTTGCATCAGCAGTAGCACAGCTGAGTATCGACCATCCCTGTGTCGCTCAGCATTGCTTCTGAGATTTCTCCATATGGGTGACACTAGTTAGGTGTGTAGCGCATGCGCTGCTGCAGAGTCGTGTGGGACTGCATGGCTCTCCCTCCGCCTTCTGCTGATGCCCACCGGGCTTTGAACATGTGTCTCTGTGTGTACAGTGTGTGTACAGTGTGTCTGCATGCGCCTGTGTGTGGCCGAGTATGATCTTCCACAGTCATAGGATAGGCTCATCTTCAGTTTAACTGGATAGACACTGCTCAGATGTATAATCCCGCTGAGGAACCCTTGCTGTCTCGTGTTCTCATACATGCTTCGTACACACTCACACATCAGATGCTTACATTTTACTTTTGCCAGTCCAGTAAATGAACCCTGCTTTTGTTCTTGATGCTATCTGTGTTCCCCTGACTACCAGGAAAATAGTCTCCTTCCAGGTGTGGAGGGCCAGTGGGGCTCAGTCTGTGAGGACTCTGTCTGCACTCATTTGGGGCTGCTTTTCTGTTGGAGTGTCTTTTCTTGTTGACTGAGAGAATTCCTTATAAATTCTGGCATATTAGTCATCTATCAATTGTCTTTTTTTTTTTTTTACTTTATTAACTTTATTTTTAACAAAAGATTTAACCTTTTATCTTTTAGTTATATGTTGAGTTTATCCATGTTTTGTTTTGTGTGTTTTTTTTGCTGTTGTTGTTTTGTTTGTTTTTTTGGTTTTTGGTTTTTCAAGACAGGGTTTCTCTGTGCAGCCCTGGCTGTCCTGGAACTGTTCTGTAGACCAGGCTGGCCTTGAACTCAGAGAGATCCACCTGCCTTTGCCTCCTAAGGGCTGGGATCAAAGGCGTGCACCACCACTGCCTGGCTATGGCTTATGCTTTTTTTGTGATTAATTTAAGAACTTTTTCACTAAATAAGGCTGTAAATATTTTTCTCTTGGAGTTTTTATCTGGATCTTTAACCCTCTTGGGTTTGATCCTTGCATACAAAACTGTTTAGGAGCAGGCTGAAATAGCTGAATCTGTAATCTCTGAAGGAGCCTCTTGAGTTTTCAGGAAACCCAAGACAATTAATTCCAAAACTATTAGAATGCATAACGGTGTAGTGCAGTACTTGGATTTCAAGTAAGTATCCTAAAATAAGTTACTTTTTAAAATGCACTGGCTAGGGCAGCAGAGCTAACTCAGCTGTTGAAAGCGCTCTACCCCTGAGCTGCATTCCCAGCTCTAGTCCCCCTTTTCACTTTTTAAAAATCTGTGCATTGTCTCACTGAGTTGACCAGACAGTCTCGACCCTGTGATCCATCTGTCTCAGCTTTCCAGACAGCTGGGTTTCAGACCCCCACTACTGGGCACAACTCGATCGAATTTTGTTTTTAAAGGGAACCTTAGCCGTTATCCCAAAGGACATCTCAGAGAATAAGCAGGAGTATGGAAGGCAACTCTGAACAAGGACAGCAGCATTGGAAGACTTGACCCTAGACATCGTCTGTCACAATATATAATGTACACATCATTAACACTGAATCATGTAGTCCGACAGTTGGAAAGCATATAACCAAGGAATCATTTAGTTTATTCAGTAAATAACTTGTGGGTAGCTGCCTGTGAAACTGAAGCAAGGAGAGGAATTAGATGAATCTTGACCTTACTGTTTATAGTATTAAATTGTGGGTGTTGGGTCTCCCCTTCCATGTGTGGTCCTGGGATCAAACTCAGCCTGTCAGACTTGGCAGCAAGCGACTTTACCCACTGAACCATCTAATCAGGAAAACTAAGATACCTCTAAATACAAAATAAAAGAAAACCGATATGAGACTGTGCTAGGGAGACTAGTAGCACACTGTATGACGTATAAAAATGGTAGCTACCTTCAAAAACAACACTGGTGCCTAGCGGAAAGGTAAAAGAGGTCACAGCAATGGCTGTTTAAGAAAATTCAGTTCCACTAGTAACTGAGTTAATAAAACAGAGGATGTATACTTTATTTTCTTGAGACAAGCTCTTGCTATATAGTTCTGTGAGTTCGAAGTCAGCCTGGTCTACAGAGCTAAACCCTGTCTCCAAAAAAAAAAAAAAAAAAGTCAGCATCCTGGTGGTAAATACTATTCTATACTTTTGCAAAAGGCATGAGAAACTCGGTACCATGTACAGAAGTTCTGTCTGTATTGTTTCTTATGACAGTGTGTGATTATACAATTGTATCAGTCCAGCCTTCCATTTTATAAAAGGAGACACAGCCCTGAAGGCAGAGGGTTGAGCAGTGGAATGCTTCTGTGTGGGGGCCCTACCTAGACGAGCTGGCTCTGCAGCCCCCAATACCTCTGCGGCTGACCTTAGTCTCCCCCGTTGTCACACAGCGGGTTCAGAACATCCGAATCGACGGCTCCACTTCTTCAGCAGACCGCGAGGATCTGTGCCAGCGGTTCCAGCTGTCCAAAGGGCACGCCGTGGCCGTGCTGTCCATCACCGCCGCCAACATGGGCCTCACCTTCTCCTCGGCTGATCTGGTGGTGTTTGCTGAGCTGTTTTGGAACCCCGGGGTAAGGGGACCTTACGCAACTGGAATCCTCCTGGGTGTGCTCGGGGCTGAGAAATACAAGGTCCATAAATGAATGGTAGAAGATATGCTCTTGGGCCTGGGGAGCATAGCTCAGTGGTTAAGAACACTAGCTGCTCTTTTAAAGGACCTGGGTTCAAATCCCAACACCCAAATGGTGGCTCACAGCCATCTGTAACTCCAGTCCCAGGGTGTCTATTCTGGCCTCCATGTGTACCAGGTATACATGCAGTGCACATACATGCAGGCAAAACATTCATGCACATAAAGATACATACATTTTTAAAAAGATGACATGCTCTGCAAGTGTTCCTGGCACTGAGTCCTGTCTGTCTCTGTTCTCTCTCATGCTGTACTTGTTTACTCCTTTCAATCACCGCAACTCTGCGGGCCAGGTTTCAGGTCTTCACAGCAGCCTGTGGGACCATTGACTCCGTCTTACTGATGAGGAAGTCCTGGCAGAGGACTCGGAAAGTCCTAGCCTTCATCTCTCCTGTGAGAAAGCCCAAGTGGAGATCCAGGAATGTAGCACTAAACCTTTAGAAGCACTCACCCAGGCCGCCTTTGTTAACCGTCCCTGGGAGCTGTTTGCCGATGGGGGCCTCAGACAGAGTGGCAATACCAGGTGTTCATGTAATGTCATTGTGTCCTTGACGTGACTGATCACTGATGGCTGCCATGGCAGATCTCAGACTCATAAAATGACTTCTGTCTCAGAAAAAAAGTTATTAAAGTTATTTCCCCTCTAACTTTCTGACATGTTGCTTTTACTGGCTGTATATCAGCCACTGCTTTAATGATGAGTAGACTCCAAGGTTGAGGCCATCCATCAGTCAGTGTCCTGGTGTTAGTTATTATGGGGCTTACCAGCATATGAACACATCCACCCCTGAGCATCATGCAGGACCCTTTTCTGAAGGTGACATATCTAGATATTTGGAAGGTAGCTTTAAAAATTTAGATATATTTTTATGTACATGATTATTTTGCTTACACGGATGTCACTGTACCATGTGCATGCCTGGTGCCCTTGGAGGTCGGAAGAGGGCATTACATCCCCCTGGAACTGAGTTGTAGATGGCTATGAGCCACCTCTGCAGTCCCCGAAAGATAATTTTCCAGTGATAAGAAATGGAGCGGTCCACGTTTCTGTCCTTAGCCCCTCAGCACATAGACACCAGGTCCTGAGGTTTGAGTTCCTCTCAGTTTTTCAAGAGATGGGAAAATGCTTCATAGAGGAAGCTGAGCGGAGCCTGGCGGCTTGGTGCCCCTCACCGTGGAAGGATGGCTTCCCCAGGCCTTTCCTCAACTGCTTCGTTCCCTGGGCACACAGGTGCTGATCCAGGCCGAGGACCGCGTGCACCGCATCGGGCAGACAAGCTCTGTGGGCATTCACTACCTGGTGGCAAAAGGCACAGCGGATGACTACCTTTGGTATGCCTGGGGGACCTGGGGGAGGGGCTGAACTGAGTGACTCGGGGTGTGCTGTCTTGACTCCCTCAGTGCTTAGACTTTTGCTGAGACCAACTAGGGATGCGGCCTGCTTCCATGACCATGTTTCCCTTCACCACTGGCATTCTTGGAGATGTGCAAGGTATAGAAAAACACATTAAGAGTAAAGGGAGGTAGATCTTCTCGCTGGTGCAAGAGGGAGAGGAACCTAGACTTTAGGTGGACTTTTTTTTTCCCCCTTTGGTTTTTCGAGACAGGGTTTCCCTGTGTAGCTTTGTGCCTTTCCTGGAACTCACTTGGTAGCCCAGGCTGGCCTCGAACTCACAGAGATCTGCCTGCCTCTGCCTCCCGAGTGCTGGGATTAAAGGCGGGTGCCACCACCTCCCGGCTTTAGGTGGAATTTAATTTAGGAAACACTCTGTTCCCAGCTAAGACATCCGACTTCTTAGGATGAGGACAGTGTTTTTTTTTTTTTTCTCTTTTGTGATATGTGATATGATGGTCACCTCTTTCAAGGCTAGACGTGAAGAACGTGGCAGGGCTGCCGTTTGTTTGTTTGTTTGTTTGTTTGTTTGTTTTTGTTTGTTTGTTGTTTGTGGTGTGGAGGATTGAGCGCAGGGCCTCACATAGACTAAGCAAGAGCTTTAGCACCCAGTCCTTTTTTATTTTTCATTTTGAGACCGGGTCTCAGTAAGTTGACCAAGCTGACCTTGAAGTCCCTCTATAGCCCAGGAAAGTCTTGAACTTTGATCTTTAAGTCTCAGACTTTGGTTTTGGGGTTTTTTTTGTTTTTTGTTTTTTCAGTTTTTCAAGACAGGGTTTCTCTGTGTAACTGGCCTGGCTGGTCTGGAACTCAGAGAGATCTGCCTGGTTCTGCCTCCTGAGTGCTAGGACTCAGATTCTTGTGGCTTCATAGGTCACATATCAGTCCTTGGAGTTTGTGTCTGTCATCTAAGTAAAAACTCCCCAGGTTTCTCAGTCCCTTCCCCTCTTCCTGATGTGAAGTTCCTCAGTGATTCCATTGGTGCCCACTCTCCGTGTCTGTGTTCAGCCCTGTGACTGTGGGGCCTGACCTCTACAGTGCACTATATCAGTCTGAACGTGGATTTGGTCACTGGGCAGCTCCTAAGAGCAAACTCAAATTATTACTGTAATGAGGCAGGATTTATTTCCTAGACATCTTGTGCTAGAGAGAATGTTGAACCTGGTATTATGAACACACATTGGACTGCTTCCAGTTGAGACAGGGCAGGTATTTCATGAAGGGCTGAGAGATGCAAAAAATGTGTTATAGTTACATCACGGTCCTGTAAGGATGGAGGGGGCTCATTTCATCAGTCTTCAGATTCTGGGTAGTTGTTTTCACTACATCTCATTTCTCCCCCACAGGCCTCTGATTCAAGAGAAGATTAAAGTTCTGGGGGAAGCCGGGCTTTCCGAGACCAATTTCTCAGAAATGACAGAAGCCACTGATTACCTCTACAAGGTAACGACAGCACATGACTCCTCATCGCTATATAAAGCGAGGCAGTGGGCTAGCTGCTGAGCTCTCGGGTCCGATGGGGGAGGTGTCAATCACGTCTGTGTCGGGGCCCAGGGTTGGGGTCCAGCCCCAACCTATCGAAGGGTCCCTGGAAGGGCGGAGTGAGGAATTGAGAAATAATAGGAAGAAATATAGATGTAAACGGAGAGAAAGACAGACACACAGGATAGCTTCCGGAGGCCCTGGGTCAATACCCATCAGCCTTGAGTTTATTTCTAATGGGATTTTTTATACTAGCAAGGGGAGAGGCAAAAGACCTCCCCCTTTCAAGATCAGAGCACAGCATACAACCAAGTGTAGACCCTTCAAAACACCTGGTAACCACACCCCGTGGTTAAGCATCTTGTTATCAGGCCTTGAAGTGTAAGACACTGGTAGCCATGCCTTTGCACCCTATTATACAGCCTTGGAGAACAACGTTAACTCTGACTCTCTGACCTTGAGTCAGACCACAAGTTGGGATCTCTGTGGGTTCCCATACTTCTGGGGTGTCCTTCATCCCTGGAGCTGGAAAGGAAGGGCGGGCTTGTAGTCATTCTGTTCATCTGTGTGCCTGGCTTATGAGGAAGTGCTGGAGGTATCTCCTGCTGCTTCTCACTTGCCTAAAGACTCCACATCCAAGGCTGAGCTGCCGTTCGTTCATCAGGCCATAAGAAAAATAGGCAACACTCCTCATGGCAACTGTTAGGTTGTCTCCTAAGTACGACAACAATACCAGCCGCACAGCAGGGCCTCCACAAACTGTCCCAGCATAGTCATATGGCATGTGAAATCAGCCCACGATAGAAGTCTTTCCACCTCAGCCCACTGGTCCTTCTGTAGCATCAGCGCTCCTAAAGAGTGTAAGAGGCCAGAGAGCATCCTCCCGTGACTGGTGTACTCTGTCAGAGGTGCCCAAAGGAAGCTGCTTGGCCCTGGAGAGGGTGAAGCCATCATGCCTTGCTGCGTCCTACATGGCTTGGTCCTGGAAACCTAACTGGGATAACTAGGAAATGGAGAAAGGACAGATACACAGACCACATACAGAATAGCTGGATCAGGTGGGCCGTGCCAGAACCTCACGGTGTTTATTGCGTACAGCCTGAGAACCGGGGTTAGCTAGTATCGGTAGGGGCTTATGTGAGGAGCAGTCCCAGATTACACTCATCCTGGAGGAGGAAGTGCAGCTGGTAGTTTCTGCACACACTGGTCATTCGTCTGTAAGTACTCGAACTTGCACATGCTGTCCGGAGGAGGCATTGCCGTTTCCGGGGGGTCCCTGACGTAGCCATGTCCATGTCAACAGCACGCATTCACCCGGACTTCATCTGCCACTTTTCATTCACTCAATGCTTCCTCCACTCTGTGTGAAGGAGATACTGTAGAGCAGGTGGCTAAGTCTTAAAAGTCAGAGGTTCTGATCACTCATTTATTCTTTAAAAAAAAAAAATCCACCTGTGTGCGTTACTATTGGAGTAACTGGCTTTTGAGATAGGCTCTCTGTCTCCCAGGCAGATCTCGAACTCAAGCTCCTCCTGTCTCCGCATTCTGAGAGCTAGCGGGTTATAGGCCTGAGATGGCACATTCAACAGACCGTATTTTTGAATGTTGATGATAACTTAGCCTTTTAGATAAAAACAGCAACTAAGACACCAGTAACACAGCCTTGCCTTTAAGCTGTGAAAGCACTGATTCATCTGGTGGTGATTGTACTAAGTTAATAATGACTTCTGAAAAGAAAGAGGCTTTTGGAGGGATCTTTCATGACAGGGTCTTCCTGTGCAACTCTGGTTATCCTAGATCTCACTCTGTAGCCCAGGCTGTCCTTAAACTCAAGAGATCCGCCCGCCTCTGCCTCCCAAGTGCTGGGATTAAAGGTGCACACCACCACCGCCCGACTAAAAGAGGCTACTTCTAAAGGATTCTCAGCAAATCTTTTCTTCATCCTGGCCTTTCCCTCAGAAACGTTGAATCCCTTAAAAACTCTGCCCAAAGTACAAGTGCAGAGTGATGGAAATGAGATTTATCAGTATTTCTTTTTTTTTTTTTGGTTTTTTTGAGACAGGGTTTCTCTGTGTAGCTTTGCGCCTTTCCTGGAGCTCACTTGGTAGCCCAGGCTGGCCTCGAACTCACCGAGATCCACCTGGCTCTGCCTCCCGAGTGCTGGGATTAAAGGCGTGCGCCACCACCGCCCGGCTCAGTATTTCTTTTGATTAAAACTTTATCAGCTTACCTATTTTTACTAGGATGGGGCTAAGAATTTCACTAACAATTGGAAAAAGAAAGCACTGCCTCCTTCATGGAGACAGAAGAAGCAAAAGGAGCTTATGTCAGTATGCCGGCCTTCCTTCCTCCCCAGAGGGGATGATAGAATAGTCTCATCTTGGAACCTGTTTCCAGTTAATTCCGTGTGCTCCCGTTTGTGAACAGAGTTGTCAGCCTCATAATGAAATGGGCGTGAGCAGGTATTTCTGCTGCTCTGGCCTGGAAACCTTGCACGGTTTCCTTGCCTTGCACTTCTTCTCATAGGGGCCGATGAGCATATCCTTTGGGAGGACGTGTAGTGCATGCTAACATCAGCCCTAATGGTCTTTACTATTACTTCCTGTTCTGAAAGTCTGGGACCCTAGGGCACAGGTTAATGGAATAGTCTAGAGTTCTTACATGTCATGCTCCCCTGATCAGTTTTCAAGGAAGCTCATCAGTGCTGAGGAATTCTGTTAAGAAATAGTGACCTAATGGTTGCGCACGCCTTTAATCACAGCACTTGGGAGGCAGAGCCAGGCGGATCTCTGTGAGTTTGAGGCCAGCCTGGTCTACAGAGTGAGTTCCAGGAAAGGTGCAAAGCTACACAGAGAAACCCTGTCTCAAAACAAAAACAACAAAAAAAAAGAGAAATAGTGACCTGATTATAGAGAGCCAGAAAGCCAGGGACGTAACTTTAGACTTGAGGAGGACATAGGAGAGCCCATGCCGTAACAAAGGGAGTCTTGTTAAAGGATTGCAGGGGAATACCATCGGGTTGATACAGACGGCAAGAACCTGAGGCAGAAATGCAGTTGAGCTCTTGAAGTCTGCGTATACCAAGAGCTGTGGCTCAAGTGATGGGTAACTGGAGGGGCTGGAGAGAGGGTTCAGTGGTTAAGAGTGCTTACTGCACTTCCAGAGGACCAGAGTTCGGTTCCCAGCATCACAACTGCCTATAACTCCAGCTTCAGGAGATCTGATGCCTTCCTTTGGCCTCCTTAGGTACCCACAGACGTGGCACATGCATACACATGCACATAAATATTTTTTAAGTGATTTGATAAGAAAAAGGAATGAGCCTTTGGAGCCAGAGACTTGAGGCATGCTGGCGATTTCAAGCAGAGGGGTTATGAAATGTTGGTAGATTTGTGAAGTGGAGAGAGAAGCAATATTGGGGATATAGGGATTAGCCGAGAGTATATTATTACATTTATTCATCACTCTGTCCGTCTGTCTGTCCCTGTCCACGGGCCATGGCACACATATGGAGGTCAGAGACAATTCCCAGGAGTTGGCTCTCGCCTTCCGTCATGCGGTTGCTGTCAGCAGGCCTAGCCACCAGCAGTTTACACACTGAGGCATCCCCCTGGCTCAGCATTTGATTTTAAACAGTTTCATGGCTCTGTGGATTTCCACAGTGATGTTAAAAATGTGCTCCTGGACCATGAGATGGTCAGCGTGAAGAGTTTAGGCTCAGGAGAGCTGACTGGAGGGGTGATGGTCAGCCTGTCACATGTCATGGTTGTCACTGCTGGGCCTGGCTTCAGCATTGCCAACAGTGGACAGACACAGGTGGCCTGCATTTTGATCATCTGTAGCTTTAATGTCAGACAAGGGCAGGTCTCCCCTCTGAAAATGAGGTATGATGTGTCATGGGAGACAAATTACAGTTTAATTCACTTCCTTTGAGAAAGACCAGGGCTTAGGAAGAAGTAAGATTCCTGGAGCTACTGTAATATTGAAGTGTGGATATGGAAAATTAGAACGGAAAGGAAAAAACATTCCCAACATAAATCTTACTGCGAGAGCAGCTTCTTCTCAGCACCCACCTTCTCGTTTATGTCCGACTGGAGGGCAGCAGAGAAGACACAGGGGAGGTGGACATCTCTTCAGGTCACTGGCTTCCTGCCGCAGTTGGATGAGCACCAGTAGTTCCCTGGTTAAACAGAATGCACCACCTTTCACCTCAGCGTGGCCGTGAGGGTCAGCCTTAGGATTACCTTCTTCCTTTTACGTTTTATGTTTTCTAATAAAGGACCCGAAGCAGAAGACCATCTATGACGTGTTCCAGCAGTCCTTTGAAGAAGACGGAAATGACATGGAGCTTCTGGAGGCAGCCGAGTCCTTTGACCCAGGAAGTACTTCAGGAACCTCTGGAAGTAGTTCCCAGGATCTGGGAGACTTCTTGGATGAAAACTCCTTGACAGACAGTCCACCAAAGAAAAAGAGATTTGAATTTTTTGATAATTGGGATAGCTTTACCTTTTAAAAGGGTCAAAGAAAAAAAGATGAAGCATTCAAAAATCATGTTATTCATTGAAATAAAGTATTTTGTTTAAAAACCTGTATGCCTTTCGTCGGGCAGTGGAAGAGCCAGGGACAGTAAGTACCAGCATTTCCCTTCCTGTGTTCCTAGACGGCCTGCTTGGAGGCTTAGTTACCTTTAGCTTTTCTGAACTAGGAGACAGTGGCTTAGAGTGTTGTGAGGTATTCACCAGAGAAGATGCTTGGACATGGCCAGTAGAAAGTCCTTATTAGCCAGGCTGCCACTACAGTGGGTGTTCTCAGTGTGGACCGAGCCTTTCTGAGGATGAGCTTTTGAGCACAAAAAGCCATGTTCTGGGTTGATGCACTTCAGTTAACAAGAACAGTTAGCCAGAAGTGGAACTATAGAAGCTAAAAACCAAGATTGGTACATTTAGAGGCTTTCCCAGAACTCTGTGGACGGATGGATTAGGCCTTGGTCTTAGTTTTGGCAGGTGGTATTATCTACATGCTGTGTTTTACAGCCTGAATGGCATTTCCATCATGGAGTCAGTTGTGCTAAGGTCTGAGGGCCTAAGGTCTGTCGTAATTTACAGTCTTGAATAATGAAGTGCTTCCTATTACAACCCCCTTTATCTAGTTAAAATTTCAACAATTGGGGCTGGAGAGGTGGCTCAGGGATTTAAGAAGAGCACTGGCTGCTCTTCCAGAAGTCCTGAGTTCAATTCCCATCAACCACATGGTGACTCACAACCATCTGTAATAGGATTTGTTCTCCTTCTGGCATGTAGATATACATGCCCAGCACTCATACATAAAATATGAATAAAATTTTTTAAAAATTTCAACAACTACAAATATTTATTAAGCACTTCATAGTACCAGGCACTGTCCAGGATAGAAACTTGCTAAACCGAAGAACAAAAATGGCAGCCATAGTGAGTCATCTTTCCTAATACATTCCATTTATAGACACTGAAATGCAAATTTTGATTTTCCTGTCATAAACTTATTTTGATTTTTAAAACCATCGTTAAATGTGAAGCCGGGCAGTGGTGGCACACGCCTTTAATCCCAGCACTCGGGAGGCAGAGCCAGGCGGATCTCTGTGAGTTCGAGGCCAGCCTGGACTACCAAGTGAGCTCCAGGAAAGGCGCAAAGCTACGCAGAGAAACCCTGTCTCGAAAAACCAAAAAAAAAAAAAAAAAAAAAAAAAGTGAAAGACATTCTGAGGTCACTAACATACAGAAATGGGTGGTGTAGATACTGAGCATGCGCTGTACTTTGCCGGCCTCTGGTTGAACAACAGAATCCAATAGTAATACAATACAAACCACATACCATGATTTTAACTTTTCCAGCAGATTTAGATTTAGAAGCAAGGTCAATGTATTTCTCCTAATACAGTCGACATATTAACATAAGAACTTGCAGTTTTTGAGACCGGGTTTTGTGTACCCCAGGTCTGTCTCAAACTTGCTATGTAGCCAAGGATAACCTTAAACTTCTGATCCTTCTGTTTCCACCTCCGTGATGCTGGTAGTGGGCCCCCTCCCTACCCACCCAGCTCATTAATGGAGACAGCAATCACTCTCTCAGGGAAAAGTCTGGAATGAGTTAAGGACCAGGACATGAAAGGTTGGTTGGTTTGGTTGGTTTTGAGAAAACTGGGAAAGGAACGTTTCTTTGTCACCCACTTCTGTACCCATCTGCAGTCTGTGCTGTGTGTGTTTGGTCTCACGTGCTTTAAGAAACCTCAGGGATCCCTGCCCCGTGACCCGAGGCTGTCTCCAGGGGCTTGAGACCCCATAGGAAAAATAAAAAACACAGGTTGAGACCGCTTCTTATTTTGCAAACTGGATCCATCAAGTCTGATCATCCATTTACCCTTCCTTCCACTTCCCACCAAGTCAGTCCAGGAATATCACCATTAAGTGGCTTGGAGGGGGTTAACTGGAACAGTCTAAAATATCTATTTCCATTTTGTTTTCAGATCTCAGCGTCTCAGTGAGGGAACTAACCTCAGCGAAAGGCACAATGAAGCCTATGAGTCGGGCACTGGGGCACTGTGGGGCAGTGGGGCACAGAGCATGGGGCAGCCGGCAATCACTTGGTTTTGCAGCGTTCTCTGCCCATGTTTCCCTTCTGCTCCCATTCAATGGATTTTATTATCAGCCACTTTTTTTTTTAATTTAAGACATTTTTTTCCATTTTACATACCAACCACTGTTCCCCTCCCCCTGCTTCTCCTGCTGCCCCCCCACCCACCTCCCCACCCACCCCCATTTACTCCTCACAGAGGTTAAGACCTCCCTTAGGCAGTCAACACAGGCTGGCATACCAAGTTGGGGCAGGACCAAGCCCCTCCCGCCTGCATCCAAGCTGAGTAAGGCATCCCACCACAGGGCATGGGCTCTAAAAAGCCAGTTCATGTACCCAGGATAAGTCCTGGTCCCATTGCCAGGGGGCCCACAAACAGGTCAGCCCACACAACTGTCACCCACATTCAGAGGGCCTAGTTTGGTCCCATGCAGGCTCCCCAGCTGTTGGTCCTGTGTTCTCAGTGAGCTCCCACTAGCTCGGGTCAGCTGTCTCTGTGATTTTCCCCATCATGGTCTTGATCCCTTGCTCCTATCCTCCTCCCTCTCTTCAAATGAACTTCAGGAGCTTGGCCCAGTGCTTGGCTGTGGGTCTCTGCCTCTGCTTCCACCAGTCACTGGATGAAGCTTCTATGATGACAATTAGGGTAGTCACCAATCTGACTACAGTTCAGGCACCCTCTCCACCATTGCTAGGAGTCTTAGCTGGGGACACCATTGTGGGTTCCTGGGGGCTTTCCCTAGCCACCAGGTTCCTCCCTAACCCCATAACATATCAGCCACTTTTCAACCCTTTCATTCTGAGGGTGAAATATAGAAAAAGTTTTTAAAACAAGTTGGAGCTTAATTGAGATAAGCACTTATGCAGACATAAGTCTAATGTTACACTATCCAGAAGCATTGTTACTTTCAATGTTCAGCTTCATCCACCTGGGGTGAGACAGATCAAGGTTAATTTTTCCTGGATGACAGTTACTCTCAGCACCACATATTGAAAGACTGCCCATTCAGCTGTGACTCTGGGGGGACACTCATTCACTACTATATATTTGATATAAAATTACTGTAGAAATATACACTTTAAGTAAAAAATGAAAGTCCTAAATTCCCCCTCTCACCCCATGATATTGCTTCTTAGAGGTAATAACTAATATAATTTGAGATGGGGGCATTTATTTATTTCGTATATACCTAAAACTTGCTTTTAAAAACTGCACCAAATTTGTCATACAGAAGTGGTCCATTTCCTATGATGCACTTGTCCACTGTTACAGGTTGGTCTACCCTATCTGTCTTTAGGAGTGACCTGTGATCCTGCCAGAAGCCTTGGCCCTTTAACAAAAACTGGGTGATTTTTAAATGAATTTAAGGAGCTACATACAAAAGGAATGTGTGTGAATCTATTTTGGACACGTTGATTCTCAGTGTCCAGAATTAGCAGTGGAGGCCTTATAGGACCCTGGACAGAGTTGGGGATTTAGCTCAGTGGTAGAGCCCTTGCCTAGCAAGTGCAAGGCCCTGGGTTCGGTCCTCAGCTGGGGGGGGGAAAAAGGACCCTGGACAGTCCCGTGACTCTGGGATAAGCCCTTTATAGCTCTGGCATGAGATGAACTTATGCTTCAGATTTCTTATAAAGAAAGAATAAAATGTTGCATGTGCCCCAAGAGAACCGTTTGGCTCAGCAGCTGAAAGGATCCCTCTCTGGAAGCGACTTTGAGTTCATTATTTTAGAGGTGAAAGGTGTGCTTGGAGTGCTTCCGAAGAATGATGTGATTGATTCAGAAAAGATCTTTACTGAGACTTGGATGGGAGCACGATGTGGTGAACGTCTATAACTCATGGTCCTCTAATGGGATGGGAATTTGCCCATAAATAAGACAAATTGAGACTTTATGAGAGGCACAATTTTCTGCAGCCACTTAGAGCTGACTTTATGGGAGAGCTATTTGTATGTATATCCTCGAGCTTGCTATTTAGAGAGAATTGTTCGGTTTGATGAAATCGCTCCGAGCATGAACAATCCCCTCCTATTATGAAGTGTCTTGTTTTCAGCTTCTCTGTCGCATTCTTCCTCATGCTCTGTCTCTTCTGATCCCCTCCCTGACCCCATCCAGCAGTGAGTCTGCTGAATGGTGATCCAGGTTAGAATAGAGACAGGGTAAACAGTTCGCTCACCATGGCCTAGACCACCTCAGGACCCACCCACCCAACCACCATTGGGCTCCAGTTATGCCTGGTTAGGAAGCCCAGACTGGACAGGAAGGTCATTACAAATTCTTGTTTCTGCACACTGAAACCAGCCAACATCAATCCCGTTTGTTTGCACTAACACAAATAGGTTTGGTTGTGTGGCTTTTGCAAGCAGCCAGTTCACATGGAGAATTTCCCAGAGTTACCTTGGTCCCCTCCTGGAAAGAAGTGGCTGCTCCTGTGGCCTCGGCTATTCTTCCATCCGAAGGGGGCAGAAGGGACCTTGAGCCTGTCATGGAAGAGAGATGCGGTGAGCACATTCCTACCCCTGTATAGGCTTCAGATCCAGTCACTGTGACTCTGGTTGTCTTATTGTGCCCAGGCTAAAGAAATTAAGGAGACTAGAAGGCAGATCCTGAAGCAAGGCAGAGAGAAGACAGGATTGAAAGGCACTGAGAGATCTGAGACCCAGGCAGCAGCATCTCCATAGTATAATCATCACCACAGAGAGCCAATGGCTACTGGACACTGGAGGCTGACTTTATCTTCCCCCTTACAGAGTGTGCGGTATTCTGTACTGCAGAGAAAGCAAACCAATGACTTGAGTTTTCAAAGGCAGCAGGACAGTAGGAGGTTCAGATGTCGCTTACTGGCTTCATAACTTCAGACACATCATGTGATCTCTCTAAACCTCTAGAACACCCCACTGTGCCCACCCCACCCCCCAGTTCTAAAGTGAGTGGATCGACCTTGGAAAGCAAGGAAATCCAAACTTGCAAAACTCTTTACAAACCTTATCACATGATATGTAAAAGAACAAGTCCCAATCAGCAAATATTCTTACCCTTGGTGTGCCAGGCCTTGTTAGGGCACTGGGATGCAAAGACCAACACTGCTCTGCCCTCCTTAGTTATGGTGGTTTCAATACTTTGTTTGGGATTTATAGAAAACTGAGAAGGAGTCCAGATACTTCTGTATATCTTTTCACCCAATATATCAGTGAACCTATACTGATAGTTGAATTAATTTAATTCCATGGTTTACTCAGTTACTATGTCACCTCAGACTTCTCTTGGCATTGACAGATTCTCAAGATTTCTGAGTTTTTGATGTTCTTGACAATTTTGAGAAAGTGTCAGTGAAACATTTTAGGAGCCTCTCTATTAGAATGTCTGATGTTTTTCTCACGGTTAGAACGGAACTATTGGGCTGTAGAGATAATTCAGTAGATAAAGCACTTTCGAGTCTGATGACACGAGCTGGGGTCTCCAGAACCCACATAAATGCAGGGTGGACACGGTAGACCACCTGTAATTCCAGAAGTAGGCAGGTGAAGACGAGAGATCCCTGAGATGAACAGGCTACCAGAATACCTGGGTTTACAAGCTCTGTGGTCAACGGGGAGACCCTATCCTAAAGAATCAAGTGGAGAATGATAGTCACATGCATGTTCACACACATGTGAACATGCACACCATACCCCTGTATGCATCTCCAGAAGTATGACGGGTTATGAATTTGAGGGTTTGGAAGACCATCACATATGGCCAGCGGAGGAAGCCTTGAGTGAATGTGTAAGGAGTGGATAATTCCTGAGTGGGTGTGTACTATTGACAGGAACCATTGCCCCAGACCCATGGGAACTGACAAAGCCTTCCTCAGGTCAGGATCAGAGAGCCCGCAAAGCCTTTGTCTGGTCTCTGTGGGAATATTGACAAAGTGTAAAGAAGGCATTCACTACAGCTTCTCCCTCCTGGATGTCTACGGCTGAGACTGCTTCCCTGCAGAGACCCCTCACACCGACTAGCTAACCTTTCCTTCCATGGCTGTACATAGTCTGAGGTGCTGGGTTGTTGCATAATTGGTCCTGCCCTATCAGAGTAAGCATGGCCCACTTGATCCCAGCTTCTCCATATGTGCATCTGTGTGTTCGTCCTTTATTTTCTTGTCACCCAAGTTAGGTTTCCAGAACCAAGCTGTGCTAGACATGGCTATCACAAAGGTAAAGTATCGCATCATAGCAAGAACACATACCACCAGTATGACATCACTACTAATGTTGACCTTGATCATCTGGTCCAAGGTGGTGCTTGTGAGGCCTCTCTGCTGTAAAGTCCTTCTTTCAGACTTACCATCGTCTTTGGAAGAGAGTTCTGTACACCTCATACTCAAAGACCGGCAGTTATGCTCCTGTTTAATGGGAGACAGAGTGTACATATAAATAACTTAAAAACTGCTCTAAAAGAGATGTTTCTCTTCTTATCATGGACTTATTCAATTATTTCTAGGCATTCATGGATATTAATTTTATTCTTTGGGTTGTAAATCAACACTGTTTTATGAAATCCTGTAACCACGTCTACCGGCGGCTCTTTCAGTCGGCTCCTTTCTGACTTCCCTCCGTTGGTACAGGATTTTCTGGGTTTGAAGATGTTTCCTTCTTCTCTGGCTCCAGGCTCATCTTACACAGTTCCTGCCACAGTGCTAGGGTCAGTTGCTTCTCCAGGGAACTCTGGTTTTGCTTTTTTTTTTTTTCCTGTTGGGGGATGATATTAGAAACCAAGATCTGAGTGGTTGGTGTCCTTATTGCCACTGGGGTTGCTAGAGTTAATTTTGAAAAATGTTGAGACAGGGTCTGAAGTAACCCAGGCTGGTCTTGAACCCACTACATAGCTGAAGATGACCTTGAACTATCGCTTCTCCTGCCTCTACTTCTCAAGGGCTGGAATGGCAGGTATGTGCCACCCCATCCACCTTTGCTGGGACTTTTTTTTTTTTTGAGCTGAGGATTGAACCCAGGGCCTTGCGCTTGCTAGGCAAGCGCTCTACCATTGAACTAAATCCCCAACCCCTGCTGGGACTATTTTTAAGTGGTAATTTCTTCAGATTATGAAAGAAGTGCATCCTAACAGTAACTATCCTAACAGTAGACTCTTTGCTTTTTCTCCTTCTTGGATTTACACAACCAGAGCTCAGGTAATGCACAGAGAGGATAAAAACAGAACTGCTTTTGTTCCATAAGACAAAGTCAGCCATTGTCCCAACGGAAGCTCTCCCTGGAACCACAAAAGCTAGGAAGTACATGGGACCTTAAGGGGGATCTGGCTCAGCCCCTCACTGTAGATACATTGGCTGCTGGGAAGTTGGGAGGTGGTACTTTATATAAGGGACTGTGGCTGACCCAAGGTCATACCATAAGGTAGTTACAGAATCTGGCCTGTACCCTGCCTGATTTATGTTGTGTTTTCAGTGTTACTATGGATGTGGGTTAGTGCCTGCTAACAGTGAAGAGAAACAGCCTTGGGATCGGTGAGCCCAAGACTGTGTTCTAGTTCCACTACTACACTGCTGTGAGATACTGGGTGAGGTTCTGACCTTCTGGGCCTTCAATTCTTCATCCAGACAGTGATATTTACAGCTGTACGGTGTTTGCTATGCGCCAGACACTGTGATGAACACTTTGTATGCGTCCAGCTCATGGACTTTTCACAACTTTATGAAGCAGGTATTATACTTATGCAGATTTTGTAGTTGAGAAACCAACATACAGAAAGAGGAAAGAACTTGTCAACAGCCCTGTAACTGGTAAGCAGAAAAGCCCGATTCTCCAATTACAGACTCTGTGTTCATAAACAACACATGAAATTTTGTTTTGTTTTGTTTTGTTTTTTTGAGACAGGGTTTCTCTGTGTAGCCTTGGCTGTCCTGGAACTCACTCTGTAGACCAGGCTGGCCTCAAACTCACAGAGATCCGCCTGTCTCTGCCTCCGGAGTGCTGGGATTAAAGGCGTGCGCCACCTCTGCTCAGCTGAAATTTGTTATCTTAACAATGCAGATTAAAATAGTTTCAACTGTCACTGATCACAGTGAAAATGAAATGGAACATACACTTAGACGGTTCCCACGACACATCACCTTTCAAATAGTGCCGTCTGGTATTATTGCTCTATCTGCTGCTCTTGAGTTCCTGTGACCCTCTCAGCACAGAACTCAGATCCTGAAGGACGTGGAATGTTTGATTCAGCTACTTCTCCAAGAAAGTAATGAAATGTGTGCCTGCAGGCTGTTGTGAAGAAATGAAAACACACAAGAAATCACTTGAGGTAGTTAATATTTAGTTGTATGAAATGAAGCTAGTTACTTTTTTTCTTTTTTTTCAGAGCTGAGGACCGAACCTAGCAAGCGCTCTACCACTGAGCTAAACCCCCAACCCCAAAGCTACTTATTACCAGAGTTCTGACTGGGAGTATGGTCAGGAAATGCTACACTGCCTAGCAGCATTCTTGTGAATTCTGCCTTGTACTCTTATATTCTAATAGTTACCTGGGCTTTGTTTCTCCTGTCCATCCCTTCAAAAAAGGCAGCCAAAAATTTTAAAATGTGTTCTACATGAAGAAGTAATACCATTTGTTTACTTCCTTCCTGTCCTGAATGAGAAAGCAGACCCTTGCTAGGGAGGAAGATGTTCAGATTTAAGGTTTCAGGCGAATGGTTTCTGAAATGAATAGGAAGAAAGTCCCAGGTGGAACCAAGGGACCAAACCGGAGGCAAAACTGGAGTGACTGTTAATTAGTCCCAGTCTTGCAATTACACTTTTCTTTCTTTTAAACATTTTCTATTATATTTTATGTGTAATGAGCTGCCTGCATGTAACGACTGTGTGTACCAGTTCGTGTCTGGTGCCCAGAAAGGCCAGAAGAGGGCGTCGGATCCTCTGGTACTGAAGTTACAGACGATTGTGAGCTGCCATGTAGGGCTTGAGAATCCAACCCTGGCGCTCTGGGAGGCCAGCCAGTGCTCCTAACCGCTGAGCCATGTCTCCAACCCAACCCCATTTTTCTTGGGAGAATTCCAGACTCTAGGGCATTGATTCTCAACCTTCTTCATGCAGCAGCCCTTTAATACAGTTTCTCATGTTGTGATGACCCCAATCATAAAATTATTTTTGTTGCTGCTTCATAACTAATTTTGCTACTGTTATGAGTCGTAAATATCTGTGTTTTCCAATGGTCTTAGGCGGGCGACTCCAGTGAAAGAATTGGTCGACCCGCTCCAACGGGATCTCGACCCACAGGTTGAGAACCGCTGCTCTAAGGTCTTGCGTTCAAATGGACCCTCTTCCTTACCTTACCCCCAGAGCTCTGAGCAGCAACATTTCATAACTCCTGATTGTGACGAGTACGACTGTCTCCCAGCTGAACTGCAACTTGGCCTGGGAGCGGATCCTAGGCTTTTACTATGGTTAGCATCTGGCTCAGGGGCTGGCGATTTTCGGAAAGTGTCACGGTGGGGTAAGCAATGGGACTCAGCCACAACGTGGTGATGGAAACACTTAAAAAGTAAGTCACCTAAAACCCCGTTTCCTCGCGAACCAGAACGGAAGAAAATAAATCACACCGGTTTTGTATAACGTTGGTGTACGTGCAAGCTAAGAAGGGTGCTCCTCCAGCTTGTGAACATGACATGGGACGCCAGCCCGTCTAGACCCTCCCTAAGGCACCACACCAGCCAGGGAGAGAGCGAGCAAACCTCCAGAACACCGAGTTCAGTGCCTAGAGGGGTCGCCGGCGTCACTTCCGCTCACGGTCTAAAAACCGCCCCCGCGCACGGCGTCTCTTCCTCTCCGGCTTGGGCTTCGGTTCCGGCGACATGGTGAGTGTCGGCGTTCCCGCTTTGGAAGCCTCTATCCGTCGGCATCTGCGGGGCCGTCCGGCCTCCCGCCCTCACCCGCTTCGGGCCGCCCGTGCTGTCCCGTGTCCTGCCGGCTGCCGGGGTCCTCGCCGCGTCTGGAGCCCCGGAGGTGGCCGGTGGCGGCCCGGCGGGGCTTGGCCCAGCTCCGCGGTTAATGCTCCGCTCCGGAGCCCCGCTCGCCCCGCTCGCCCCGCGGACGCTGGCCTTGCGGGTTGAGCTCGGGACGCACTAGGCCCCAGCCAGCCGAATTGGTGCGCAGCGATGTGTGTGTGTGTGCGCGCGTGTGTGCGTGCACGGACTCGCTTCCCATCCCTAAAGGTCGCTGTCATGCCCTCTGCCCGCAGGCGAAACGCACCAAGAAGGTCGGGATCGTCGGGAAATACGGGACCCGCTATGGTGCCTCCCTCCGGAAAATGGTGAAGAAAATTGAAATCAGCCAGCACGCCAAGTACACCTGCTCCTTCTGTGGCAAGGTGAGTTAGTTGGCCGCGCGGGAGGGGATCTAGGGTGCTTTGTAAAGCGCTGGGCCAGTGTTAAGATAACGAGGATTTGGGGTTCATGGTTGCGAAGCATTCCTCGTTTGTGTGAGATCCCTGAGGACGTGAAGGATAACTAACTGGTTTTGGAGAGGGAAAGGTTGGAACCCTGAACGACTCTGTTTGTGGGAAATGATTGTACCGTTAATGCTTCTATACCAACCCCCCCACCCTCCAAGAGTTGGTCTGCATCTAATATCCTGCTCGGATGATTATAATGTGACTGCTTACCAGATAGATAAGCTGCCTTTTTAACCTGGTCTAGGCTCTGAAATCTTGAGAGATTTATGTTTTTACATATTTCATATCAAAACCTTTAAAAAAAAATATTTGTAGACCAAGATGAAGAGACGAGCGGTTGGCATCTGGCACTGTGGTTCCTGCATGAAAACGGTGGCTGGTGGAGCCTGGACCTACAAGTGAGTGCAATTTTTTGTGCTGTGGGGAAGTTTATGGAGCGCACAGCCCATGTTCCAGGTCTGGCACATACTGGGCTAGTTTTAATCTTTATGACTGGAAAAGTAAATGTGCTTTAGGAGTTCTTAAAAGCCAGGGTTTTCTTTCGGTTAAAATTGAGGTAGAAAGCTGTTTGAAATTAAAAATTGGGATTTGATTCTTCTATTACTTTGATTTATACAGTTACTGGGGTCTTTGAAAATTATGGTCTCTCTGTGTAGCCCTGGCTGTCCTGGAACTTAATCTGTAGACCAGGCTGGTCTCTGCCTCCCAAGTGCTGGGATTGAAGGCGACAAGTTATTTCTATAAAATAGTTTTTAAATGAGGTTAGTTGGTTTGGGATTGTGTAGAAAAATTTGTGAGACTATTTGGGCTTCTACGCCCTTGTCCTTTTAAACAAGCTTTAGTGTTGTGACAGGGTTGGATGGTGTTGCTAAGGTGAACTCTCCTTTCTGTCATCATTTGCTTTGTCCTTAGAGCTTGGCATCTGAGAATTAAAGGCACCTTGGGGGCCTGGAGCTGTTGGCTGGCCCTGAGGTCCTTAGGGTCCGAGTAGTGTGGTCCTGTGTTCCCTGCACACTGTGCCTGTGGTGTGTGGCTAGTTGTTGAGTTGTATGGTTTCAGTTTTTACTGAAGTCTTGGTGTTGAAAATGATAGTGTGGCTGGGCTTTGGTGGCCCAGCACTTGGGAGGCAGAGCCAGGAGGATCCCTGTGAGTTCGAGGCCAGCCTGGTCTACAGAGCGAGTTCCAGGAAAGGTGCAAAGCTACAGAGAAACCCTGTCTTGAAAAAAACCAAAAAAAGAAAAAAAAGAGAAATGATAGTGTGGATGTGTTTAAGCATCTTGAGTTTTAGGATAGCAGAAGGAAGAATGAAAGCCAGGGTGCTCTCCTGACAGGTGAATATTCATACACAGCTGTTTGACTTTGGGGCATGCGTCCTGAAACTTTTATCATCCGCCTTTGCTATGGAAAGTACCTTCAGATATTTTTTATTTCTCTCATGGAGTCTGGGTCAGCTTCTTTTTAAATGGTAGAGAAATCAGAAGAACCTTAGAATTCTGCGAGTGCCATCATGCCAGTGTGACTTCCTGAGCAGTGGTCTTTAGTGGTCTTATAGGTCTTGGGATTTGTGCAGCATGGTATTGTATTGGGGGAGGAGACCATCATAGAATTCTTACCAGGAGAAGGTCAGACTTGAGGGTGGCAGGGGAACCCTGAGAGGCAGGTTGGCTTAGGTTTCCCGTGTTACCATCCTTAATTGTGTTGGAAACTTTGTTAACAGCACGACTTCTGCCGTCACAGTGAAGTCGGCCATCAGAAGACTGAAGGAGCTGAAAGACCAGTAGAAGCACCCCGTCAGAGACCTGCCTGTGCTCCAATAAATGGGTTAATTTACGTAACGCCTTTTCCTTGTTTGTGGTTAATTATAACATTTTGGCATATGCTACGTTTTTTTGTTTTTTCTTTTCAGTTTAAAAGGAGATTTTTGCTGTTTGGAGACACTGTGTGACCCTGGCTGGCTTTGAATGCCTGGTCCTCCTCTTTCCGTCTCCTAAGTGCGAGTTTATGCGGTTAGACCTGGCTCAAGATGTTGTTGAAGTTGTAACACGCACTAGACAGTTTAGCGCATAGCCCGCTCCTTTGGGAGTCTGATTGGACTACACGTCAGCAGCAAACTGAAACAACAAGGATTTGGCAGGTTTTCGGTTCATGCAAAGGATTCATAGGATTGAATTGATTGTGATGTACATACTTAGAGGAAACAAGTGATAGGACATAGGTAAGTAACAAAAGGGAATTATAGTTACGATGTAGCAACAACATAACGTGTGGTTGGGGGTCACCACTATAAAAGAAACTAGTAAAGGGCTGTAGCACCGGGAACTATTGATCTAAGGTTTCTGCAGACTCCTGCTGCCTGTGCTCTAGTCCTGCCCAGGCACAGCCTCGGCCTTCTCAGGTGGGTTCAGCTTTTACAGACTTATAGCTGTAACAGCTTCGAATTTCGAGTCACTCCACTCACTGGAGTGTCCCCAGTTAGGATAATTGCCTCCACTTCAGGAATGAGCAATTTTTCACTGAGCTTGAGCCTCAGCAGTTCACCTGTGACAAACATTCTCTTTATATGGATGCGTGTGTATTATGCATGAGAAATTACATGGCTTTTAAGACTTACTATTTCTGTGCATGTGTATCTGTGCCACCACTGTGTACCTGGTTCCTGAAGAGAACACCAGATCCCCTAGAACAAGGTGTGTGCTGCCATGTGGGTGCTGGGAATCAAACCTGGGTCCTCTGGAAGAATACCCAGTGCTCCTAACAGCCAAGCCATTTCTCTAGCCCCCAAGAAATCTAATTTGTCAGTGAGGAGGCTGGGTTTGAATTTGGGTCTTGGCCCCAGAGCCAGGATTCATATTTTAATTGCTTTTGTGGCAGTTGAGCGTATAGCATACAATGGCTGGTGATACCAGTTAAAGGTTGGAGCATAGTGTTTGGTGGCTAAGGAAATGGAAGCCGCGAGTTAGTAAGTGGTGGAGGTAAAGCTGAAGTTAGATCCCTGCTTTCTCAGTTCTCTTAGGTTGCCTTTTACCCTGCCCCTTCCTGTGCTCAGGATTTCCACTTTACTAGGTTTTCTGAGCCTTTAACTGAGCTCATTTAACTGAGCATTACCAGAGCTTGCTTACTTTCCACTCTTTTTCTTTAATTTTTTTGGGGGGAAATGGTTCTGTGTGTGACGGCCCTAGGTGTCCTGTGACTGACTCTGTAAACCAGGCTGGCCTTAAACTCAGAGATCTGCCTACCTCTACCTCCTGAGTGCGGAGATTAAAGTCGGGTGCCACCCCTGCCTGGCCTTGCAGGGAAATTTTATGTGGCTCTGGGTGTGAAACAGTTACTGATGATTGTAGTTTTACCATTTACAAAGTAGAAGCAAATGAGATGTTTGTTTCACATAAAGAGTTAAATCTTGGTTCAGACAGTGGGTGGGAGGGCTTGCTGTGAAGCCTGCAATCTTGAGTTTGATCCCTGAGACCTACATGGTAGGTTAGAGAATTGACCTCGTGTAGAAGTTATACTTCCTTCCATGTACATACCTGCACGCACGAACACGTAAGTATAAGAACTTGGTTGGAGTCGGGCGGTGGTGGTGCATGTCTTGAATCCCAGCACTCGGGAGTCAGAGGCAGGTGGATCTCTGAGTTGGAGGCTAGCCTGGGCTACGGAGTGAGTTCCAGGAAAGGTGCAAAGCTACACAGAGAAGCCCAGTCTTGAAAAACAAACAAAAAAATGGTTGGGTGTTTGATGTATCCATATAGATGTAGAACACCGTTCAGAAGTGGTGTTTGACTTTATGATTGGCAGTGCTGGGAATGTCAGAATGACAGTAGGCCCATTTGGGAAATTGCCCTAAACACAACCCAAAGTTCATTTCATTTTAAATGAAACTTAAGCCAACTACTCAACAGTTTTTAAATTCAAACATTCTAGTATGTATAATGAATCCGAAGATAGGTTAGTTTGATAGGTGTTAAGGAATGTTAGAAAATTAATAAAGCCCTTATTTTCTGTGGCTAAGACATCTTTCTGTGAAAGCCTTGAATCTGAGGTGTACAGTTAACAGCTGTGTGTGTGTGTGGCGAATCCCATCAGTGTAGAGGATGTGTTGGGAGCTAAGCATTGACTTTAAGATTTCAGGTTCCGTGATTTTACCTCTCAAGACTTGTGAACTTTTCACGGCCCCCCTGTTCAGTTCTGAAAGGCTATGTGGGGTAAGCTTGCAGACCATCTACCCTTACAAAGCACTTCTCGGGTTGAATAGTGTAGTCAGGGATTTGTACTGAGCTTTTGTTTAAAGGATTGTAAGTGTTGAGAAGGGATTTTGAACCAAATTAAGATGGGGAATAATATATAACAGCTATTTTGACATGGGTTGGAACCAAAGTTAAGTAGTTTTTTTGCTGTAATTGTCTCCTGGGAAACAGTCATTTTGTAACTTGCAGCATTTCAGCCCCAAATTTGTGGACCGGAAGTAAAAGTTAAGTCAAAGGTCATGATGTTAGTCCCACAGCTAACCTTGTAGGTGAGGGCCCCTGAGAGTGAGTCAGAGTTACATGTGTGGTAGATGATAGAGACCTACAGGTCTGTTAGTGGGTAAGACGAATTCCAACCAAAATTTGCTTTTCCCCCTGAACTGCAAAAGTGCTTTTCAATATAATTTGGGAACAAAATCGGAGTCTAAGTAAGTATATCATAGTAGGCAGGATTTCTCTAGGTAGGGGTTGGGATTAATCTCCTCTGTGAGATTAATTATTGATAAATTACTGGCTATGTGAGCTGTCCTTTGATAAGTTAGTCCTTTTCTGGAGTTCACTTTTCTCACCTATAAGAATGTGGATAGTTGCCCTTCCGAACAGGAAACCTTAAATTTGGATCTAGAACATTGACTCATGGTAAGGTCTAGAGAGTCTGGCTTTTGGGAAAGAAGTAATACTCTGTAATACCCACTGAGGGGCTGGAGAGATGCCTCAGATGGCTGAGAGCGCAGTCTAGTCTTTCAGAGGACCTTTTCAGTCCCCAGCACACTACCTTCTGTAATTCTAATTTCAGGGGCCAGTGCCCTCTTGGTCTCTAGGCACATGAGGTTCACAGACGGACATTGGGACAAACAGCATTAGCATTGGCGGGAATGACAAAATGGCCCAACAGGGAAGGCACTTCCTCGTCCCCAAGTGTGACTGTTGTGGAAGGAGAGACACCTGCAAGTTGTCCTCCGGCCTGCACACATACAAATGAGAAACACTGGTGCTGTGTTGGTGGGAGGGGAATAGTGGTCTGGGCAAAAGGGGGGGGGGAGATAGCAGTGGATTATGTCAGGGAAAAAGCCTGGAGGTGAGGAAGTCGGATTCGCAAGCACATCTTTTGGTGCAGGGGTAAATGATCACTTAGTAGTCTAAAGGTGGGGGCTTCCAAGTTAAGCACCCCTTCATATTCCACCTCAGTACTGTCACATGGCAAGTTCAACTTAGCAGAGTTGAAGGAAATGACATTCTATGCACAGCCAACACAGGGATCTGAACACCTACTAAGCATTTGAAAAGTTGATTGCTCCTGGTCCTTCATATAATGAACACAGCATTAAGTGTCTGTGCATCAAAAATGCAGTGTAAATGCTGCTCCTTGACCTATAAAGTTGTCAAATCAGATGATGAATATAGCAGCATTCCACTGTCAAGTAGACATATTACACAGAATTGCACCAGGGACCTTTTGTGAGGTCACTGGACTATAAGCAGACCATCTGATATGCTAAAAAAATGGACAGGTAAGGCACAAAACCAAGAAAGCATGTCTCTTGTGTGGAGTCTAGGAACTGCAAGTCAACTACCAGGGCATGCTTAGATTCCTATGGAATGTAGATGTAAGTCTGCTCAGCCTGCCTGTTTCTCCCTTTGGTATGTTTTCATTTAGGGAGTTCTTTGACAGCTAACGGAAGAGAAAAGCACTCTGTAATCTATGCATTGTTGGCATCAGCTGAAAGTGGACAGATAGCGCTGAAAGAGGAGAAACAAAGTCCTCCAGTGGGCTGGGGCACGATTTCAGGTCGTGTCCAGTGCATGTAAAGGGACGCCTTGAAGTAGAGCTGTATATTGACAGTGGCTGCTGAGAAGAATGGGAGACTGGATTTAGGAACGAGGCAAGGCTATTGAAGGGGTGCAGGCATGCCCAACAGTAAGTTGCTGCAAGGCCATTGCTTTCATTAAAGGACTGAGGATGTCAGCTGTTGTCCCCACCACCACCTTGATGCTCGTTCTAAGGACCTGGGAACAAAACAATCAGGATAGCATAGATTGAGCCTCCAGCGTGGCAAACATTTCTGGGGTTATCGTCTGGCCAAGTGATTGTATCGGATGTCTTTTATTATGCAAAGACAGCAGTATGCCATCTTACTGGTAGATGTGGAGGCAGGTGTGTAATTTAGTGTTTAAGTGTACAAGGCCCGAGGTTCTTTCCTTAGCACTGACCCCTTCCCCAAAAAAGTATGCTGTGTTTGATCTGTGTTGCAGGTATGGATTTACCTTTTGTTTTTATTTTGAGACAGGATTTCTCTGTTGAGGCTCTGGCTATCCTGGAACTCAATCTGTAGACTAGTCTGGGATCAAAGATGAGCACCACCACTGCCCAGCTTGGGTTTGCCTTTTTCTTCCTTTCTTTCTTTCTTTCTTTCTTTCTTTCTTTCTTTCTTTCTTTCTTTCTTTCTTTCTTTCTTTCTTTCTTTCTTTCTTTCTTTCTTTCTTTCTCTCTCTCTCTCTCTCTCTCTCTCTCTCTCTCTCTCTCTCTCTCTCTTCTTTCTTTCTTTCTTTTTTTTTTGAGACAGTGTTTCTCTATCATTTTGGTATCTGTCCTGGATCTCACTCTGTAGACCAGGCTGGCCTCGAAGTCACAGAGATCCGCCTGGCTCTGCCTCCCGAGTGCTGGAATTAAAGGTGTGTGCCTCCACTGCCTGGCTTGCATTTGCCTTTCTAATTGCATTATGTCTACTTAAGGGCTTATCACTGTGATAGTATACAGTCTTTAAAACTGCAATAGGGCTGGACAGTGGTGGCGCTCGCCTTTAATCCCAGCTCTCAGGAGGTAGAGCCAGGCAGATCTCTGTGAGTTCAAGGCCAGCCTAGTCTACTGAGCGAGATCTAGGACAGGCACCAAAACTACATGGAGAAACCCTATCTGGAAAAAACAAAACAAAACAAAAACCAAACAAACAAAAAATTGCAATAGGTTCACACTCATGGGGGTGGGGGGCAGGGATTCCTTTATTGTTTGTCCTCTATCCAGATAACTTGCTTAGGGGATTTACTGGTTTTCTGGAGGCTCAGTGATAGTACCAGCTGGGACTTAAATTGCTGAGTTTAAGATAACTGTTCTACACGATGCAGCAAATATTTTAAAAATCTACCAGCATATGGTGCTGTCTACCCACAAACCAGGACACATGAGAAATCAAATGATGGAGTGGGAGCCAGCCCATGGAGAATGATATCAACCAATGCACTGAAGGTATTTTTGTGTCCCCAGCTTCAAATCCAGCACCTAAGGAGCTGATCTGTTGAACTGATAATGTTCTAGGGAACATTACTCTAGCTATACTTAAACTGAAATACTGAGTCTGATTATTTGGGGCTCATTGTACCATCAACCTAACAGGCAGAAAGGGGTCTTTCTAGGGGTATCACCTTTTGCAGTCTGCTGTGTGTTCCAGGAGATTCTCTGCCTTGGGCAGACTGTACCAATAGGTCCCTTTGTCTTCTGGCTTCTCAGGAGGTTCAGTTATTGGGAGGTGGAAGCAGAAGCTGGAGCAGAGCAGAGGAGCTGTCTTTACTTCCTGTCTCCCGAGGAGCTGCTCTGAGGAGACTTAGACACCAGGAGCTGTCTTCCGTATCAGTAGTCACTCCTGAGTCAGCATTCGCCCATAGGTGATGATGACGACGGTCCGTTGTATCAGCTCTGTGGAACAGGCTGGTCTCAAACTCAGAGATCCGCCTGCCTCTGCCTCCTCTAAGTGCTGGGATTAAAGGCGTGCACCACCACCACCCATTTGGGGAGCTAATTTCTAAACGTAGCTATCTCTGCCACACAAAAGCAAAATATCAAGATGTTTCAACACTTGAGAAGTGGGCGTCGTGGGGGTTCACCATGGAAACGTCCATGCTGGGCTAGAGCTACCTTCAGCTTTGTGAGTTTCCACTTTATTTTGTTTCCTGTGTTTCTATTAAACATTCAAACATGCCTAAAAAATTGAACAGGGAAAGACAGTAATTGCTGTATGTGTATCAGTCTGTCCACAATTTGTTTACTGGCTTTGGAAATTACCCTCCTAACATGGGCAATTCCTCTAGGTTTTGAAGGTTTATGTGGTGCACTTTGACCTTGGAACCTAGACATTTCACACAAATTCTTTTGAGAACCTATCTGTAAATCACACCTACAGATGGTACTCCTTCAGCAAAGCAAGAAAATGTGCCATGTATTAACTGCAAGCGCCATATAGAACGCCAGGGGGTGCTACAGAGTAGAGGAAAAGGGCGCAACACTTTAGAATCAGAATAAAGATTAGAGGAGCATAAGTTCACGTTCAAAACAGTTAGCATGTGTAGAGTTACAGGCCAGTAGGTGCTAAGTCCGTTTCAGATTTCCACAATGTCAGAATGTAACCAAGTCAACAAAGGTAAAGAAATACACTCAAAAGAGTTAGGCCTTCTGGGACAAATGGCCCACCAACATTCAATTAAGATGAACTTGAGTGTTTTCTAGAGCTGCTAGTTAGAAAAAAGCTAGTCTTCGTTTTAAGAATTTAAAAATTATAAAAAAAACTCCTTTTGCAGTGAAAATGCACCATAAAATAAGTACATACCATGAAACAAGATTTTGTCAATAGTTTCTCAAACCAAGGTGTCGGGGGTCTCTGACCACGTTGTTAGGATCATTAGAATTTTTTCCCTTTGAAAACATCAGTACAGGAGGGAAGTTTTTAACTACGTTATCATACGCTGGAATTTGAAATTATGTAACTAGAGTGGTAAAGACAGAATGGGAAAACTACGCAAAACCCTGCCCCCATCTCCTCTGCCCCAAAGGGCACCGAGAGGTCAGAGATCCCGGGAGATCCCTGTTTCTGGTGGAGCCGGTGGTCGGCTCTGTGGGAGTGTAGCGTGGAGGGGCCAGTGGGAGAAGGACCGTTTATACTCGGAGTTTGCACACCCATGTGCACACAGGAGACTGTCCGCTCGTTAAGGCCAGTACTTAACCGATGTGTTGGCATTACATGTGTGTCTTTTCTGTTTTGATGATCTTCTGAGTTCCTTTGGGGTGGTTTGCTGTCATTTAACTAGGTGGTGGTGTTTGTATGCTTGCTTTTTGGACGACGGTGGTGGCTGCGTGGGGTCTCTATGTATTGCGGGCGGGCCTGGGACTTTTGATCTTCCTGACTCCCAGCCCTCTTGAGTGTTGAGCTACAGGCACACTCCACTGCACCTTGCTCCTGTGAGTCTTTTACACCTCTTCTCCTCCCACCAAGCAACCATGCTTTCAACTCACAACTCTATTCTGTTCTGCTCGTATACCGTCATGTTTTGTTCTCTAGGTCCCGACGAGCTTGAGGGCAGGGCTTAGAAGTACCTAACACATCCACCTTGCATCACCCAGGCTGTAGTCTAAGGGCTTGAGCCAGACACACCTGTTTAACACCCACAGCTCCCCAGCACACTTTACAGGGTTCCTCGTGACATGAGTCCTGTGTATCTAGAACACCCCGCCTGCTGTCACGTCCTATTTACTCCCTAAGCATCGACCACGGGGGAGCCACGTGCTCTGTGCTCCGGGGTATTGTAGATAGCGTCATAGTACCCTTCTGTCTTTAGTTTCCTTGTCTCCCGCACTCTCTCCTCTCTGCCTTACTCTAAACTCCCGAACCTGAGGCGATTCCTTTCCCATTTTATAAATGACAAAAACCTCATAGAGGGCTTCGCTGTTCTAAGGTTTTCCACTCCAAAAGGGGGTCACTGAAGGGGGAAAGAATGAACTTCACCCATGGGTTATGTCCTTCAACTTCATCTCCCTGTTCACCAGCGTGGGCATCAGAAAAACATTCTGTTCTTATAGATGAAGAGACCAAGGTACAGAACGGCATCTGGTGAGGGATATTGATGGAGGCCAATCTAAGCAAGTGATGAGGATATAACATTAAAAGATTCCAATAGGATGGAGAGAAAGGGCCGCTACCATGAGATGCTGTGAATGAACTGCATTCAATAGGATTCTTCTGTTAACCCAGGGCCAAGCACATCCTGTACCTCAAGCTAAGACCACAGGGAGGGAGTACAGGTGGTGGACAGCAGGGGGAGCCCTTGCTAAGCCTTAGGAGATGTGCAAGCATGCGCGTTCTTTCCCCTGGGATCCATGACCGCCAGCCTTTTTCTCTCCCTCTTAACTGCTCAGTGCACACGTATTGCTTCCCTGACTAAAGTCACCACAGTACACCAACAGCCCTGCTGCCTCCCAAAGGCCGGGGAGATTGCTGCCCTTTCTCCTCATGACCCGAGGCTCTAGCAAAGCCCAGGAACCGAGTGACTGAGCTTATAAGTCAGCTGTGCAGGTGGGAAGAAGAGGTGTGAGGATTCCAAATGCAGCCTGCCTTCTCATGCCGGTCCTCGCTACATCCTTGTATTCCTTATGGCCCTTTAACCTGCTCTGCATGTGCAAGTGGGCTTTAAAAACTACTTTTTAAAGCTACACAGAGAAACCCTGTCTCAAAAAACCAAAAAAAAAAAAAAACCAAACCACAAAACAAAAAAAAAAAAAACACAAAACAAAACAAAACAAAAAAAACAAGAAACAACAACAACAACAAACTACACTCTTGGTCCGGCGGCGGCGGCGGCGGCGGCGGCGGCGGCGGCGGCGGCGGCGGCACACGCCTTTAATCCCAGCACTCGGGAGGCAGAGCCAGGGGGATCTCTGTGACTTCGAGGCTACCCTGGTCTACACAGTGAGTTCCAGGACAGGTACCAAAACTACACAGAGAAACCTTGTCTCAAAAACTTTCTTGGGCTGGAAAGATAGCTTGGAGATTAAGAGCACTGTCTGCTCTTCCAAAGGACCTGGGTTCGATTCTCAGGTGGTAACCACCTGAGATTCACATGGTGGTTCAAAACGGGCTATGACTCTAATAGGTGACCCAACGCTCTTTTCTGGCCTCCACGGGCTTTGCACACAGGTAGTGTACTGGAAATTAAAAAGAAAACTTTAAAAACGACTTTCTTGGACTAATATTTTGGCAAGGAACACTGTAAAAACACAATGCTTTGACTCAAAGGCAGTCTTGTGAGGGGAAGAATGTGGAGGCTAATAGTGATTTGGAGCTTTAAAATCTCCAGAGATTCCATTCATCTCTCTTAATATTTATAAACAGCTGACTTGACCTTATGTCCAAAGCTTTGCAAATGCAGCTTCAAGACCCTCCTTGGGTGATACCGTCTCACCTTTCCTACGCACACGGCACACACACCAGAGCTGGCTTTTCCTTCCAACGTGTGACCTCCACCTCTGTGTGACCGTGGGCAAGGCAATACTGTGCTTGGTGGTCCCCAGATACAAGGAGCTCCGACTCAAAATCCTGAGCTGATCCAGAACAAAATGGAGGCTCCTGTCTTCTTTCTCTGGCCCCCCATTGTGCAGCTCGGCATGGGACCAAGTCTTCAGGGGGGCTCAGCAAAGACTTGGTGACAAGCTGATTGATGGATTCCCCGCCCCTGGCCCGCCTTCTTGCCCACTCCTGCCGGCTCTGGCCCGGCTCCACTGTCCAGCTGCCCGGGGGTCTGCTGTTCTTTGTTGAGTCAGCACCAATGAGTCAAGGCCAAGATCAGCTGAGAGCTGGGTCGGGAGGGAGGGAGGGAGGGGATGGGAGACTCTGGGGAGACTGGGGAGGGCGTAAGAACTTTGTGGCTCCAAGGAAGGCAAGGGTAGTGAGCTGTGAGTGGAGGGTGCTGGAGTGTGTATAGTCAGAGCATGGGCAAAGCGCTGCAGTGATCTCAGGACCTCTGACCTGTGGTGTCAAGAAAACCCTTTCTTGTAGGAAAACTCGGAAGTTTATTCAAATCATATTGTTAAAGGTCCTAAAAATTCTCAGTCGTGTCCCATGGTTCACCTCCACTCTGTTAAAGATGACAAAATGGAACCAGATCTCGATGAACTCTGCCATGGGAGACACAGAGAAGGCATGTGAGCACAGTTTTCACACACCTGCAGACACAGGCCAGACGCGCCACTTTTCCAGGACTCCTGGAAATCAAAACACAGTGGACGGTCACATTCACAGCCTCGTCTTCACTTCCTTACCCATGGTACACTTGAGTAGTGAGACAAGGGAGAGAATTGTGTGTGGCTGGAAGGTAGACAGAGGGACCACCCAACAACACGTGGGATGAGAGCAGGTGGGATACAGCTCTTCCCAACAGCCAGGCAAGACAGATCGACCATTGCCGTCCCCACCTGGCCCCTGGAGTCAGATTGCTGGTCTCATCTAGCTCTGGTGTGTGTGTGTGTGTGTGTGTGTGTGTGTGTGTGTGTGTGTGTGTGTGTGTGTGTGTATCCACGCCATCGCATGCATCTGGAGGTCAGAGGATAAGTCTTGGGTCAGTTCTTTCTTTCTCTTATGTGAGCATTGAACTCAGATCACCAGGCACATAGTAAGCGCTTTACGCCTAAGCTGTCTTGCCAGCCTCAGCTCTAACTTCTTATTTATTTATTTATTTATTTATTTATTTATTTATTTATTTATTTATTTATTATTCTGAGATAGGCTCAGTGTAGCTATGGCTGGCCTGGATCTTGCTCTGTAGCCCAGGCTGGCCTCACACACATAGTGGTTTGCCTGCCTCTGTCTCCCGAGTGCTGGGACTAAAGCCATGTGCCATCACATCTCTTCTTTTAAAGTGGAGATGTCCCATGCTGGGAAGTGGCAGTGATGACGGGGCTTCCGTCCTGAGGTTTCTTCCTGACTAAATGCAGGACCAGATCCACATCTGGACTCAGGGTCAGGGGAGTTTGGGGCTGCTACGGGCAGAATTGGGGATGAGGGCCAATTAGTGCCCAGAGCGGAAAGGTCCTGGGAACCTTCCTTAGTTTGAGATTTCTGTTCCTCTTGAGGACCTAGTTAGTACCTTCTCCGGTCAGTAAAACTTGAATCTATTTCATTCCCGAAAGATTGGTGGGAGGGGAACGTAGAGCTCCAGAGGAAGCAGAAATGGAGGCTCACAGACTCCTGCCTGGCAGGAGAGGGAGCTAGCGTGGAAGGGCGTGACTCGGCCCAGGACATGAGAAGTCTGTGCCCAGCTTGTGCAACACTGTGAAAGTAGCAGACGTCCATCCGGGCCATTCTTGTCCCCTGCTCCTTCCTCGGTACCTGCTGTGAGGGTTAAGGGGATAGACTGAGGTGAAATGCCTTGGGCCTGTACACCCGGGACGAAAGAAACCCATCACAACTACTCCCAGCCCTGGCCTGCCCAAATTCTCGGCTAGGTGATTTTCATCCTCTTAGAGGAGCCTCCCAGCAAGAGTGGGAAGGCTTTGTGCTTTGGCCGCACATTTCTTACCCAGGGAGATGTGACTCTGGAGAGGAATGTCGCCCGGAGTGGGCCTCTGTCTCAGCAGGGAGGCCCAGGCGCCACCGTGGACTAGGCAGCCCCTCCATTTCCTAGGGCCTTCCTCTGAGGCCTTCAGAACACAGCATATGTGGTTTTCTTCACCCTGCAAGACCAGGGCAGTGGTAAAAATGGGTCTTACTTTCAAAACTGAAGACAAGAGAGGCCACTGACCACGTGGCAGTGTCACAGAATCGTGGCATACTCTAGGTAGACAAGGTCTTAGAGATCCCTGGTGGGTCACAGATGTCAAAAGGCTGGACTCCCATGTCAACAATCACCCCTCTTCCACCAATAATTCTCAGCCTTTTAAGTCATTTTCAGTATCAAAGTATCTGTGGTATCCTTGGGCAAGTGTCCTTACCTATTCATGACTATCTTTTGATTATAGGATGAGCTTAATAATAATCCTCATCTTAGTTGGTTTTATAAGGATAAGTGAGGTTTTTGTTGTTGTGGTGGTTGTTGTTTTCGAGACAGTTTCTCTGTGTAGTTTGGTGCCTGTTCTGAATCTAGCTCTGTAGACCAGGCTGGCCTTGAACTCACAGAGATCTGCCTGCTTCTGCCTCCTGAGTGCTGGGATTAAAGGTGTGCACCACCACCACCACCACCACCACCACCACCACCACCACCACCCAGCGAGATGATTTTTAAAAGTACTGAGCTTGATTCATAAATATTCATTACTATTTGACATTTTTATCATCATTATATTATTCTTTCATTCACTTCATAGGCATCAAACTGAGTCCCAAAGAACACACACACACACACACACACACACACACACACACACACACACACACACACGGCCAATATAGTTAAATATAAGTAGTCTTTTTTTTTCCCCATTGATCAAACATAAGTTGTGGTGGTAATCTAATTGTACTGAATTATTATTTTGATTGTATGTTAATAAATAAAGTTGTCTGGGGGTCAGAGCTATTAGAGCCATAGCAAGAGTGTGGCGGTGGTGGCACACGCCTTTAATCCCATAAGATCTCTACACAGATCAGGGATACAGTCAGCATTGGAGACATATGCCTTTAAGACCTAGGGGGCTGTACATTCAGACAGTGACAAGGCAGTCATGTGTTTGGGTTTACAACCAATGAGAAGGCAGAACAACATACTATAAAAAAACGAACCGACAGGAAGTAGGTCTCTTTTCGCGAAGCTGGGACAGCAGGAGGAAGGGTGAGATTTTAGCTCTGAGCTCTGACTTCTCGGCTTTCTCTTTTACATTGTTTCTGTGTTTCTTATTTAATAAGACGGTTGGTTACATCTACAATAAGTGGCCATGTGGGCATCTGAACATAAACCGCAGAAGGCCGGATTACATCTTAGTAACACTTCCCAAATGTCTGTTGCCCACATGCTAGGTCCCTAGGGTTAGATGTGGGCTCTACTGTTATCATTGTCTCCAGTTCATGATGTCAGCAGATGCCACACACAACTGACCCTTAGGGAGTGACCCAGATCACTGCTGCTCACCCTTCAAACATGGCTGTGAGTTCCACAATGTGCCTGAGCATGGTTTTCTTACCAGGAGGTAGCCAGATATTGGTGAAGAGAAATATAACGTATAACAACCTGCTGCACCAGCAAAGATAACTTAGCTCGAGACACAAGCTCAAGACGTCAACATCGGTATAAAGAACCAAACGTCCCTTCTACAGCATTGAAAGAACATCTCTGATGCCCACCCCTTGTAATGATTTCTCAAATACCCTAAAGCAAAGTGAAAATTCCTCCTCACTGAAGATCGGTCACTTAGTCTAGTCTAGTGGGTCCGGAAAAGAGATCTGGGAAAGACAATGCTTCTAGAATTTGATTCGTAAGAAGAGGTGTAAATTGTGCATCTTATTGGAATTATAAAACGGTGCTGGGAACCACTGCTGCAGTGAGAAGTTGCTCCCGGTCTTTCTCATAGTTCTTGCCTGTAAGTGCTGGCTTTGCTGGGCCTTGGCTGCTGATAATGTACGTCCTCAACTAGGCTAAAAAGCAGAAGTTTTCAAGGGATGGGTTTCTCTTTAAGACCAAAAGTCATCCCAATGAACACACGAGTCTCACAGAAAGCTTGTTTGTGGTGCAGATTTGTGAGATCAAAAATCTCTAGATGTGGGACGCAGAAGTTTTTAAAAAAACGCCTATGAAGTGTTTTTTAAAATCACATTCCAAGTTTGAATGTCAGTACTCCAAAGTAGCTATCAGATTGGTGCGTGGGAAGAGGATTCAGAGGAAACAGGAAGAGTGTATTGAACAAAGAAACACATTGGAGTAAAAAATATTTGTGTTCCCTGTGAGTCAGGGCCAATGCCCTTCTGTAGTATGGCGCAAAGGTTGAAGAACTTGACTTTTCCCTTTCACGGCTGGTGTTGACTTCAGGACCATTGCGCCAAGCCTACATTCTAATGCCAACAGTGTGTGTGTGTGTGTGTGTGTGTGTGTGCAAACATGTGCATGTGTTGCCTTTTATCCCTTTCATCTCATCCAATAAAATAATTAAATGGCAGAATCTGGTACCTACTTTATGAAGAACAGCCAATTAGGGATAAAGACGATTAGTGGGTGAATGATAATGACATCTCTCTGTGGCCTTAGTGTTTACAAAGAATCCAGATTGTTTCATTTGATTTCCACCTAACGCTGTGGGGAGAAGATAAGATCTGTGGGGACAGATCTTCTTACAGGTTAGCCTCGGTTTGCAGCTAGGGGAGAGAGTGGAGTGAGAATAGACAATCTGGCCAAGGTCATGGAAGGTAGATAGATCATAAACCACTGCTGAGAAATGACGTGCCGCGGCAAAAATCCGCTTTTGAGACCGCGGTGGTTTGAATGAGAAATGTCCCTCACAGGCTCACGCCCTCGAACACTTGGTCCCTGTTGGTGGCACTGTTTGGAAGGGGCAGCCTTGCTTCAGGAAGTACGTCACTGGGGCTGGGCTTTGCAAGTGTAAAGCCTTGCCCGACCTCCCGTTCACTCTCTGCTTGGTGTTGGCAAGTCAGGGCGTGCGCTCCAGCCTTCGCTAAATCCTTGTAGTGAGCACTGAGAACCTCCTTCAATCCTATCCAGCTGCCTCACTGGCTGAATGGGGATGGGAAGCCTGTCCCCACCCTCCACACCACAGGGTTGCTGTGAGACATTAGGAGCGTGTTCTGCTGAGTCAGTGCTGGCTGCTCCGTGGGAAAGTCCCACAGGAGTGTGCAGAGTCATAATGGAGGCACGAGAGAGCTCAAGGACAACCTGAGTTCACTTTAAGACTTCCGTCTCATTCTGTGGTGAGCGTGAGTAAGGGGCACTACCTCACTCAATCTACCTGTTCACAACAATCGGAAGACAACGCAGGGGGCCGGGCTGATGGCTTAGTGGGTAGAAGGGCTGAGAAAGTGTGAGGACCCGAGTTCAAATCCCAAGAACCTACCTAAGAAGCCAGGTGTGTAAGAAGTATTAACTGGACTCGGTGGGTTATTTAAAAGGAGATGGAAACATGAAGTGGGGAGGGAGATATGTTGGGGGTTCAGGATGGAGTACAATGATTGGGGGTATATATATATATATATATATATATATATATATATGAAGATACACTGCATACATATACATGTATGCAATTGTCAAATAATACATATATACATATATATGTATATATGATTCTTTGGGATCCCTGGAACTGGAATTGAGGCTTTACTCTCAAAGGCCACCTGCAGTGATGTACTTGGTCCAGCAAGCCTGGCCCTCCCCATAACCACTCAAACAGCGCCATTGACTAGAGGAAATGTTCAAGTGTCTGAACCTACGGGAGAACCTCGGGAAGCTCGCAGCCCTGCTACCCTGACTGTATGGACAGTAGAAAAAAAAAAAAAAAGAACAGACCCTGTCTCCAACAAGGAGGGAGGTGAGGACTGACCCCGGAGGCTGTCTTCTCACCTCCATATACGTGTCATACTCACAGACATGAGTGCAAGTGCACACACACACACACAGACACACACACACACACACAAGTGTACACACAAGGCATTGAGCATGACAGGAACGAATTAAGTGCCTAAACAGATGCCGTCAATGAATAATCTGTTGGCCTGCAGACATTCCATGGACAGGTAGGTGCACATCTGATTGGGTGGTTCGGCTCCCTCTGTGCTCTCTGGGGTGGGAGGGTGGGGGTGGTCACACAGCAGTCACTGCTCTTCCTTGTCCTGTAAAATAGACTCTTTTGCAATTTGCAGCCCTCTCTTGGGTCCCTAGAGGGGAAGAGAAAACGCGACCATGATCATGAGTTTACATACTGGCCATCTGACTGCTTCAAGCCTCAGCCTCGCCTTCATCCATTTGTACAATCCCAACTTCAACCCACGTCTACCTGTCCTCCCTGGTCAACTTCACAGGCAACAGGATCGTAGCCGCAGGGAAGCTACCGTGCCATGCTCTTAAAAGCAAAGTCTGCGTTGGCATCAGCCAGCACGCTCCAGTTTAGAGTCTTCTTTTGAATCACACCTGGGGTAGCTTCTAGGGAGCATCCACCCTCCACGCACCCACGCACACATTTATTTTACTTGATAGCGGTTCTCTGTGGAGCCCTTGAACAGGGTTTGTATAGAGCCTTGGTGATTTATCGAGCTGCAGGAAGGCTGCTAGGAGGTGCTGAAGGAGGTCAGGGCAGCCTTTCCTACTGAGTTATCTCAGGACCTGAGGCGGAGGAGGGGAGACTCATGTTTCCTGTCATCTCCAGCATCGCCAGCATTTGTCATGTGGGTAGACACTGTTCTTTGACAGTGCGAGGGTGTGTGTGTGTGTGTGTGTGTGTGTGTGTGTGTGTGTGTGTGCATGTGTGTGCACGTGTGTGTGTGTGTGTGTGGGCATGTGTGCGTGTGTGTGTGTGTGTGTGTGTGTGTGTGTGTGTGTGTGTGTGACAGGGAGACATATGTCTCTGTTCCCTGATGTTCTCTGCAGTGCCTTGTTCGGGGACATGAAGCACATAGCTTGTGCCTCTGCTGTCACTGGCCACAATACGTGCTTCTTAGGAGCCTTTCCCAGATCCAGAAAGCCAAGTCCTGAAGAAAGAAGACACCAGAGGGAAACCATGAGACCAAAATGGATACATGCTGAGCTGAAACTTCTCCATTAATCATTACATTTAACATAATGTTTGTTTGTTTGTTTCTCTAAATCTTTTAGCTGAGGTTTTCAGACTTTTCAGGAATCACAAAGAACAAATAACCATCCAAGAATTTTAAGCAACTATAAATTCAGGGTTTTTTGTTTGTTTGTTTGTTTGTTTGTTTGAGATAGGGTCTTGCTTGTAATACAGGCTGGCCTGGACCTCATAGTCTTCCTGCTCATCTTTAGTCGGTCATAGGCATAGACAGCCACACCTGGACAGCAACCATAGAGCAATCAGCACTATCCTGGAGAGACCATGTGGACAAAACTTGTGTTTGTGCCTGTCTGTGGATGTGTGCGGGTGAGTGCAGGTACCCATGAAAGCCAGAGGTGCTGGATCCCCTGGAATTGGTTCTGAGTTACCTGACATGGGTACTGAGAACCAGACTTCATCCGTTGCAAGAGTAGTACGCGCCGGGTGGCAGCAGCGGCGGCGGCAGCGGCGGCGCCCGCCTTTAGTTCCAGCACTCAGGAGGCAGAGCCAGGCAGATCTCTGTGAGTTCAAGGCCAGCCTGGTCTACAGAGTAAGATCCAGGACAGGTACCAAAACTGCAGAGAAACCCTGTCTCGAAAAAAAATCAAACAATAACAACAACAAAGAGCAGTGTGTGCTCTTAACCACTGATCTACCTCAAAGCCCCGAACACGGCTGCATTTAGATGTGCTTGTAATGTAGAGCCTGAGCGAGATGACTACGGAAGCCGACAAAGGTTTCACCAGCCCTGCCAGCAGCCCATGAGCTTCCTCCTCTGTGAGAGTCCCAAGCTACAAACACCACTTCTTCTCTACTGTGCATAGTTTATCCTCATCTGCCCTCCCCTCCCCACCCTACCTCCTTTGGGGTCCGTATATTTTGTGTGTACTTACAGATAGTAGTATACGAGGAGCTCTCTTGGGAATGGGGCCCACAATCAATCACAACATTGATCTACAACGTGTCACCTATACCTTGTATCCACAACTCAAAGGGAATCGTGTACACTCTTTTTAACGGCAACCCAGGCATGTGAGGTCAGGTGTGGAACTTTCCCACCAGGTGCTATCATTGCAGCGCTCAAAACCTTGCAGACCTTGGAGGATTGCAGATTCGGGGTGTTTGGATCGGGGAAACGTAAGTAAGGCAGATGGAGCCAACGGTTAGGTAGCCCCACGCCAGGCTGTCTGGATGGGCACAAGGACAGAGTGATCCCGCCCGCCCATAGCCTCACTGCGAGCAAGTCCCCAAGGCCCATGCCAACTGGCTTTGATCCTTTAAGCAAACACTATCTCTGGCTGGAGGGAGGCAGAGTCTGAGGCAGGAGCCTCACCCTGAATTTCCAACAAACTGTCTGCTAACGTTTGCCACAGATAATTTTTTTTTTTTCAAGTTTACTTTTGCTTCGGTTGGCTTTGCATTTTAGAGCAACTTTAGATCAAAAGAGATTTGAAGCGGATAGGACACCAAGTTCTGTGTCCCTCCTCTGCACAGTGTTCCATTACTTACCTCTTACATTAATATGCTGTATTTGTCAAAACGAATGAATCAGTGTTGATACATCACTGTGTGATAAAAATCCATAGTTTACTCAGATTTCCTTAGCTTTTCCCAATGTCCCTTTCTGCTCACGGGCTCCATCTGTTAGTAATTGTCACATACACGCAGTTGAAAGCAAAGCATAAATAACTGGACGCCTGCCCTGGAAAAAGGCTGTAAAATGTATGTCTTCCAGCAAAGGCCGGTGTTAAACGATCAAAGAGCTCCATGTTATTTTTCTGGCATCCAAGTTTGTCTTTTTACACGACTCTCCCATCCAGGAAGCCATGGTACACGGCTTGCCGGGCCTCCTCAGGCTCTGCTCAGACGCGACGGTGTCTTGGGCTTCCCTTGTGTTGACAGCAACGGGGGACACAGAGGAAAAACCTAGCCAGTGTCGCCTGCCATTTGCTCACAGCACAGATCACTTGGGCGCGCCCCCCCCCCCCCCCCCCCCCGCACGCCCCGTGTGTGAAGCGTCTCCCCGCCAGCGCGTAAGCAATGAAGCCCACGGCAGACATCAACCGCATCCCACAGCCCAGTTAAATCATAACCGGCCCTCCTGGAGCCAGTCAGCCCCTGTGGGTTAAGGACTCAAACAGCTGACAGAACTCAGAGAGACACCCTCACTTACACGGGGAACAGCTGGAGAGGTGTTTTGGGAGAGGTGTAAGGGACAGGGCAGGGGACTTGCATTTGTGGGGTGTACAACCCTCCACTTTCCACCACGTGTTCTAAACCCCATCCTCGGAGTTTTGGAGGAGCTGTCAACTGGTAAGTGTGATCGAGGCAGAGCCAAACCTGGAGGAACAGGATTGGATAGAAGGGGGCCTGGCAGCACAGCCTGGCCAGAGTCCCCTTGGCCCCACGCTGCGTTTGTCCCATGCAGCTAGACTTTCTGACGCAGGCAGGGTCTTCTGGTCTACCGTCAAACACAGTGGGCCAGATCAGTTCTTTGTAGACACCTTTAAGATAGGCGCTGAGCTGGGCGGCGGTGGCCCATGCCTTTAATCCCAGCACCCGGGAGGCAGAGCCAGGTGGATCGCTGTGAGTTCGAGGCCAGCCTGGTCTACAGAGAGAGAGAGATCCAGGACAGGCACCAAAGCTACACAGAGAAACCCTGTCTTGAAAAACCAAACCAAACCAACACAAAACAAAAAACCAAAAAGGTAGGTGCTGGAAATTAGGGTTTTCATGTAAAACTGCTGGGCAAGAAAAATCCTAGTTTCCATAGCTCTCTTTAGAGAGGGAGTCATGAGCTAAGAACCGTAGAATAAAATATATACCGTAATGTCACAATGTCTTGATAATTTTGAGGATTTTAAGAGTTACTTTCCTATTTTCTGGCATTACAGATGTTCCAGGTCATCTGTATACTAACATTCCTACTAGTCAAATACCTCTACAAGAAACCCACGTTTTGTTAGTAGTATTCAAAATAGAGATCTGAGCGGCTACTAGGATGTCAAATTACATTTTATTTTATTTATCTTGGTTTTAAAAAAAAAAGCAGAATCTCGGGGTTGGGGATTTAGCTCAGTGGTAGAGCGCTTGCCTAGCAAGCACAAGGCCCTGGGTTCGATCCTCAGCTCCGGAAAGTAAAATAAAAAATAAAAAACAAAAACAAAACAAAAAAAAAAACAAAACCAGAATCTCACCAGGTGGTGGTGATGCATGCTTTTAATCCCAGCACTCGGGAGGCAGAGGCAGGTGGATCTCTGTGAGTCTGAGGCCAGCCTGGTCTACAGAGCGAGTTCTAGGACAGCCAGGACTACACAGAGAAACCCTGTCTCAAAGAAACAAAAAACAAAACAAAAAAGTCCCACAAAACCAAAAAGCAGAATCTCATGTAACCCTAGATGGCCTTGAACTAACTACGTAGCTGAGGCTGGCACTGAAATCCTGATCCTCTTTTATCTCTCCCAGGTGCTGGGGTTCCAGGTGTGCTGCCTTGTTTGGTCAATTACATTTTAGATTTCCCGCCAGCACTCAGGATGGCCATGTTTCCCCGGCTCCCCTTAACTTCTCGCTAGTTGCCACTAAACCAACTGTTGGCCTCGCTGGGTCTCTAAAAGGTCTCCTAGTTTTTCTTCAAATCTTTGCCAGTAACATTGTCTGAATCCTTCCTATCCTTAAGACCTGGGTCTGGCCTTCCTGCCACAGCCATTCCCAAGCTTTGATGGCCCTTGATGGCCCTCAGATGTCATCAAAGCCTAAACAGAACCCAGAGTGTCAGAATCTGACAAATGAGAAGTAGGGTGGGGTGAGAATGGGACCCCCACAGCTATACGAATCTTTCTCCATCTTTCCCTTCAAACCTAGCTTAGTGCTTTGGACCCACATGGACCAACTATTGGGTTCTCTCAGGGCTTCTCTGTATTTTTATGGTTCTGGTGATAATGTCTTCTGTGTTGAGCTTTGTGATTCAGGGCTGGAGCCGAACCCGACTCCTGCACCCAAGCCTAGCACTCATGAGTACGTAGAGGACCAGTGAACACTGGTGATGCTCCATCATCCTGCTGCCCAGCCCCTCGCTGTGGTTTTACAATAGGGAAACTGGGACTCAGGGAAGAAAAGAAAAGCCACCCGGAAATATATGCCTCATAGAGAGTGTTGGTTCTAGAAGAATGTTTTTATGCCGGTTCAGTCGTCTTTCTTCTGCTGTGGAAGAAACATGAAGAAAATACATTCTCCTTTTCTTTTGCAAATTTTATTGTAGCATGTTTACCCTGTACCCACACAGGCACCCCGTGGCATTATGCTAGAAGACCCAGCTCACCAGTCTTCACATTTTGGAGCCAGTGAAACCAGCCTCGAAAGCCTTGTGCCACTCTTAACAGCCATTTGGGCTCCACGTAACTTTTCTGAGTCTCCATTTTCTAACCTGTAAAATGGGCCTAGGATGCTTGGGCCACAGGTGTGCTGTGTGGCTTTAGTACAAGCATGGGAATCAAGGCACCAGGAGTACTGGTGTGTTACACAATCAATACAGCGCATATTCACCCGAAGAAGGCCAGCTCTGGGGGGGGGGGGGGTGCGTGTCGGAACACCTGAGCCAACCTCTCACTTTCCACATGAGGAGGTTGAGGTTACAGTCGGGAGGGATCTGCTGAGGCAGGGCTCTGCCAACGGTCAGGGTGGAGGCAGGATTCAGGATCCAGGGCCCGGAGGTCCTACGCTTTCATCATCTGCAGCTTGCCTGTCCCTGCCCGGGGCCCAGGCATGTCCACCGCTGAGCAAGATGTGGCAGGAAACCGTGAATCCAGGGGCAAAGGAATTCATGAAGCTAAGCTGGCTTCTGGCTCGGAATCCCTCTGCTGTTGCTTCTAGGCTTGCTCTGGCCTGTCATACCTCCTTCCCCAGAGGCCGGGGGCTTCCCCCAGCAATGCCTTCGGAATCCGCTTGGGAGCCCGTGACGGCAAAAAAAATCAGAGATGGTTCAGCGCGCATACAAAAAGTCAGAGTCCGCATTACCGCAGTGGTGGTGTGAGCCCTTCTAGAATGGTGCATTTTTTTGTGGAATCGGACGTTTTCCTTGAAGAAGAGAAGCTTGTGAAGACCTTCTGTTTGTCTGTCTGCGAGGGTCAATGTGACGTACAGCGGATGGTAGAAACTCTTCTGTCAAGAACTCAGGTTCCAAGCTCGGAGGGGGCAAGGCTTCCCTTCCGCAGACGTCCCAGCTCGTCTCCCAGAGCGTGAAGACCGATCCATAGACACGACATCAATGAGCAAATGCGGCTGTGGCCCAATATAAGTTTACGAACTCTAAAACGATCTCTTCTAATTTTATGTGATATGGAATTTTTTTCCCAACTATTTAAAATGCAAATCCGTTTCAGTTTAAGACCATACCAAACATGGGCCTTGGCCAGACCGCAGGAGATGGCGCGTCTGCCCCCAGCTTAAAGTTGGGAGTCAGACGGGCCCGGGCTCAAACTTCAGCTCTGATACAAACTGGCATCTGAACTTTGACGAGCGCGTTCACCTCCCTTCTCCTGTAAGCACAGGGATAACTCTGTCTACTTTACAGGATTTACTATGCCGTAATGGAGAGTACAATGCCCTTGGCACGGGCTATTTGAAGTTTATAGAGACAGTCACCACAGGCTTTTAACGAAATCTGTGTCTCCTGCTCTTTGCTACAAGCAATTCACCTTTCATTTTTTTATTTGATTTATTTCGAGACTGGGTTTGTGTAGCCCTGACTGTCCTGGAGCTCACTCTGTAGACTAGGCTGGCCTCAAACTCAGAGATCCACCTGCTTTAGCATCTCCCCCTCCTCCCTTCCCCAAGTGCTGGGATTAAAGATGTGTGCCACCACACTTCTCTCTCTCTCTCTTTTTAATTCCTGATTATCTCAGTTTAACACACCTACCTTGACTTCGTTCTGTGGCTTTGAACATGTGCTCCAGTGCAGCGGATGAAAGGTGAACTTGACCTAGTCCTTGCCAACAGATGAGTATCTCCTTAGGAAGGGAGATAAGAGGAAATCCAAACCACCATCAATCAAAACGGCATGTGGGATAAGATCACCAGGGGAGGCAATTATGACACCCAGGTTATAGAGCCAGCGCTGTGCTGAAGTATTTCTGGGCACACAGAACCCTTGTCTGTAGAGATGCTGTGTCTGGAGCACAGGGCTGCTTTGTGGCTTGAAGATAAGCATGGTGATGAAGGCGTCGGGAGCATGTCACACCTGTAACCAGCCTGTACCTAGAACTCAGTGTTTGTTCAAGAATGTGAATTTCCAGTTTTACTCTTCTGAACTTGGCATGAGGGGACTGTTGTGATTCCCATTTGGTAAGTTGGAAATGGGGATGGGGAACTAGGAAGGCGATCAGCAAGCATACCTTCATGAACAGAAGACAGAGTCCTGGCCTGGCTAACATAGGAGCCAGAATTTTTTTTTTTCTTCGAGACAGGGTTTCTCTGTGTAGCTTTACACCTTTCCTGGAACTTGCTTTGTAGACCAGGCTGGCCTCGAACTCACAGAGATCCACCTGCCTCTACCTCCCGAGTGCTGGGATTAAAGGCATGCGCCACCACTGCCTGGCTAGAGAACAATGTTGTGGTTTTTTTTGTTTTGTTTTGTTTTCCAGAGCTGAGGACTGAACCCAGGGCCTTGTGCTTGCTAGGCAAGCGCTCTACCACTGAGCTAAATCCCCAACTGCATTTATGTTCTTAATTCCTTCCCTACATCTGGATACAACTTCCACAGTATGAAGTAAAGGCAGAACGGTAGGAGACTGGAAACAGAGCTGGGCAGAGGCTCTGGCCCCACCAGACATGTGTGACCGTTCTCTGGTCCTTTCTCTTATTTCAGTTCCTTTAGGTGTATAATTAGGACTTAGGTAACTTCTAGATCTTTCAGGTCTGTCCTTTCAAACTATGACACACTAAGCCTGATGAATAAGAGAGGCCACTTCACTTCCAACTCAGGTGGGCAAGGCCACTATGTAATAGCCGCATTCAATGTTTAGCTGGGTTTTCTGGATATCGTGGTGCTGGTACGAACATTTCCAGCCTTTGGGTTGCAGAAGTTCCTAGGAGTCCATGACCTTGGTCCATCCATCTACCAATACCTCACTCAGCCTTCAGCTATTTACTCAGTTTCTGAGGCCATATTGCCTTTGTTAGAAGCTCAGCTCTGTGAGCACAGGCAAGCTACCAGGGTGCTCAGTATCTTGGGTTCCTCCTCAGTAAGATGTCAGTGGTGATGGAGGCTGGATCTATAGGACTGTGAATATTCAGTTAGTGACCATACCTACAATACCTCATCGCTCTCGTGGTTTGTAGTGAGCACCCATCAGCAACCACTGTTTTTTTGTTTTTGTTTTTGTTTTGTTTTGTTTTGCCATTCAGGGTGCTTTATGTCTCTAGCACTACATGAAGAGCCTTCCTTTGTGACACCGTCATTCTTCCCCATAGTCCCGTAAGATAGGCAGTTCTGGGCCTGCTGGGTTTCCTTCGAAGAAGCTTGGGTCTGCATAGCTTGTGTGACTTGCCTAAGATGTGCCGCTGCCCTCCAGGGCTGCAGAGGACAGGCCAGCAGGGCAGAAGGGAGGGGGAGGGGGAGGGGAGAGCGGGCAGGTAGGCTCCTGACCCTGTCACTTAACATCCTTCTCACTTCACCGGCCCACCACTACAGCCCCGAACTCCTGCCGGTGTCTCGTCTCGAAATGTCTGGCCTGTCAGCACATGAGAGTCATTTGCCGCAGCCGAGGCAGTGGTGGGATTTAGGAGCAGCGAGGGAGCGCCGTGAGACCGGAAAACCATCACTCTGTCCTCATTGTACAGCTGCCTCGCAGCCAGATGAGATGGGAAACTTCCTGCTGAGAAACAATCAGGACATTACTGCTCAGATGAGTGAAGACTCACATGTCTCCACTAATATCCCGGAGGATCAGACAGATTATGCAGCACTGGAGTGCAATTTCCTCTTGGTTCATATTCCTTTGGCTGGACATTATGCAGATGGTAAGCCCTGCTTACTGGAAGCATGGAAATGATGAAATAGAGACACAGGACATTTGGGTATCAATTGAACTGCATCTCAGTACCACAGTTCTGATGGGAAATCCAGCAGGTCTTTGTCCTGACTCTTAACCCTACACCCCACCCCACCCTGCACGCCCTGTTCCCTATGGAAGGCTCTGCTGAATGTGCCCCCTCCCCAGCTTGCTCCAACCCCACTGCTGTTTCTGGCTCTGACTTCTGATGAAGAAGCCTGACTTCTCAACAGGAATGTTTCTCCAAGTTATCCACACCGTTAAAATGCCAGTGCATTTGTATACACACACACACACACACACACACACACACACACACAGTGTATGCACACCACATCCACACCCATGTCAGATATCACATGCATGCATGTCCCCTTCATGCACCAGACGCATACATGCATGCATGGCACATCATGTGAACACATCATATGTATCATGCCATGCATGTTCATACACACATACACCTTTCAGATGCTGCCCAGACACCCAGCTAGCTCTATACTTCCCAGAGAGGACCTCCTTCCTCTCCCGTACTTTCCACAGGACAAACCCTCCTTTGTCCTCTGCGATTCATATCCTTCTCCCTTGAGCCTCAGTGCCCCCTCCTCCGGAAGTACTTGCTTCCTTAGCTACTGTGTCTATCCTAGTGGCCTGTGCCTGTTTGAAGTCTGTTCTCATCACAGAAATTCAAATCCCTGAAAGCTGCAGGAGGCCTTTGTCATTGGGTCCCCGCCTCCCCCAAGCCCCATCTTCAGGCCTGGAACCTCCACCACTCTGTACTTGTGGTGATTTCCACACTGACCGAAGAGCTCAAGGCAACCTGGCACTCCATGGTATTGAAGCGAGGGCAGGTCAGAGTCCTTGAAGTCTTCTTCCCTCACCCCACTCTGACTAGACCAGTTTTAGTTTGGCCAAGCCTCAAGATGAGATTTCTGCCTCCTCCTTTTAATGTGTGTCTGGCTTAGAGGAGCCCAAGAGACTAGATGCAGTGGCTGCTGACTGGAGGACCGACCCATTCTAGTGATGTCTCCCATGAGGGTTCATCCTCTGGAAAAGGGTCCGCTTTGTGTGAGAAAAGGGCTGGTTTCTCACGGGGCATCAGTCGTCTTACTTCTCAAGCCAGGTGGAAACCTTAGCCTGCCCCTGACATCACTTCTCACGGTGGTTGAATGTGCAAAGACTTGTATGGAAAGGTGATGATGGCTGTGCCTTGCATTAGGCTTCCAGTTTTAATCTCTTGAAACCCCAGTTCTAAAGCTGCTGCTTTCAAGCCCTGATCATGTCAAAGAAGACAACACGAAACTCTTGCTGTCCAGCTCTAAGCCATGTTTGGCCTTCCTCTCTCAGAACCCAGTTGAAGATGGTAAGGGTCCTCTGGCTCCTGACGGCTGAGACTAAGGCACTGGTAGACAGTCCTATGTGGGTACCCCACTCCCTGAATGTTGCTGGATCCTAACGGCTCCCTTTGGGGAGGGGGTGAGAAGGCGCAGCATCAACGTCACAGACACCGGGAGTCAGTTGAAGGCAAACAACAAACTCCTTTATTTAATAACGGAGAAGGTCTTATGTACCCTCCTCTCAGCACCCAAGCTGTGTCCCAATCTGGTGGCATTGTGTGGTCGTCCCTCATTGGCTGGGCGTGATCAGGAGCTCTGACAGCACCTGTTGCTAGGCCTCCAGGTTGGCTCATAAGGAAGTACATTATGTGCATACCTAAGCAACTGGTGCAACACCGGCAGACCTGTTCCCCCATCTCTATGGCACTCTATGGTACTCCTGGTTATTGCTTTCCATGATAACCTGCAAAGACAGTTGTAATAGAGCACCCAGCCAGGGGTTAAGCATCAGAAATCAATTCTACAGTTCTGAAGGCTGCAAGTATGAGATTAGAGTGCCAGCAAGATGGCGCCTCCTGGGGCCTGTCTCCTTGGCTTGTAGATGCCAACGTCACACCATGGTTCTCACATGATTTCTCTGTACCTGTCTCTGTTATAAATATCTTTTTCTTCTAAGGACAGCCTTCTAACTTAATGGTTCTTTATTAAGTCTCTCTGGTGGTTAGAACTTTAACACACGAGTTCAGCATTCTCCTGTTGTTAAATACACATGGCCCATATCTTGATTATCTGAGATTCAGTTGCTCTGTAAAATGGGATGAACAAGAATTCTGATCTCGTCAGGTTGTTGTGAGGGGTGAGCACGTGTCTGGTTTAGCATAGCCTGCCTCCTTAGTGCCCGGTAAAGGCCAGAAGCATTTGAAGAAATAATAATAAAAATAAATGTCAGTGATACGATGGTGAACACCAGTTAGCACGGGGTGACTTCACCATAATGGGCTTCTACAGCACCTGGTGACCATCAGCTTGAGCGATCACCCCCTGGGCTCATTCCTCTCCAGGAGGCTTCACTGTGGCAGCCCAGCACCCCAGACTCAGGTCAGTGCCATACTCTACCCCTGTCGTGAGGACTATGATGTGCTCCAGCAGAATGAGGCACTGGACCCCCTATCTCCACCTCCTCCAGGTAACCAGGTACCCCGAGGCTTCCTTACAACGGTCGCTCAGGCGTCTGCCTCCGACCTTGACGCCTTCCTGGGTGTTGTGCTGGCTGCCTGGGATGCTGCCAATTTGCCCAGCCTGCCAACTACCCTCTTCCTTCACTCCTGTGACATAGTAAACCCATGTCCCTTCCAGCAGGGCGGCTGCCTGGATTGCTCACAGGACCATGCTGCCGTTCCTCTGCACTGCCCCGTCCTCCCTATTGGCCGGGAGGCATCTTCTGAGAAAGGCTTTCTGCCCCAAACCTGGCTTCTGTCTTCAAGTATGCATTTCTGCCAGCATTTTTAAAGATTTTAAATGGTAAGCTGAGTCTGTCGAATTCCATGCTCCGTTCTGTGTGTTACATGTGGAGCAAGCGGTTGGGTCTTTGCAGTTTACAAAGCAGCCATGCCTGAGCACCCTCTTCCTTCCCAGCTGCTGTGTGCTTCTGTATACCTCCACATCTGCCCGGGCCCTTCTGTCTGCAAGCAGCACATCGTTTCTCTTGTCCCGAGCGGGGGACGACACCTGCCCTAAGGAAGGAAGCCCTGGGGCCAGACTCTGGGAGGTGCACCGCTGTGATGGCTCCTTTGTGCCTTTGGTGGCTTCTCGTCTATACTTACCGCACTGTACTGTGGTTGTCCGTGGCTTCCTTGGCTGGATCAGGAGCTCCTCAAGTGCTGGGAGAGTGATTCATTCAACTTTGCCTCCGCAGTGCCCAGCACAGTGCCTGGCTGCAGATGAATGGAGCCAGTGAGGAGAGTCCTGGGCCCTGGCCATGCTGGGCACTGCCTTTCATGGCATTTTCCGTTTGGCCTCACCTCTTCTTTTGTCCCGTTTTTTAGCCTAATTCCTTTCAAGGCTCTGGCATGGGACTCTGAGCTCATTTTCATGATTGCTTTAAATATTTGGGGCTGTTGGCATGCCAACACAAGGACCCACGCTAAGGAGGGAGAGGAATTCTCCAGCTCCCTGGGTCCTGCCCAAACGCAAGGAATGTGCCAGAGGCAGGGGAGGTTCTGAGGAACTGCCAGCTTGGGTCCAACTACACTGCTCTCCTACCTGGCCCGCGGAACCAGGAATTTGAGTAAGACAAAAGAGGGGACCTGGGGGAAGCGGCGAGTTCCTGGAAACTGAGGAGCAGCCCCTGAGGAAGACGAAGGAGGAGCGGCTGCATCTGAACGGAGGTGCCGTGGCTAGACCTCCTGGACCCAAGGATGGCAAGGACCCCCGGGAGCAAGTGACAGAAGGTGGACAGGCCCCAAGAGCCACTTCTGAAAACCAGAGATAGGAGGAGAGCATGGAAGCCCTGTCAGAGGAAGCCCGGGAAGCCTGTGGATGTTTAGCACAAAGCTAGAGCTCAGAGCTCACTCTGCCACTTGACAGGCGAGGAAATGTTACAGAATCAGACCCATCCCAGCATTTGGGGAGGCAGAGGCAAAACGATTTCAACAAATCTGAAATCATCCTGGCTATGGAAAGTGGGACTTGGTGGACCCATGGCGAGGCTGTGTTGGAGGAATGGGCTTGAGAGAAGGCAGCTGGCAGGCAAGAGAAAGCTCAGGAGACATGAGCAAGAATACCATCGGATCCAATGACTGCTGAGATCCTGGAGAAGTTGTCCAGAGTTACTTTGAAGTTTCACACCCTGACTTTGGGAAAATGGAAACTGAACACTTGCCTAGGGGTTGAGGAGAGGAACCAGCATAGGGTAGTGTCCCAGTTGGCTTTCTGTTGGTGTATGAACACCATGACCAAAAGCAACATGGAGAGGAAAGAGCTTATTTCACTTTACGGTTTACAGTCCATTCTTGAGGGAAGTCAGGGCAGGAATTCAGGCATGGTAGGAACCTTGATACCATGGAGGAGAATTGCTTACTGGCCTGCTGTCTGGCTTCCGTTCTCTGCTAGCTTCCTTATACAGCCCAGGCCCACCTGCTCAGGGACGGTGCTGCTCACAGTGGACACTAATCAAGATAATCTCCAGGCGTGGCCATAGGCCACTCTGTTCTGGAGAACTCTGCAATTGGGGTAGCCTCAGCCAAGTAGGACAGATCCATTTGGTTTTAGAGCCAGAGACCTGATGAGACAGGCTACCCACACGGAATGAATGCATACATGGCGAAAACATCAGTGGCAAGCCAGAGCCAGCGGTGTCCATTAGAAAGCCAAGGGGGCTTTGGATGGATCCCATGACACCGAGAGAAAGAGAAGATTGCTGGTGTCTGGACTCAGTAGCCTCAGTATCTCCTGCTCTGAGGAAAACAGCCATTAAAAGAAAGGGCAGGAGACAGCAGAGGCATACAACAAGAATCCAGGAGGCAGGGAGAGAGAAACCAGGGGCAAAGAGATTCCAGAAAATGGGGTCAACTTACTAATGGGGTTAAGCTTACTGTTTCACAGAAGTCTAGAAAACGCAAACACTTTGAGTACTTCAAAGGGGGCTTTAGGAGACCATGAGAAAACCAATGTCTTTATAAATTGCTTTCAGGATACAGATGACTCTTCTGAAGGGCAATTTCAATATGGTTCAAAGGGTTTAAGAAGTCCAAATTTGTTGGTCCAGAAATTCTTCAAGGAGAATATTACTCAGAAAATACAACCACCGAAGTTTAGAAAGTCCATTCTCAACCAATGGCCAACGTTAAGGATGCTATGTTAATGGCCTTGTTTTAAGAACTTTACATTGATTATCTTATTTAATTTTTAAAACAACTCCATATGGGTAGGGTGGTGGTAGCACACGCCTTTAATCCCAGCACTCAGAAGGCAGAGGTAGGTGGATCTCTGAGTTCGAGGCTAGCCTGGTCTACAGAGTGAGTTCCGGGACAGCCAGGGCTACATGGAAAGAAACCCTATTTTGAAACCAACAACAACAAAAGAAAACAACCCGAGAAGATAAGCATCCTTTCTTCAAAAAGGCAGTGAGCTAAGCCGTCTGGGCCAAGTCTAAGAAGGAATCCTGACATTGGAACTTGAGATGTGAGGACAGTGGCAAGCCTTCGTTCTTACCCACCAGACAATACTGCCTCTTGAAATGATGGGAAGAGAACACAACCCTCACCCCGAGGGTGTTCATTTTAATAGGACAAGAAGAAACAATCCACACGCTTAACACCTGGAGAGCGGCTCAAGAGAAAAGTGGCTTCCAAACGAGGCCGCACGATATAGATGTTAAAGCGCATCTTGTAAATGAGTGCTCAGTTCCACGTGGATGCAAGTGACACATTTCTAAGTGGGAAAAACTGTTTCCAGAACAGTGTGAGCCCAGATGTGGAAAGGAGGGCATCTGCAATCCTTCACGCATGCAGATGTTGTCCGACAACCAGACTAGACCACCTGCACCACTACCGGGTACCCTTCCATCCCTACCCCGCCGGGTGTGAGAATCCATCCTCACGCCCCTGTTGAGTGCCTCTGGACCAAAATGCTGTGTATGTAACAGAGGAAAGACAATCAGAATGTGTGACATGGTTCTATGCCCAAAGCATCATTGTTTCCCCTCAAATAGTTCCAGGGAACTTTCTAGATGAGGCAGAATTCTCACGAATGGTTGCCTAATGGAAATGGTTGCGTAGACTCTGGAGGAATATTTCAGAGAAACGGTACCACTCCACGCACGGTATGCGTGAGGGGAGAAACCGGTCTCTCTGATGTGGGAGGTCCTGGAAAGTGCCTGCAAGAAGGATGCCCTGGCCTTTGGGCTGTGGAGGGTAAAACACTATCACTGTCCCCCATTCTCTGGTCACCACATTTGAATAGCCATCGACTAAGTCCTGAGAGGATTTAGAAGCCACCTTCAAATCCTCTGGGTTTTCTGCCCCGAGCTTCACCCCAGCTTTGTGTCCATGTTCAGGCAAAGCCCAGCACTGACTGCGTAGAAAAATATTTAATTGCGATTCCCCCTACATTGCCTATTTCTGTCTCAATAAGGCCTTGGCATGCCATGGGCGGCTAAATATATTGGCTTTTTCCTCCCCAGCGCCAACCTAGTTTTTTTTTTAAGGTTCCCAAGTACATCTTGCCCAGCTTTCCCCCTGAGAGAGAATTTACAGCATTAGCCCTTTGTGACCTGAAGGGGAAAAAATGTAGAAGAATGTTGACTTGCTTAGAGAAGAGAGATCAGAGAATGCTTGCTTTCATGCTCCCTCTTTCTTTCTCCTCCATCCCCATCCATGAAAATGTCTGCTGAGCTCTGTGAGTTATTATGGGCACCGTGTATAGCGGTGAATCACACAGACTGACATTACCTGGCCCCTGGGTGCTCATGCTTTTAGCTACACCAGCAGGGCAGGGTATCGGTCATGGCGGATGCACAAAACAGAAGCGAGAGGAACATTTGCGGCGCCTTACAGAGGACACACGGGGGATGTTTTCCTAAGTACCAGCATCCCCACCGATCTTAGCAGCATTAGGAATTAAGTGAGCGGAGGAGGCTGGGGAGAGGAACAGTAAGGACACAGGGTAGATGAAATCCAGTGCATGTTTCATTAGCTTGGGGTCAATAGCATGGGCACCTTTCCCGGTAGAATTCTTTTGTTGGATTTGATATTCGACTCCCAAAGAAGTCTTAAATATGATTAATTTTTCCTCTCCAGGCTTTGTTTCCATCATAAAATTTATTAGTACAGAAAAAAATGTTTTATAAACATTTTTAGTGACACAGAACTCTTTCTGTAAACAAACGCATATACGGTACCCATATTCCATTACAGTAAAATCCCAGCTATTTTGGCCGGGCCAGGGCTGGGCGATCCCAGTCATTGCTGGTTCCCTGCAGCCTCTCACTAGCTCAGCACAGCAGAGCTTCAGGGACCTCCAGGGCTGCGGTGAACGCTGAAGGCTTGAGGGGGTGCTGTAGGCTCCCCTGGCTGTAAGCCAGTGCCCCGGCAGTCACTTCTACCTCTATCTGCATGTGGGGCTGCTCCGTGCCTCTGGCAGGGGGGTGCGCCTCTGATGGAGGCTGGCAGAAGGTGGTGTTGGGGTTTGGGATCACCAAGTGCTGGAAACATAGTTCTTTCGGTGGAAAGGAAGGAGATTGCTATATAAAAAACAGAAGGAGTGTCAGAAAAAAAAGGAGAGGGAAAGAAAGGAAGAGAGAGAGAGAGAGAAGAAGGAAGGAAGGAAGGGAGGGAGGGAGGGAGGGAGGGAGGAAGGAAGGAAGGAAGGAAGGAAGGAAGGAAGGAAGAAAAGAAACCACATAAAACTCCGGGCAGTGGTGGCGCCCACCTTTAATCCCTGCACTCGGGAGGCAGAGCCAGGCTGATCTCTGTGAGTTTGAGGCCAGCCTGGGCTACCAAATCAGTTCCAGGAAAAAAAAAAAAGAAAGAAAGAAAAAGAAAAAAAGAAAGAAACCACATAAAACAAACCTCAGACTATACCCTGGGGGCACATTATAGCGGGTTCTGCTTCTTACAGATGGTCTAAGGGTGAAGAACCCTCACTCCCCCATCCTTTAGTAGGACAACCTCCTAGAGTTCGCCACACAGCTTTCAGTGTGCGGGTTTTGGTGTCTAACGGATTTTCTTCTTTGTCACGTTAACAAAGGTGAGCTAGGGAACAATCTTTCCATTGGATAGACCAGGAAATTGAGGCCCCATGTTGTCTCTTGCAGAGAAGAACTCAAGGCTCCTTAAGATACCCAGACTGTGCATCTCACCCCATTTCTGCCTCCTAAAAAGTAGTCCTTTTGGTTACCTCATTTTTATCTTTTTGCTAATGTAACCACTTCCTCTGTGTTTATCTGTTTCCTTTAAATCTTCTAGAAAAGTCTGAAGCTGGACTTCTGCTCCTTTTTCGCACTGACTTGAAAGCAGAAGTGTGTTAAGGAATCAGAGAAAGCCCCGCAAGACTAGTGTCAGATTGCCATCTCTGTTCAGGGACAGTGCCCTGGTGATCTTGGCGAGAGCTGGATGGCAGACAAGGTATTTTTAGGGCAAGGATGATTTCAATCCTGGGAGTCTATAATTCCCTAAATCTTATTAACATAGGCGCTGAATGCCAGACGTTCCTTTGGGTCTGCGTGCCGATATGCTTAGCCTTTTCTAGTGGCTTCCCCACCGGTCTGGAGCCTTTTAGGGGCATTCCAAACTCCTACACCTCTCCCCCCCATCGAAGGGCTGGCCCGCAATCAAGCATCTTCACACTCCGCCGCTTCCATCTGGAACTTCCTTCCTCAATTCCTGATGCTGGCTGCCTCTGAGCCTGCTTGCTCTTCTGGTGCCCAGAGACCCACACAGCCTTTGCCAACCAAATTCCTGCTAAACTGCAACACCGGATAAGGGTAGGCTTCCTAGGAGACAGAATTCATGAGGAAGGAGACCGGTCTGTGACCTCTGAGAGTTCATCAGAACATACATTAAAAAGGACGTAGAAGGACACAGACCAGGAGAATATATAGTAATGCACACAACCCAGGAAAGATATTACCAAAAGCGCACAAAGACATCTACAATGACTTTATGCTCAGAAATACCGATATCCCTCATGTCACAAGACTACCTGCTATGGAGTTCAGTCCCTCCAGAAACTTTCACCTTCCTCTGTAAGAAAGTGGGAGGTAGCTGGGTATTGGTGCCTCATAACTGTAACCCCAGCACTTGCGAGGCTGAGGCAAGAGGACCAAGAGTTCCAGGACAGCTTGCATTCATGGTGAAATTCTATCTCCAACAAAACAACTATCAACAAAACTCTTCACCAGAATGGAGGAATCGAAATACAACATTTGGGAACTACTGACGGTTTCAGGGGCCTAAGTTAAGGAAGTGCAGGTGATGAGTTCACTGCTGGCTTCATCTGGAGAGCCTGCAAGACTCTCCACCTCCAGGAAGACTTAGTTATGAATTCATCAAGGTTTTCGGAAACATGACCTTGGGATATAGTGAGAAGCAGGGGTGAGACTAACCATGAGCCAGGCTATCTCCGAGGTGCGCATGGAGGGCTCTGGTTCCAGCAACTTAATGTGAACTTTATTCGAAACATCCTGAATGCCTTCGTCCTTCAGGCTATCCCTTTCAAACTTGTCATTCACTCTCCAGTACCGTCAGTACGGTTCCTTTGCTCTCCTGACAAAAGCTAGGAAGCAGTCTTGATTCCTGTTTCCTGTACCCTATTCACCCAAGCCATTGACGAACTTTCCTTTTTTTTTTTTTTTTTTTTTTTTGTTTGTTTGTTTGTTTGTTTTTCGAGACAGGGTTTCTCTGTGTAGCTTTGTGCCTTTCCTGGATCTCACTCTGTAGCCCAGGTTGGCCTCGAACTCGCAGAGATCCACCTGGCTCTGCCTCCCGAGTGCTGGGATTAAAGGCGTGGGCCACCACCGCCCGGCAGATGAGCCTTCCTATTCCCTCTGCTGTGGATGGTTCTCCCACCGATGCCTTTGGCCTGCCTTGTCTTGTGGGAGGAAGTCCTGGAGACATAGAGCTCCAGCTTCACAATACCAGGGCCTCCCACTAGCCACATTCTAGTGAGATCATGGCCACCACCCTCTACCCAGCTTCCTAACATCCACACACCCCAGCCCGTCCCTTCCTCGTCACATCATTCTGGACTGTTCCGTTCCATGGCTTTTCTTCTCGAGCCAATCTTGTCTTGCCTTCCTGCACTCCTTTCAAGTGTGTCTGCCTGCTTCCTCCCTGCGGGCTTGGGCCTGAAAGGTCAGCTTCAGTTCTGCTGCAATTTCCCAGGCCATGGTAGCCCATCTTCCCTGGGAAGCCTTTAAACTCAGAATGGTCCCCTCTATGCCCTTGCTGGGTTGGTGTTGCTAAGTTCTAACACAGCATCTATCGGTAGTTTATTATATTCCACTAAATGGTGTCTTTTCAATATAAAGTGGCGATCCTGGGTGAATGCTTTGGTCTGTTTCATAGATAAAAGAGGGAAAATCCCAGAAAAGTGTTCATATATCTCTTATTGCTACATGATTGAACCAAGATTTGCAGCAGGGGCAGCTTGATGTTACTCACCATACTGTGTCCTAGTTCAAGGTGTAGTTCAGGGTCTTCATAAATGTATTGAATCAGACACATGAAGAGGAGGTGTGTTTAGAGCCATTGTTAGAATAAAATTCTGGTGTTTATTTAAATTATTTAGTGTGTGTGTGTGTGAGAGAGAGAGAGAAAGAGGCAGACAGACAGATAGTCAGAGAAAGAGACAGAGTGCACGTTCTCTGGCATTCATGTGGAAGGAGGTCAGAGGGTAACTGGTGGAGTTGGTTCTCTCATTTTTTCTGTAAGTGGGTTCTGGAGACCACGCTCAGGTCATCAGGCTCACACAGCAAGTGATTTCATCCACTGAGCCGTCTTGACCAGCCATCTTCTATGTTTATTTTCATTACCCCTGAAAGCTTACATTTCAAACTGATGTTCTGTAATGCTCTTTCTTTTTCCCCAGAGGAACAAAAGGCAAGTTGTATATTTGTGTCTCTTTGAGAATGTCCTGTTTATTTTTCTGGGAGAGAAGTGCTGTGGAAGAATCTTCTTGTACACTGTAAAGATTTGTCACTCAAATTTGCTTAATAAAATACTGATTGGCCTGTAGCTGGGCAGGAAGGTAGGCAGGAAACTAAAACTGAGAATGCTGGGAAGAAGGAGCGGGGAGTCAAGGAGTCGACAGCCAGATGGAGAGGAAGCAAGATGAGAATGTTGTATTGAGAAAAAGGTACCAAGCCACATGGCTAAACATAGATAAGAATTATTGGTTAACTTAAGTGTAAGAGCTAGTTAGTAATAAGCCTGAGCTACCAGCTGAGCATTTATAAGTGATATTAAGCCTTAGAGTCTAGATTTTCAGATGTGAGAAATTTTCTGTGAGCTCAAAAGAAAAACTCCCCACTCAGACTGTGGATCTAACCCCACCCCCGTATCAGCTTGCATGCTGAAGGGGCACTCAGACCAGGCACAGGCAAGGAAGATGTTAGAGAAAGAAAATACAGAGAAGAAATGGAGAACAGCTGGAAAGCAAGTTGGTAGAAGTCCCCATTAATAGATGGAATATTTGTCTCAGATCTTCAAAATTAGAAGGGACGGTTATTTGGGTCTTAAGCACGGACTCTCCCCAAATGCTATTCATAGGGCAGCAAGGTGGATACAGGCCTAACGTTTGTGACTGCAGCTAAGTGGTTTCTACCCCTCATGCTGGAACTTGCTGACTGACAGGTTAAAGTCTAGGCTCTGCCTGGCCTGCCCGGGTGATACTCGGGCCCACTTCTTGGTCTCTCTACTGTAGAGGAAGAGACATGATGTGGGGACTACTCCCACCCCAGGTAGTCTCAGTACCCAGGGCCTAGATTCCAAGAGCCCTTACTCTAGAAAACAAGGGCCGCGGAGGCGTTACCACAGAACTGACATAAGCCGCCAGGATTGCTAAAGATGGCGTCATGCTCTTGGCGCTGAGGTTCAAGCTCATGTGTCTTTTCAGTGGTTGGGTCTTTGGTTTCATGAAAGGGAGGAGTGAAGGACACAGAAACCCGATGAGGTTAGAGCAATGGACTTCCCTAGAAGACTCGTGTCTCTCCCTCTTCTGAGATGTAGATACGTGAGCCGTAGAACTCACAGCCTCTCTGGGGCCCTGGGAAGAGGGGAGCATGAGGAATCAGCTCGTGAGCAAATGTGGGCCTTTGTGGTCTGTCTATCAAGGATGGCGGCTGAAGGGTAGGCATTTTTTCATGGTCAGACAATACGCCCCATTCAGTAGTTGCTTAGATGAAAGTGACTCATTTCTTTTAAATAAAGTGGGCTGTCCCACAGGAGGCGATGACACACAGCAAAAACAGAACGGCCTGTAGAATCATACACTCCTAGGGTCATTTCCCAACATAGGTTCTAGGTATTGCGCGATGTGACAGCCTTTTGGAGTGGACATGGGGCCCTCCAAGGGAGGTTGGGAGAACTCAACAAGATGGTTACCTGAGGACGCCCTGGCATCTTCCGGTCTTTAAAGCTGTGTCCCGGGGTCCCAGCCAGAGGTCGTTCTAAGAAGTGGTAGGGGTTTCTGCTTTGCTCACTGAGGCCTGGGGATCTTCAGGAACTGGGGCTCGCTCAGAGTTTAGGCTCAGAAGAGTGATAAGGAGGAGCCAAAAAGGCTGGATGAAGTCATGTTACAGGGGCTGGGGAAGTGGATCAAAGAGAAAAACCGGACTTTTCTTTCCCAAGCCAAATCTTCATCCCACCCTCCTTTCCTGAGCACCATAGTGTGCACAGCATAGTGTGATCCAGAACAACGTCCCTAGCACAGGCCTTACCCGTCTCCTTCTGGCTCTTTGAAAATACAGCTCCAGTGATGGTTGATTTTGATTGTCAGCTTGATTGAATTAAGGAGCGACACACCTTTGGGTGTGACGGCAAGGGTGTTTCCAGGGGGGATTAATTGAAGTGGGAAGGCTGGCTTTGAAAGTGGATCATCCCATCATAAATTGAGGTCTCTCCTTGAGTAAAAAGGAACAAAGGAAAAGTCCATCGGAACACCAGCATCCTCAACCCTGTCCTCCTTCAGACCCAGCAAGATGTGAGCAAGTCACCTCGGGTCACCAGACAGCTGATAATGCTGTCATACTTTCCCTGCTAGGATGTGCTGGATTGCCACTGAACTGTGACTCCAAGAGACCTATCCCCTCACATTGCTTCTTCTCAGGTATTTGGACACAGCAATGAGGAGGTAGTTAATATAAACCCCCAGTTCTTTGACTCTTCTTTTACCAAGATGCGAGATGTCTCCTCTCCCCTTGAACCTGGCCTTGAGACTCCCTGACAAATGAATACGGTAGAAGAGGTGCTTTGCCAGCTTCTGGACCCGGGCCTCCAGAACTGGCAGCTCCCACTTCCTGTCTCTTGAGACACTCTTGGGACCTAGCCACCACGATGAGAGAATGCCAAGGCAGCCCATGAGGAGGAAAGGCCAATGTGGAGAAGGGCCGACTCTCCAAGTCCACAGGCCTGGCCAGGCACTTGGCCATCCCCAGCATCAGGATGCCAGCTCTGAGAGCAGCCATCCTGTACCCCACCCCCAGTCAAATGGCCCAGCTGGCAGGACATGAAGGAGAGATAACTCATTCACTCAGCTGCCCAGCCCAGGTTTCAGATCCACATTCCCAGTAGATGCCTGTTGCCCCCTTTGTCTCTAAGTCTCTGGATGTTTTGTTCCTGTAATAGAAAGCTAGGGATCCTGCCTGGGAAGAACCCGGGGTTCCTCTAGGTCTGTAAATGGCATTGACATTTTCCTTAAAACAGCCCTAAAACAGCTAGCCTGTAAAGTTGTCTTTCTCTGACAAGCAAATGCACCAAACATGCCCGCTCCTCTGAACGAAGGTGGCAGCGATCAAGCTGCCCCCTTACCCTCCCTTCTCACCCTGCTTCACCCTCCCAACCTTCTCCTAGTTTTTCCTCTTTCCCCTTTAGTAGCAGAAACCATCCTAGCCTCTGTCTCCCACAAGCTTCTCCTCACTGCGTGCCTACGCGGAATCTCAGGGTGTGTGTGTGTGTGTGTGTGTGTGTGTGTGCGCTTGTGTATCACTTAGAAATTAGCCATTCATCTCTTTAACTCTTTCTGTGTATGTTCCTCTGCATTTTCTAATTTTTTTCTGCAGTGGACAGAGATTGGATAGCTTCCAAAGCTAATGTTCATGGTTCACCAGATTTCACATTCTGACGAATTTCCTTCCAGTCTTTCATCTGTATTCAAACATCTGCTGTGTGTTTGAGACCCTGCCATAAATACAGTCTTGAGTCTTGACTTTCCGCTGTCCTTTATATTTTAGGAGTCTCTTTCAATAAATATTTTCCCAAAGCCAACTTTAATGACTTTATACTGCCCTAGCATACATAGACTTCTTTATAGTGTTTTAGCCTAAATAACTTATTTAATTATTTTCTTAATTTGTTTAATAGAATTTATTTGACATTTAGATTGTGATATGCATATATATTTTATACACAGACATATACACATGTGTGTATGTCACATCCTTATACATAGACTTCTTTGAACCTTTACATTTTTAGTGTTTTCACTTTTTTTCAATTTATTGCTTACTTAATAATAATAATAAGCACATTATTATTATTATTACTATTATTATTATTAGTAGTAGTATTAGCAGTAGTGGTAGTAATAGTAGTAGTAGTAGTAGTGGTAGTATACTTGCATGGTATGCCACACATGCCATGACACACATGTGGAGATCAGAGAACAACTGTTAGGAGTCAGTCAGTTCCCTCCTTCTACTCACGTGAGACCTGGGGCTCACACACGCGTTACCAGGTTGGTACAGCAGATGCCCTTACCTGCTGAGCTGTCTTTCTCAGCCCTGCTCTTTGTTCTTTTGAAACAAGCTCTTGCTATGTAGTGCAAGCTGGCCTTGGGCATGAGACCTGCCTTCCTTTGTGTGTGTGTGTGTGTGTGTGTGTGTGTGTGTGTGTGTGTGTGTGTGTATGTAGTGCTGAAGTTATAGGCATGCTCCCCCTGGGCCTAACTGCCTCATGTTGATTCTTGATAGAATAGCACAAAAGTTCAGAATCTAGCCTTCAGAATGCTGGCTTGTTACCTGGGGGCATCTCCTAAGCTTTAGTCCCAGGAATGGAGAGTCCAAAGGAAGACGAGATCAGGACAAGATAAGAGATGTGGATGTGGATGGCAGAAAAGACTCTTGAACTTGGCTCACAAGTATCTCAATGTCCTGGGAGACAGTTTTTGTTTCATTATCCAAACCTACTAAGAGAGAAAAGGAGAATTAGCAGTGGACACATGGAGAGATGTCATCCACATATGGCCACATTTCCTTTTCACAAGGACTATGAGTTGAGACTGTCTAATGCTATAAATAACAAAAATGGGACCTAAGCAGTGAGGTAGCCTGTCCACGGCAGACAGCTGGTAAGAATGGAGCCCCAAAGTGAGACCTGGCTTGTTCAGATCCAGAGCCAGAAATATCAGCCCCTGGTCTGGCCCCAGGCTTTCCCTGTCGATGTAAGGGATGGCGAGAGACCAGGCTTCCCCTGCCTTTTCCTTCCCTCCTTGCTCGCCTTAAATGGCTCTTTCTCTGTTTGAATAGGAGTCAGTGAGATGACTACAGGGAACCTCTTTCCAAGGGTCACAAGAAATGGGACACCACCTCCTGGAAGTTACTGATCTTTATCACAGAAGTCTGCATACGAGGAAGGCCTCCTCTTCCAGGTCTCAAGCTGGTCTGGAAGGTCTTTGGGAATGCTTCTGGATGAGGGGTTCTGAGTTGATCTGACCTGCATTCTCCTGGTACATAAGCATAAGCCCTGCTGTGAGCAATGAGCAAAGGGGGCGCGGGGGGGGGGGGGGGGGTTTGGCCACCATTGGCTACTGGAATCAAGGACTATTGGTGGTGGGTGCTGGACCCATCTTCAGAGTCCGTGTCAGGGAAGGGCCACAGAGGGCAGTGAATGGTAGGGGGACATGCCTATCCATGTAAACCCTGTATTTAAAGCCTGGCTTGATGCAGGAAGATTTCTCCTCAATCAGAGTTTGTCTAAACCACCATTCTCCTGGCCACTAAATTGCGCCTACCCTTCAGGTTCCCTTTGCCTGATTTGCCCGCCCCCCCGCCCCGGGAGCCACTCCAGATGGACCCACATAGCTCTGTTTACATGCCGCATTCCGTGGGTAGCTTCATCTGGGGGTGACATTTAAGGTATTTTAAAACAGTAAGGGTGAGCCTGGTCCTCAACTAATCTGAACAGATAAATAGCTCTGTAGGAGCGTCTCCCAGAGGCCCTCTGTGGCAGCAAACATTAACTCCTTGGGTGCTGAACGGGATGAAATCTGCCTATGCCAGGAGAGAGTAGGTGATCGAGGGCAGGAGAGAGGAGCAGGGTAACAACTACTTCCCAAGGCAGAAGTTTGCCACTGTTATGAACTGGTCTGTCTGTACCAGCGCAAACAAGTGCGGCTGGAGCTTGTTTCTCCTGGTTTCTCGGGGTCACCATAAGTGTCTTCTCTGACTTCTTAAGAGTCACAGGCCCCCTTCTCTCCACATCTCTACACACAGCCCAGCCTTGGCTTCTAAAATCTTGTTCTAGCAGCTGTCATATTCCAACTTGTCGGGGACAAGCTTAATGTGACCCAGGGCCTTTTCCCAGTTACATAAGTGGCGCGCGCGCGGGGTCACCCACTCTCTTGTGCTATGTCTTGACGTGTCCTTCATGGGTTGCCTTTCCTCCACCACAAGGTGGGATGGGGTTTAGAAAAGCCAGTCTCTGTAGCCCACTCAGTCCCTAAAATGACCAGGTCCGTTGTCCCCCGCATTGTGGAATGATGAGGGAGTCTCAAATGTTCAGAATGCCCACTGGTTCCAGTGCTGATACAGCCACAGTCTAGCTTCATCCCTAACAGTAGGGATAACCATAGGAGAGTCGGGCAGGTTCAATAAGTTCACCCTAGTGCCACATGCAGAACATTTGACACTCAGTCACCCCCAGGGAGCGTCATCTATTTCTGCTGCCTCTGGTTAACTATAGTTCTCCCGGATGCTGGGGTTTCCCTTCCCCCTAACTAATTGATGCTCAAAGCAGCCACAGCTGAATCCCTGGTTGAGCGACCATGAGTGGGTGACCACCAGGCGGGTCCCACATTGGGAGGACGAGAAGCTGACATTCACTGACGGTTCGTTCGGGACAGATCCCGGACTAGACACTGACTGTATATTGCCCCATCCGATCCTCACCCCTAACTCCTAAGGGCAAGGAAGCTGGGAAAGGTGGGAGCCGTGTTGCTGACAAGTTTGTAGATTCAGACTTAGGTTCATGGGCCTGCATGGCAGAGCCTAAACCCACCCAGGCATGAATTCTGTTGGGAAGGCAATTCCTTTTCTAACTATTTTTTTTCCGTCCCCCCCCCTCAAAGCAGAAAGTTGACACTCGTGTTTAGAAATGAGACTCATGGGGAGCGGCATTCTCCCTAAAGCCATCTCCCACTTCTTTCAAGCCAGGCTTAATGACCCAAACTGCCAGCAAGGATGAAAGAATCTTGTTAATGAAGTCCTCCACCACGGGAAGAAGATGAAAGAAAAGAGGAAGAAAAAAAAGAAAGGGGTGGGGGAGGGAACAATCCTTCACAAATATTTTCTGTTAATAAATTCCATTTTGCCTCTAAAATGTTTGCCAACTATCTAAGTGGACGGATTTTTCACATACCAGGGCAAACCATAGCCGAGAGGCCTCTCCGGTCGGTCGGTCTGCCTGCCTGCCCACAGACTCTGTGTCGACAGTCTCCCTGGGGGCAGCATCTTGTGGAGTGTGTGGACATTGAACACTTTCAAAGAGCCAGATGATTTCTTATTCTTTTATTTTAAATAATTTTATTACATTTTATTTATTTAATATTTTTTATTTTGTGTATGGGAAGAGGAGGGATACAGACACTGCCACCGTGCGTGCGTGCATGTGTGCATGTGTGTTGTGTATGGGTGTGTGAGTTTTCTCCATCTACCATGTGAGTTTTGGGGGAATGACATGCTAACCTGTATGCTTGTATACCACATGGCTGTCTAGTACCCATGGAGACCAGAAGAAGGCATCAGGTCCCATGGAACTGGAGTTACAGATGGTTATGAGCTACCATGTGGGTATTGGGAAGCCAAGCCAGGTCTTTGAAAGAGCAACCATTGCTCCTAACCACTGAGCCATCTTTGTAGCCCCCACAGTGACTTTTTATTCTATAAGATCACGGAGTCAGAGACTTGGGTGGTCAAGAGCCATCTAGGTTCATAATACCCAGGCCTTAGTCTGCATTCCAGGTAATCTTTCCTTTCTCTTCTTTAGCTGCTACTTCTTATCACATGATGCTGGAGGCTAAGAGCGTACCGGTAAGTAGAAGGTACTCGTGACGGCACTTCCTGTGTGCAGAAAGAGATGCGGCATCCTGACAGGACTCGGCTGGTGGATAGCACACATAACCAGGGCCATCTTTAATCCCTCTCCATGAGATACATTTTGCAATTGAAAACTTCCTTTTAGCATAAACTGTTTGACCCTATAATTCAATTTCTAGTATTTATTCTTATATGTGTGTGCACATATATGCAAGTATAGTAATATAATGAGGTAATATTTGTTTATAACAAATTCTTTGTCAATATAATGCTTACAGCAGCAAGTGACTAGAGGTATCCCTTAAGTCTTCCAATACGGTGTTGGATTAAAAACACCATGGTATATCCTCGATGGGATTCTTTCCAGCTATAAAACACATGAGTTAGTTTTACATAGAGACTCATAAAATAATCTCCAAGAGATATTGCTAGGAGAAAAGAGCAAGGTAAGAGGAGGGAAGTTAAGCAGGTTCCTGTGTTCGTAAAGCAAAGGAGGCCAGCAAAATGGTGCTTCCCCAGAAGCCTAGCATTTCGGTGGCAGAGGCAGGAAGATCAGGAATTCAGGGTCATCCTTGCCTACATCATGAGTTGCAGGCCAGCCTGGGCTACAGGAAACTGTCTCAAAACCAAAAATGAAGAGAGACAGTGGTGGGGATTAAAAAAAAAGAATATGCTTTGTGTGCATCTGTGTGTGTATGTGTGTGTGTGTGTGTGTGTGCGCGCGCGCGCGCGCGCGCGCGCGCGCGCACGCGTGCATGCATGTGTGGGTGCACACATGCCATAATGTGCATGCAGAGATTAGAGGACCTTTGAGACCCTGCTTTTTTGCTTTTGCTGTGGTTTCCAGGAAGTGGACTCAAGATATCAGATTTGCAAAGCAAATGCTTTTACCCACTGAGTCATCTCACTGGCCCTTCTTCAAAAATTTAATTAAACTCTTTTTTTTTTTTGGTTTTTCGAGACAGGGTTTCTCTGTAGTTTTGGAGCCTGTCCTAGATCTCACTCTGTAGACCAGGCTGGCCTCGAACTCACAGAGATCCACCTGGCTCTGCCTCCCGAGTGCTGGGATTAAAGGCGTGCACCACTTTTAACTTTTAAAGAGGTGAGGACAGTAGCAAAATAAGGTGCACATGCACCTTTGGTGAGGTGGGAGCAGCCACATGGTTTTATCTGTTATTCCTGTGGGGTAATGTTGCCAGCTTCCGTATTGCCAGGTCCTTCAATTCTTCAAGAGACTAGAAATACCATGTTCGAAAAAGGATCTGACTTACAAATGGTGGCTCAAAGTTAAAACCAAAACCAAAACAAAACAAAAAAACCAGAAGCCATTGTGTTAAATGGAGTAGGCATATGGCCATGTTCTCTCTGAACCTGACAACACATGATCCCTGCCATGGAGGCTCCAACACCCACCAGGAAGCTACCATCATCACTGAGGACAGTGGGGACAAGAGCCACTTGGGTCAGGGGAGGCAGGATGGCAGGACCAGCCAACTATGTAGAAGATAAAGACTGATGTGTGTGGCTATGATGAAATGAAATGGATATATGATGACAGTCAGATGCAGGGGATATGGGACAAAGAAATGGGAGATAACTATCAGATAAGTGAACTTAAGAGGTTTGTAGAATGGGATAACTTGAAGACAAAATTGGAGTAAGAATGGCCCTCACAAGGAGACTTCAATTTTCGCCTCATGACCACCATCTTCAGTGATTTTTAAAAAAAAAGCCATGGAATATTGATGATAATACCTTTCATATGAGGTGCATGCTAATCCATGAAGTGCACATACAGTGAAATGCATATGCTAAAACAAAACAAAACAAAAAACAACTTGTTGCTCTCAGTACTGGGTTCTGAATCCAAACCTTGAGCATGCGAGGCAGGTGCTCTACCACTGAGCTACCACTCCAGCCCTTAAATGGTAGTGTCGGAGACCTTTGCTGGACTTCACTCTCCAGCATCCTCTTCCTGGTTAGCAACTCCATCTCCTTGGCAACAGTTCCCGGTCCAGGGACATTTCCTGATCAATGCTAGCCTAGAAGATCAATTCTGGCACTATCATTAGGATTGAACCAGGGTTGGGAGCCTGAACTATTGCACCCATCTGGCTAGACGGAGGGGAACACGTCCGAGACAAAGCCAATAGTGTTCACACGGTGATAAGGAGAGAGAAATCAGGACCTGATCAAAGGATTAGTATCCGAGCCTAGCATTTTCAGATTACCCTTGAGCCAGCATATCCCTTTTTCCTCTTCATTATGTGCATTTCAGCAAACAAACGCAAGCTTCCACGGGTAGGAAACCACTTAGTGCGGAGTTACTTTTGTGTGTCACTGTAATAAGATACCTACCAGAAACGACTTAAAGGAGGGAAAGCTTGGTTCCTGGTTTAGAATGTCTCCGTTCATCGTAGCAGAGAAGCTATGGCACAGCCGTGCAGTCTGTGCTGTTCACACCATGGCAGACCAGGAGGCAAAGAGCACACCAGGAACCAGGGCATGCTCCAACCTTCAAAGACCTGCTCCTGCTGACCCATTTCCACCAGCTAGGCTCCATCCCTCGAAGGTTCCACAGTCTCCCAGAATAACTCCTCTAGCGGAGGAACGAGTGTGTGACACGTTCCCAGGTATGCAGGGACAATTTGGCTACTTCAGATTCAAATCATCACGTAGAGTGTCATCATGGGTAGCTTTAACCGTCGACTTGACAGCCTGGAGTCATCTGGGAGGCAGGCCTCAACTGAGGAATTGTGTGGATCAGACTGACTTGTGGCCACGCCTGGTGGTGATGGTAATGGTGGGAGATTGCCTTGACTGTCATTTGATGAAAGAGAGCCCAATCCACCATGGGCAGTACCATCCCTAGGAAGGTGGTCCTGAACTGTATAAGAAAAGAAGCTGAGTGTGAGCCGGCCTGTGGGCCAACTAGCAGGCAGCATCCTCCCTGGTTCTTGCTGTACTCCTGTGAAGTGTGTTCCTTGGCCAGAGGTAATGCTGTGGAGATTAGCAAACAGGACCTGGGATTATCAGATGAATAAACCCTTTTCTTGCTTAGGTTGCTTTTATTGAGAATGGTTTATTACGGCAACAGAAATAGAGCTGGGATGCTCAGTGTCTGGCATCCTGGTAGCCTGAGATTTTCTAGCTTCTTAATTTCCTTGGAGACTGTCGTTGGGAAGTAGCGTGGCTCTTAACAGCTGAGAGCGTCAGTTCCTGCCGGTAACAGCCCCACAGAAGTCTTGTGAGACGCTTTCATATCTGTGAGAACGTAGCTTCAGAGTCAGGTCTGAGCCAAAGGTGAAAGAGAAGGAGACAAAGAGCCAGGAGAGAGAGACAGGCAGGAGCCAGACTAGAGGGAAGAAGTGGGGCAAGGGAAGCTGATGCTGTTTTTAGATTCCAGAGCTCCGTGGGGAGGCTTGAGATTCTGTAGAACGGAAGCATGCAGGGCAGTCCTGGGGCTTTGGTGCCTTACAGCATTGCAACATTTGCTTCCAGGATGCACACCTGTAGAAAAACATCAAAGGGCTGACGCTGTTCAGGGCAGAAGTGAGGCCTCACTGGAGCTTAAAGCTGCTTGTGTGTGTGATCTGGATCATGCATTCGTGAGTGTGTGCGTGTGGTGTGTGGTACACGTGGTGTGTGGTATATGTGGTGTGTATCCTGTGTGGTATGTAGTATGTGTGAGTGTGGTATGTGTGGGGTGTGTGTGTGTGTTTGTGGTGTGTGATGTATATGTGGTGTGTGTGTATTGTATGTGGTGTGTATGTGTGGTGGTGTGTGGTATATGTGTGTGTGGTATGTGGTGTGTGTATGGTGTTTGTGTGTGTGTGTGTGTGTTTGTGGTGTGTGATGTGTGTGTGTGGTATGTGGTGTATGTGTGTGGTGTGTGGTATATGTGTGTGTGGTATGTGGTGTATGTGTGAGTGTGTGTGTGTGTGTGTGTCCAGAGTGGTATCCAAGTCCCACTTACCTCACTACCTTCTTGAAGAACTTAACTGACGTACGGAATCTGCTAGAAAAAAAGTGTTTTATTGTTATTGGTTGGTTTGGTTTGAATTAATTAATTGAGACAGCTCATTATGAAGCCTGCCTTACCTGGAAATTACTATATAGTATAGGCTAGTCTCAAATTCCGAGATCCACCTGCCTCTGTCTCCTGAGTCTTGAGACTAAAGTTGTGTGTGTCAACATGTACAGCTGGCTTGATTGAATTTTTGTTTTTGTTTTTTATTTTTATCTTTATTTATCTGTCTACCTGGCAGAGTGTCTTCTCACATGAAGCCTAAGATTGTCTTCTCACATGGATCCTGAAGAGTGTCTTCTCACATGGAGCCTAAGAGTATCTTCTCACATGGATCATGAAGAGTGTCTTCTCACATGGAGACTAAAAGAGTGTCCACTCACATGAGCCAAAGAGCATTTTCTCACACAGAATCTGAAGAGTGTCTTCTCACATGGAGCCTGAAGAATGTCTTCTCACATGGGGGAATTTCTCTCACAAGTTACACAGTGTGACTTTTTCTCTATGGGACCTGTTAGCATTAACTGGAAAATATCTGATTAAAAACTATGCATATTTAAGAGTCATTCTTACTTCAGATTTTTGAAAGAAATTGTGTGAAACTGCAACGTGAGGACTAAATAGTCAGAAAAGCACCTAAATGAGGCTGGAAATCAATGGCATGGAGCACTTGCCTGGCTTTCGTGAAGCTTCGTCTCAGTACCACAAGACAACGACAAACTCCTAAATACCCTAATCAAAGCAGCAATGAAAATTATTGGTAAGGTCCTGGGCACTGAAGCTAGTGTGACAATTTTCAAAATCTGAGTTTGTTCACTTATTGGCCTGGAGACCTTGGATCTATCACGTTACCTCTTCGTTTCTCCGTTTTCTCGTACAAATATGAGGCTGCTTATGGCACCTGCCTTGGGGGATGTCACAGGAGTTAAGTGTGTTAACATGTGTGACAAACACTTAGAAGGATAGTGCCTGTTATTTAGATCCCGAGAGAGAACCTAAAACTGGGAAGGTAGGTCTGCATTGACCTTCAAGTCCCCATGGGTGAGGAGTTCTGCTGTTCATCTCTAGGGATGGGAAATTAAGTCTGGAGCTTGTGGGAGCTGATGTGGTGGCCCTGAAACACCAATACAAATTCAGGATCCTGGAAGGACAGTAATATCCTGAAAAAAAAAAAACAAACAAAAAACAACAACAACAAAACAAAACAAACAAAAACAAAAACTATAGGGTATAAAAAGCCCATCTGTAGCACAGAACATGGAAAAGAAGCTTGCTCATTTTGAACTGAACTCTAGCTCAGGACAGGGAAGCATCTCCTTTAAGAATTCAAAACCATCATCATGACCCTCTGGAATGTCAGGGTTTACATAAATAGTTCTTGTATGACCTAGGAATCCCTAGGCTAAGAAACAACATAGCATAAACTTTGGTCTGGGCCATTTACACCGTTTTAGAAACACATGCTGATTACACCAGATCGCTCCAGATGATAGCTCCACTAACGATGAGCTTGCAATCTTAAATCACGTAAGACACAAAGGGAAAAATGTGAGCAAGAGTCTGCAGGCCCAGCAAACAGCGGGATTAGGCCTTCCAGAACCTTAGATTGTACAGCCACCTTAGATCATGAACTAGGAGCGTTACAATGTCTAACAACATAAAATAAGGTTTTTGAAAACCACAAAGAATCTAGAAATAGAAGTAAAAATCAGTCAGATTTTAAACATAAAACGAATAGTATGTTTCCTTAGAGTCAAGAAAAGTTCATTAAGATTTAGAACTTCATGAACACACTAAATAGCATATTAGATATAGCTCAGGAAGAATTCAAGAAGTTGGAGCTAAAACTGGGAGATTATCTGTCTAGAGACTAGGTGGAAACTGACAGATAGTGACAGACAGCATATGATGGAAACATCCAACATGCATGGAAGAGAAGTTCAGAGGAGAATGTGGGGCCAACTGGGTGTGGAGCGTTTGGAGAGGAGGGGACGAAAGTTGAATGAACATGCGCTAAAGATGTTTGGCCCAGAAATCACAGCAACCCCCAAACTTGACAAAGAAAAAGCGGTCTTTTAGATGGACCACAGTGAAACTGCAGGGCACCAAGGGGAGGGGGAAGAACGTTTATAACAGAGAATGGGGAGAAGGAGGGAGTTCAAGGTCAGCCGAGGGTGCTGAGGCAGAAGCCACGAGGCCCTTGAGAGTCCTGGGACCCGAAACCCAAGAGGAAGCAGCATAAAGGAACTTCCGGTGGACTGATTGGGAGGCACACGGAGAGAGCAGCTGCAAAGCATACAGAAAAGCCAGGCCTGGTGGCACATGCCTGTAACCCCAGCTCTGGGAGAAAGGGACCAAACGTGAACAGGTTCAAACCGTGGCGACACAGTGAGATGCTACCTCAAAACAGGGCATTATGGGTAGATGGCACCGAAAGGCACATGGAGGATGCAGAGTGGGAGCAGAAGGCTGCCAAGAACTCTTGAATCGTTGCAAGGCTACAATGAGACAAAATAAATAGGTTTGTTAAGGAAAAGGAATTTTCCAAAGGATTCTTTTGCAGTGACTGTGGTGTGGAAGTGAACCTATTTTGGGACTCTTTGTTCTCAATTCCAAACTGCTAGTTTGTTTTGCTTCTTCTTCTTCTTTTTCTCTTAATCTTATTTCTAATGGCACAGAGGCTTTTCAGCGCTCTGATGTGTGCTCAGATATGTGCTGAGTAAACGTTGAGGAAATGCTTTCGTTTCACTTCGGATGAAGCATCCCTCGTGCAGCAGCGACGCTTTCGAACAGAAATGAAATACCCGAACCCACTTTTTCTTCTCTCTTCATTACTGTTAGCTCCGGCCGGTCTGCTTAGTCAGGTTGGTCCCAGCAAGACCATTGTCTGGTCATGGGGAAGTCCCTGAAATCCTGTCTTTGTGTGTGGCTTAGTATTTTTACTAATAGTAAAAGTCTCCTGAGCTGTTGGTGGTGGTGATGGAAAGTTGGGGAATAGTTACCCAGGAAACTTTAATAAAGAGTCAAGAACAGCCTGCTAATGAATGTGAGTGAATCAGAAGAGGCTAGCCCCGGGAAAATGCTGAGTTGGGCCGGGGACCACTAGACTCATTCAATCATTGATCCCGAAGCTTTTTCCTTACTGGCCTGTGAACTGAGGACACACTTGGGAGCACCGGGAAGAGTCTGTCCTCCCAGCTCATTTTCATTGAGTGTGACCGTGAGACTGCCTGCCAGGGACTTGAAGTATTGCGGGGTGGGCGCCTGTTCTCTGGCATGTCAACTGTAACGTGAGATACAGAGAAATCACTATGACTTGGCTTTAGAGGCATTATATAACGGAAGCAGCACAGACGCAGCCATGGGGAAATGTAAGAACTGGACTAGAGAGCAAAGAAAATAGCAAAAGTAGCTAAAGGGGAAAGAAACCATAGTGAATTAGCGAAGGTCGAAGGGTACGCTGAGCAGGAGGTGAACAGTGAAGAAGGTTCCTGGTAAGTCAGGCAGAGGCCGACCCAGAAATAGTCCTGTAAGCAAAGGTCAGAATAAACATGTATCTGGGGGCCTCTGGGTGGGTATCAAAGCCTGTTATGATAAGCATGTTATGAAAGGACCCTTTCTTTCTTTCTTTTTCTTTCTTTCTTTCTTTCTTTCTTTCTTTCTTTCTTTCTTTCTTTCTTTCTTTCTTTCTTTCTTTCTTTCTTTCTTTCTTTCTTTCTTTCCTTCCTCCCTCCCTCCCTCCCTCCCTCCCTCCCTCCCTCCCTCCCTCCCTCCTTCCTTCCTTCCTTTCCTTCTTACTTTTCTTTTTAGAATGCTTCTTCTGGCTATAGACGGGTGCTTCTATTACGGGAAAGAACCAGCGGATAGGGACGTCCACAAGGCAGACACTGAGTAGTTATGGGCAGGCCCCACCCACATGGCTGTAGTACACATGGGGCACAGGAGGACTCGGGAGACACTTCTGCAGGATGCACAGTAAGTAAGGGCTTGGTGACTTAATGTAGACTTGGAAGTAAGGAGAGAACTCACAAGGATGTTTGGGGTCGTGGCTTGAGCATCAGGCGGCTGGTAAAAGGTTCTCTTTTCCTGTGTAAGGACAGAGCTGTGGCCTGCAATGGAACAGGACAGGCAAGGAAGGCTCCAGGAAACAAGAGCCAGCTTGAGAGATGCGCAGCCTGGGCTGTCCGCCCTGTCGCAGGGTCCACCAGGGAGGACTTTGTGCTTAGCGGAATGTTCCGCGGTTTTCATCACTTCGGCAGAACACAGACAAAAGTCACTCAAGAGAGGAAGGGTTTGTCTTGACTCACAGTTTGAGGGTGCCATCTGTCACCATGGCGGCAGGAGCATGGGTCAGCTGGTCACATGGTGACCTCTCCAGGAAGCAGAAGGTGAGGAAGGCTGGGGCTCAGCTGCTTTCTCCTTTTCATTCAGTTCAAGATCCCAGGCCACGGAATGTCGCCGCTTACAGGTGAAGCCAGGCTGGACACTCCCTCACAGACATATGCAAAGTGTGTCTCCTAGGTGCTTCCTAGTCCAGTTGACTAGGTATCAACTACCAAAGCTGGCTACTTGAAAACCAGCGATGATTTCACCCTTGAACTTGTGATTTTATAAGGGAAGACTGATGGTATAATGGAATATGTGTGTGAGCAGAGTGGGTAAATATAAAGATGTGTGTCCTCTGTACCTCACTGCTCCCTTCAGATAGTGTCCAGTGGACACACTGTTTACGTAGTCAGGTGACACTCACGTGAGTACACAATATAAACATGTTTTAGAATCTGGTGACTGATTACTCACAGAATACTGGGATCCCTCATGTCCTCTGTCAACATGATTGACCAAGTCCACTCTGAAAGCCATTGCCATTCAAGTCAGAACTGGTTTCAAATGCAGAAGGCAGGGGGGGTCTAAGACATGATATGACTAAGAATGTTTTCTTAATGCCTCTTTCTTCTTGTATTAGCACCAGCTTATGGTGAAAACAGCCTAGACAGAGATGGAGGCACAGGGCAATATTTATTAAGGTCAAATGTCATCACAATAAAGATGTATCAGAAACTTTGAGTTGGTTTTGGGGCAGTGTTTCTACTCTTTGGTAAAAACCGAATACCACAAAACGCAAATTTTGCAACTCAGGGATTCTTCTGCATGCAAGTCACTGTTCTTAGGTTTTCACTTAAAACCAGCATCGTAGAATATAAATAGTAAAATCAATGCTAATGATTTGGAGTCTTAATTTTTCTTTCTTATTTTGTATGGCTGGGAATTGAATTCAGTACCTCCAACATAGGAGGAAAGACGGCTCCAACTGAACTGTTATTCCCAGCCAGCACAAAGACAGACCCTTACACGGCGTGACCGTAACATTGTAACCACTGACCCTTTCCTTGCTAATACAAGAGACCTCATGTGTCTGCCCCCAACAGACTCATTTCCGCTTTCACCAAAATGATAGCAAGATTTAAAGTAACAAATCTGAACTCTCCCCACCCCCTCCCTCTCCTTATAGACAGGGTTTCTTTGTGTAGTCTTGGCTCTCCTGGAACTCGCTCTGTAGCCCAGGCTGGCCTCAAACTCATAGACATCTGCCTGCCTCTGCTTCCCAAGTGCTGGGATTAAAGGCGTCCGCCACCACTGCCCCCGTGAATGAACCTGAACTTTAAACGGGCTCAAAACAGTGTGCAGTGGCGCTGGCAGCAGCTGGTAGGAAGGGATTTATTTTAGTGGCTGTTCTGGGGTGGGTGATTATTTACTTGTCTCCATAGTAAAGGAAGCCTCACTTTTTTTTTTTTTTTAAGGGGCTGAGAAACTACTGGATGTTCGGTTTTCCTGCCCATGACCACATGTGAATCATGGGTGTCAAGTCTTCACACTCTCCCAGGATTTGACCAGGATGCCCTTGTGAAAGATGTGCAATGTTCAGTTACACATGGGACTGTCCAAGAGATGCTTCACCATGGAGAGCGCTTCACGTGTAACATCTCTTCCTGGAAGCGTGGTTCCCTGGTGAGCTTCGGGCTCGGCTCAACCCAGTGCCTCTATACATCCTGTAAAAATCTCATGAAGCCTTCTCAGTTGGTTTAATTATTTGCACTTAGACCCCCCCCCCAGGAAGGCTTTGGCACTCTCATGGGGCTGAGGCATTGAGGTCCATGTCAATAATACACATTCGCTCACGACTTCATTCACCCATGGCTTCCTCCACTCCCACCGTTGCTCTTGGTTACCTATCCTAGCCATGGTAAGATTCTATTGCTGAAGACACCATGCATTTTGGCTATAGAGCACAGAGAAAACCAATCATAAGCTGACCAGGAAACTTCCTCCCTGCTGGCTAGCTTTCATGGCGCCAGCGGGTGGGGCGTGGGCTGCTATGGAAGAAAGGCATCAATGCTTATCCAGTATGGGACACTGCATGCTATTGACTTGCCAGGCAAGATATACCTACTGGTATAGTAGTGGAGCGATTGCTATGGAAAAACTAGCTGCTTTCTAATTGGATTTGAGGCCAGCTCCATAGAAGGGGATTTCATGCCTCATCTGTGATCTTGGTCAAAAAAGCCCATGGTGGGGAAGGTCATAGGCCTTGGGTAGAGCCTGCTGCTGTTACTTTGCTAAATGATGCCATCAAACTGTCTTCTAAATATTTATGTTTATACCTGTAGACCTGGGCTGCTCTCCACCTTGGTCAGGGAAGCTTCTTTCACAGTGGGCACCTGTAAGTGGAGAGCGGAATAGTTGGTTAATTTGCTGAAAATAAAGAGATGTGGTGCTTCACTCTCAACTGAATGTCGGTATTACTCTTCCCTGGAAGACTCTGGGGATATCATGGAAGAGAGGAAAGAAGGAAGGTAAGAGCTGGAGGATGAAGAGGAATGATGCGAAATAGCATCTTTTGGACATGCCACGGCTGTCGGAATCATGAACTCGTGGCAGCTGTGGCTGCCGGCACAAGATCTACACAAGGCAAGGCCAGCTGAAGTCCTGGAATAGATGGGTAGGAGATCTCCAGGACCCACTCCATGCTGAGGAGCATTTGGTAGTAATATTTGCTGGACAAGGGAGAGTCATTCTTCACTGAGGATGTGGCCACTTACAGTTTTCCACACTGCCGTGGATGTTCCCACACCCACGCACACACAGGCAGTATTAACTGGACTCAGTGGGCTAGAAAAGAAAAGAGGCACGAATTTGGGAGGGGTCATGTTGGGATACTAAAGGGATTGGAGGGGGAGATGGGGATATAATTGTATTGCATTGGCTATAAGCATGAAAGTCTCAAATAAATTAAAGAATAAAATAATAGAATATAAAATAAATATAAATAAAGAATTGTTTTTTAAAGCTATACTTGCAAATAGTATGCATTTAAGAAGCTGTGAGAATGGCAAAGTTAACTTAATTTTGTATTTCTTATCCCCGTTCTACATCAATGTAGATAAATTGTTCTTTCCGTATTTATACATGAAACATTTTGTGTGTGTATGTGTGTGTGTGTGTGTGTGTGTGTGTGTGTGTGTGTGTGTGTGTGTTTCTCAACATAAAATCTGCTTGGTCTGAAATCACAGGGATGAGACACTGTTTGGGCTTTTGTTTTACACACAGAGTCGATTGCAAATTTCTTCAACAGGGTCTGGGGAGACGGCTCAGTGGGTAAAGTACCTGTTGTGCAAGCCTGGAGATCTAAGTTCGAATCCACAGCCCATAAAAGCTGGGCACGGAGATACACATAGGTAACCCCATTGCTGGGGGACTGGAGACAGGAGAACCTTTGGTCCTTGCTTGCCAGCCAGTCTAGCCAAAACAGTGAACTCCGGGTTCCATGAGAGACCCTTGTCTCAAAAAAGAAGGTGGAGGGCCAGCGAGCTGGGTCAGTAAGGAAAGGTGTATGCTGCACATCCTGGTGACCTGAGCTGGATCCCCAGGATCTGTATACAGTGGATGGAGACTTGGCAAAGTTGTCTTCTGGCCCCCACACATGTGCTGTGGCACACCCGAATGCACACACAACTGTAGCAGGAATCTTAAAGAGTCTTATTAATAAAACAAACCCGGAGCCAGGTATTGGGGTGAACACTGGAAGATCAGAGAGACAGAACAAGCCACAGCTAACCTCGCCTGGCCAACTTCTCAGCTGATCTTGTTTCCTCAGACTGGAGGCCTCTGAGTCCTCATATCCAAATGGCTCTCAGCTGAACTGTGCTGCTCAAACCTAATAGCTTAACAGCCAAATGCTTCTAGTTTCTGGTCTCCACGCCTTACATATCTTTCTGTTTTTGCTATCACTACCTGGGATTAAAGGCTCACTTCTTGGGATTAAAGGTGTGTGTCACCATGCCTGGCTGTTTCCAATGTGACCTTGAACTCACAGAGATCCAGAGGGATTTCTGCCTCTGGAATGCTGGGATTAAAGGTGTGTGCTACCACTGCCTATCCTCTGTTTAATATTGTGGCTGTCATGTTCTCTGAACCAGGTAAGTTTATTAGGGTGCACAATATTTTGGGGAAAGCAATACCACCACCCACAACACATCATGCACACTTATACACATACGATAGTAATTTAAAACTTTATTTTACTTTATGTGTATGAGTATTTGCCTGCTTGAACGTCTGAGCACCACATGTGAGCCTGGAGTCTGCAGAGGTCAGAAGAGGGTGTTGGCTACCCTGGAACTGGAGTTACAGACAGTTATGAGCCACCATGTGGGTGCTGGGAACTGAACCCTGGTCCTCTGCAAGAGCAGCAAGAGCTCGTAACACCCGAGCCATCACCCCAGCCCCATAATAAAATAAAAATTAAGGCGGGCGGTGGTGGTGCACGCCTTTAATCCCAGCACTCGGGAGGCAGAGCCAGGCGGATCTCTGTGAGTTCGAGGCCAGCCTGGGCTACCAAGTGAGCTCCAGGAAAGGCGCAAAGCTACACAGAGAAACCCTGTCTCGAAAAACCAAAATAAATAAATAAATAAATAAATAAATAAATAAATAAATAAATAAATAAATAAATATAAAAATAAAAATTTAAGATGGATGGATAAGTGAGACAGTTGATTGGCTTGAACTGTTTGGGAGGCCCCCAGGCAGTGGGACCGGGTCCTGTCCTCAGTGCATGAGCTGGCTGTTTGGAACCTGGGGCTTATACAGGGATGCTTGGCTCAGCCTGGGAGGAGGGGACTGGACCTGCCTGGACTGAATCTACCAGGCTGAACTCAATCCTCAGGGGAGTCTTTGCCCTGGAGGAGATGGGAATGAGGGGTGGGCTGGGGGGAAGGAGGGAGGGGGAGGACAAGGGAATCCATGGCTGATATGTAAAATTAAATTAAATTATAAAATAAAAAATAAATAAAAAAATTTAAGATGGAGAGTGATAGAGAAAGACACCCAAACCCTGACCCCAATGTTGACCCCTAGCCTCCATGTACACACCCACAGGTGAATGCACCTGTACATGGATGCACCCACATGTATCACATACATGAAGAAAATTTCAACAGTATGACCTGTATGTCTCTGGAATGAGCATAGCACCTAACATTTTGGACTTTGTTCCTGGACAGTGTCAAGTGGACTTGGTGATGTTTGTTGGTGTAAGGTTTTTTTTTTTTTCCTCCTATAGATCTAGAAATTCTAATGTTTGTTAGGCAGGGCTGTTCAGGTCTATAGTTGAAGCCACTTGGCTCATTAAGATCAGAGGATCATGAGCTTGAGGCCTGCTTGAGTTGTGAGTTCCAAGCCAGCCTAGACAACTTAGAGATCTACTATCTCAAAATACAAAGCAAAAAGAGACCCGGGGATATAACTCAATGGTAGAGAATTTGTCGAACATGCATGGGGCCCCAGGTTCAATCCCTAGTACTGAAAAAATACATAATGTTGAAAATCTGCACAAATTGGTAAAGAATGAAAAGCCTAGAAAAATGAAAACTATAGATCAAACAGTAACCAAATCCTACCATGTCAGAGAAGGAGAAGTCTGGGGGCCACAGTGTTCCCTATCTTTATTGTTGGACTTAAATTAGTTGAGATAAATTTCTGTACCTCAATGTAAAAGTCAACAAATGTGTGTGTGTGTGTGTGTGTGTGTGTGTGTGTGTGTGTGTGTGTGTGTAATTTTTAAAGCTCCCCCTACCCCAAGACAGAGTTTCTCTGTGTAACAGTTCTGGCTGTCCTGGAACTAGCTCTGTAGACCAGGCTGGCCTTGCACTCACAGAGATCCTCTGCCTCCCTGAGTGCTGGGATTAAAGGTGTGCCCTAACCACTGACTGGCTTAAAGGGTATTTTTTTTTTTTTAAAGCAAACCTTAATGTGAGCTATGGACTTTATGGTCTCAGCAACTGTAGAAAATGCACCATGCCGCTGTAAATGTGGAGACTACAACTTTCTATGCCTTATGCTCTGCTTTCTCTATGAAAAATGAAATCTGTTAATTAAACAGAAGAAAGCTTAATCACATGCCATGTTGACTTTGGGCAAAGGGCTAGGTAGACAGTATTGGAGAATAAATATGACAGCTACTCTGGAATGTCCTGGTCTCTTGCTCATTTGTTGGGGTGGGGGGCAGTCCAGGAGAAATCATCAAGAACACACTCACAGGCCAGTCTCTCCTTTGGGCTTTGTCTGGACTTCAGGTGGTCCTGGGGTTCTGGAAATTCTGGAGGTCAGGGGCATCAGTGAGTCAGGAAGACAGGTGAGAGATGGCCTGAGACTGTGGGCTCTCTTGTGCTGTCCCCTCACCTTCAGCCACAGCCGCCAGCTCTCCTCTTTCCAGATCCCCAGGGTCTCCCATAGATTTCCTAGGAAAAAATACCTAACTCTCACCTCCATTTTACATCACCTTCATTTTGCACACTCTTTATGAAGGAGTCCTGGAGAGGTAACACAGGTAGGTCAACGTTACCAGATGAACAGTGGAGACCTCCTTTTTCCCTTCCTTCCTTCCTTCCTTCCTTCCTTCCTTCCTTCCTTCCTTCCTTCCTTCCTTCCTTCCTTCCTTCCTAGCTCTTCCTCCTCCTTCCTTTCTTGTGCCAGGCACAATCACTCCGCCCTCAGCCTCTTGTCTACGCTTCAACACTACTAGCAATCATTTGGCCGTCCAGGGAAGAATCAACATTCTCTATCTCTGAGATCTGGAGGGAAATCATGGCTCCTGCATGGCCCAGTTCAAACACCTCTGCTGGCTGCACTGCCCTTATTGTATACACAAGAGGGCAGAGGTCTTGCTGAAGGTCAGGCTGGGAGCTAGGTAGCAGGCACCATGGAATCAGACCCAGGAACCTGACCTCTCGGTCGGTGCCCTCTCCCTGCGCTACTTTGCCTGGGTCCTGTTGTGGCTCCTTTTTTTTTGTTGTTTATTGAGTGGAAAACACCCTACAAGCCCAAACATGAGCTCTGCCCTCTAGACGTGGAAACAGCAGCCCACACACAAATCATTGTCACCCCCTGGGCAAAGGCACCCACCCCCAAGTGCCAGCGAGATTCCTCTGATTCTGGCAGGTTATTTGTGTCTGCAATTGCACGATGCTTTCTTCGGGACCCCAGGGCTTCTGAGTAGGTTCTTTCTGGAGGTGAGATGAACCTTTGGCTCAGAGTTGAAGGTGACATCTGTGAGTGTCCTCTGTGTCACTGATGTGCTTAGCTATGCAGTCTTGTGTTATTGCAGCCAAAAATCCTAGGGTGGGTATTAGTCTCAACTATGCTGTCAGACTCTGTTACAGAGGAGACCATTTCCTCGTGCCTAGTTTGGTGTTCTCTGCTTAGGTGGTTCGTAGCTAGCGGTGCCGAGTTTGTTATGCTTGAGTTCAAAGCCATTTGACCTACTTCTGATCATGAACGAGGAAGGGGAACAATGCTAAAAGTCCAGAGGCAGGCGAACTTTTGACGGTGTCCAAGGGCATGATACACGTGAGAAGGAACCAGGCTTGCAGCCAATGAGAGCATGCTACAAACAGCACCACCCACTGGAACAGTCCAGGAGTTGACCCCTGTGGACACATGTCCTGGATAGTTTCATGTCAACTTGACGCAAGTTCAATCATTTGACAGGAAGGAACCTCAGTTGAGGAAATGCCTCCTCCATAAGATCAGACCGTAAGCAAGCCTACAGGCATTTTCTTAATTAGTAAATGATGGGGGAGGACCCAGCCCATTATGGGTGGTACCATCCCTGGGCTAGTGGTCCTGGGTTCTCTAAGAAAGCAGGTTGAGCAAGCCCTGAGGAACAAGCCAGTAAGCAGCACTCCTCCATGGCCTCTGCCTCAGCTCCTGCCTCCAGGTTCCTGCGCTGTTTGAGTTCCTGTCCTGACTTCCTTCAGTGATGAACAGTGAGTTGGATGCATAAGCCAAACAATCTCTTTCCTCCACAAGTTGCTTTGGTCATGGTGTTTCATCCCAGCAGTGATAACCCTAACTAGGACAATGCATGATCTCTTAGGATAGCAAACAAGCAAATACCTCTAAGGGACTTACTCCTTGCCTTGTACAGACCATGGGTCTGAGGCTTAAAGAAGTAATAAAGTAGAACTTGGGCCAAGCTAGAATCATGATTAGAACACGGGTTTAGCTGACTTCCAAACCCAAGTCAATAGTCACTGAATAAGGATGGCCAAAACTCAAACTTTTGAGTTTTGAGAGATGCCAGGAGCATCATCGACAGTGTGGGCATCGTACTTTCTTGGTAGCCATCTGCTGGTCGTAACTTTCAGTCCACTGTGCTATTTCCATCTCTCATAGTCTCCCGGAGAACTTAGGGTACCAAGTGAAACATCTAGAGAATGCAGATCCCGTGAGTTTACAAACTAGATATATTAGCAAGACTTCCTGGGAAGGGAGAGATGGGTATGCCAGCTGTGATGGTTTGAATCTGAAGTGTTTCCCACGGGCTGCTGTATTGAACGTTTGCTCCTCTAGCTTGATGGCACGGTTTGGGGAGGTTTTAGTTCCTTTAGGGGGTGAGGCCCAGCTGGCAGAAGCAGGTGGGTAGGAGCAGGCCTGTGAAGGTTATAGCTGGGCCCCTGGTTCTAGTACTCTACCTGCCTCCTGGTTGTTGCTGTGTGAACAGCCTTCACTGCACACTCTTGATGCCATGGACTGAGCCACTCTCCCATGCCTTCGCCTCTGTGATGGACTGAAACCACGGTCTAGGTAATTCTTCCCTCCCTTAGTTGCTTCGACCGGGCACTGTGAGGCAAAAGTAAGTGATATGCTACCTGAGATATTAGAACAGGCTCAAGTGGGATAATGAGCAGAGGCAATCAGCAGTTTATCCCAAAGGCAATTAAATCAAAACCACTGTGATCTACTGAGTAGTTCCCCTGAGCAGCCACAATGAGCCAAAGCTTTTCTCCAAGTCTACCAGGGGTTTCTGAGAGTGTACCAGGTGGAAAAAACTCAGAGTCTGATAAACCTGGGTCTTATTCCCCGATCCAACTCTGTCACTTCCCAGCTGAAGTACTTAGGGAAAATTACCTAGATTAAATTGAGATTCTTGTCACATGCGTAGCCTAGTCTCTGATGTATTGTAAGCACTCAGCAAATGGTTGCTGTGATTACGGCTGCTATTAATATTTTCCACGTTCAGCTTCTCAGCAAGTTGGATATAATTCTTTTGACAGCTGAAGTATCTAAACTTCCAGTTCGGCCAAGCCTTTTAGAGGACCCAGTTCAGTCCTTGCACTCTGGGTCAAATGTATTAGCTCTTGCTTTCGACTGATATTCACTTTTCAGTCTTAGCACACTGGACACTGGCCAATTGTGTTGGCCCTTTCCAAGCTTGGACTGGTTGGCATCTTTGTGAACTTTGCCAGAGCCCAGAACCTATGTGCTTTTTGGAAAGTACTGAAGCCCAGACTATCCCAAACCATTAAAAACAGTCCTAAGGCGTGTGGTGGTACATGCCTCTCAACATTCAGGAGGCTGAGGCAGGAAGATCACAAAGGTCAGGCTACCCTGCTCAAACGAAAAACCATCCCCCCACCCCCCCACCAAACAAACCAAGCCAACTCCCCAAGAATACAGCCGTTGACATCCTGCAAGCAACTGTAAATTCAAACACTTGAGCCAAGTCCAGTGTGATAGCCAGTGGGTAAAGGCACTTGCCAAACAAGCCTGTGACCTGAATTTGATCCCTTGGTCCCATAGTGGAAGGAGAAAACTGACGAGACACCGGGAAAATTTCCTCTGACCCCCAGATGTGGACTGTGGCACAAACATGCCCGCACTCACTCATGTACATCATACATACTCCACAATGATAGTAAATAAAGTGAAAAAAAAAAAAAAGCACTTGAACTAGACATTCTCTGGGAGTCTTGTGTTCCAATCTGTTTATTTCAGAGATCAAAACACTAAATGCTGGAGCTAGGGTAAATCTTATGTGACTAGAACCACACATGATTGGAATAGCAAGGCAAGGCCAATGCCATGGAAGCCTCAGAAGACTATGCAATCACGCATGTATGTGGATCTCGTGGCCTCTCACCCAAAGCGTCACACTTGCACTGTTTCTGGACTATTCGAGAGCACACGAGTGGTTCCCACTCCCGAGTGGACGTAGGGAAACAGCCCCTGCCTTGTTGTCTGTGCAAGTCACATGTCAGGCCGCCCATGCCTGCAGCATTGAGTAGCTCACTGAAAGCAGGAAACATCCGAAAAAATTAGAATCCTAAAGTCACACACATGTTTTGGCTACGGCGATCTCAACCCACCCACCTTATTCTACACATGGGGAAAGCAAAGGCAGGGATAGGGCAGGATCACGTGTAGTGTCACCAGGTCTCACTGCGCAGAAGCAGCTCTGGAGTCCAGTGTCACTAGCCACTTCACTGGACAATGTTATGCTGGACAATTAGGTGCTCAATAGGGTGGTGGCTAATCTCCTTTTTACCCCGAGCTCAATGTTTTCCCACAACTCCTGGTTAGCACCCCCCCTTCCTACTCAATGTCCCTACTGTTGGAGACAGAGTCCTGCTGTATAATCCAAGCTGTTTTGGAACTGACCATGTAGTCTCGTCTGGCCTCTAATTTGTGATCCTTCTGCCTCAGGCTTTCCAGCAATGGGATTACAGGTCTGGGCCACTATGTCTGGCTAATATCTGTATTTGGATGGGTGACATCCATCTTCATTATCCCAAACAAGAACTCTGTAATGTGAGTGAGTGTGTGTGTGTGTGTGTGTGTGTGTGTGTGTGTGTGTGTGTGTGTGTGTATGAGAGAAAGAGAGAGAGAGAGAGAGAGAGAGAGAGAGAGAGAGAGAGAGAGAGAGAGAGAGGTGTCAGGGGATGGGAAATAAGTTCTTATGGAACTTCCACTTTCTCTTGGCCAGAAAGACTGTTCTAGATGACACTAGTGGTGCCAACGTATTTTACTGGGTAGAGGAAGACTTTCGTGTACTCTGGAGCTTGGTAACATTTCAGAATCAGTCTCTTCTCTTGTAATCAGACATACATCCAGCAGGCACTGGCCCAAGAAAGACATCAGGGTGTCAGTGAGGAAAGAGAGAGGAAGTGGGGAGACAGAATTAATTGATTAGATTCCATATATCCAACACCTGAAACTGTTCCAACTCTTGTATCATTGATAAGTTGATACCATCTATGTTTAATACCACACAATATAAACGGGTGAATGTGAAAAGTTCTAGACTAGAACAAACACAGAGACCTGCAGCCAGACAATATGCAAAGAGTGAGAGACCTCTGAGCACTCAGAGGTGCTAAATGGGATGTCTCCATCAAATCCCTCTCCGCAGGCCTCAGGGAGCCCTTAGGAAAAGGAGATAGAAAGGGCTTAGGAGTCAGATGGGGTGGATGGCACCAAGAAAATAAGGCCCTCTGAATCAACAGGACTGAGATACATAGGAACTCACGGAGACTGAAGCAGGGCCGGCATGGGTCTGCACCAGATGGAGTCCTAGAGCTGGAAGAAGTGAACACGTACCCACATCCCTAACCCAAAAGTTCTTTCCAGTTGACAACCACTTGCAAATGAAAATTCAGTTGTTTTCCTGGGGAAACAAACTTCTCACTGGAGAAACCAGCTACTCTTGAGCAAAGGCTGCATGCCCAGCAGTAGATGATCAACAGATAGGCCTCCCTTAGATGCCGGGTTGTTTCCTAACCAGAGGCAGAATCAGGGTGGATCTGCATGGGAAGGGAGGTAGGGAGGAACTGGGGAGAGTAAAAGGAGGGGAAACCTGGAATCATGTCACCCCTGGGGAAAGGGAGGGCCTTGCTGTGATTGGATGGACACATGGAGAGGTTGTATCCAGGGAGTTTCCTAAAAACAGTCTCTTTTAGACCCAGCAGATGGCTCGGTGTGTGAGGGTTCTTACAGTGTAGGCATAAGGTTCTCAGCACTCACATACAAAGTTGGTTGTGGCTGTCTACCCTCAGTTCTGTGAGGGCTGAGACAGGAGGATCTGCCAGTCCAGTTCCAGTTCAGTGAGACAACCCTGCCTCAAGGAATAAGATGGAGTGAGAGACAGCAGGCCACGCAATGTCTTCTTCTGGCTGCTACCTGTGTACACAGTGACTATACCATAATGTGCATATACCACTCACACACACACACCACACTCGTTCACACAAGAATGAGTAATTAAATAAATCAACCTTTTAGTAAGCTGCTCATCTGTCTATTGCCACATAACGAACCACCCCAAAACTTAATGGCTTCCAATATATGCCATTTATCATTTTTTACAATTCGGTGAGTCCTTGGCTTCATCTTACTTCGGTAACCCTAGGTCCTTCCACACAGCTGCACGCAGAAAGTTCTGCGGATCCCTCCAGTGGGTGGGTGGTGACACTGAAGAAGGCCAGGTCGCTCTCTGCTGTGGTCCTGTCCTCAAGGAGGCTGGACTGGGCCTCTTTGTGGTGGCAATGACAGTGTCCCAGAGGAGTGAATGTCAATCCCGGAGACCACCGAAGTCCTCATCCAGAGGGTTGCAGAGTATCAGTTCTGACGTTCAAGGCAACTCACAAGGCCAGCCCAGGTTCACGGGATGGGGAACAGACTGCAGCTCATGATGGAAGCACCTGCAAAGTTACATAGCAAAGGGAAGTGAGCACAGGGAGGCGTGATTCATCATAGGCCAATGTCACAGTGATCCATTCCCCTCTTAGGAAACTGTCATATAGGGGAATGTGAGAGCCACAACCCATCAGGAGACGAACCCAGGACTCAGTCGTGATTTCAAGTTTCTTCCCATGGATCCAGTTAGTCCCAGACATACTTAATGTATTCTTGGCTTCAAATATGGAGAATTACCTTCTGGCCTGAGCCAGCCCGGTCACTCCCTCACCCTTCTCCAAGTGTCTTGTGCCATTTTCAGACATGTTGTAGACTCAAGACCTTATCTGTACATTCTAACAAATTTATTAGGAATGTCTACAATGTTTTTCTGCTCATTTGTTTTGTTTCATCTGAAGAAAAATTCCATAACAACAAACAATTTACCAGAGGATGGCATGTTTTTGAGGGCAGCCATTTCCAAGTGGAAGATGGAAAGTCGTGACCACAGCTGATCCACTGGGCACTGTCATTGTGCATGCCTACATAAATGTTCACTGTGCTTCATGTTGTAGGAGCTTTCCATCCCAGGAGCCACTTCCAAATTTCCACACAGAGGCTTATATTATTTGAGATGCTCGGTTGGTAGCTCAGGCTTGTTACTAACTAGCTCTTACATTTAAATTAACCATTTCTATTAATCTATGTTTTGCCACGTGGCTCATGGCTTTATATGTCCTCTAGCACATCTCGTTCTGTGGTGACTGGCTTGAATCTCTCTGACTCCACCTTTCTTTCCCCCAGCATCCTCAGTCTGATCTCCCTGCCTATACTTTTTGCTTGGTTACTAGCCAGTCCATGTTTTATCAACAATGAGTATAATCCACAGCACTATGTTTCAGAAAGCAACATTGCAGATTATCTCTTTTTGCTATGTGTCAATACATGTCCACAGAATGATTTGGCCATGGTATAAGCAATGCCAAGGTGTGGGAAATCTTCTTCTAGAGTTTGGGATCATGCTTCCTTAAAGGTCAGTGAAAATGCAACTGCAAATTCCTGGTCAAAATGCTGTTTCACTCCATTCAGATGTGCTTTAAAAATTTAGAAGAGCCAGGCAGCGGTGATGCATGTCTTTAATCCCAGCACTCAGAAAATGGAGGCAAGCAGACCTTTGTGAGTTTGAGACCAGCCTGGTTTACAGAGAAAGTTCCAGGACAGCCTATACAGAGGGAAAAAATGTTTAGAAGAAAGGCACATGGGAGAGCATTCCTGGTAGGGATTAAGGTATGAAATACATACTTTAGAAAAGAGATTAGTTTCCATGGTGGCCAGGCTTCCATCACAAGGGAGGGACAACTGAAAATGTGCAATTATAACTGCCAGGTAAATATGTCCTTGACTCTAAGGGTGTTATGGGCCTCTCTCAGGTCCACTCCCTGAGCGAGGCCCATAACACCCACAAAAGGCCTGGCCTGATAGGTCTAAGGAGATGAGATAAAGTCCGTGCATGTCAGTTTCTGCAGTATGTAGCTCTACAATTAGGACTTTTCTCCCTGGAATCTTAGGATCCAGGTTGGTGAGGTCAGGTAGAGCCTGAGCCTTAGAGAGCCTCATTGTACAGGCCAAAGAACTCTGTCTATACCATTTGCATAACCTACCATCCCATAAATGCTCAGATTTGAAGCAGGTTTGGAAGCCCTGGCTTCTCCCTTCTGAGTCAGGGTACTTTCTCACTGACTCGGGGTGTAGAAAGAACAGGAAAGTGAGAGTAAATGATGACACCACCTTTTCCCGTGATATGGGGGCAAGTATTTTTAACAACCCTAGACCTAGTTTTCTTCTTCTGTACACTTGAATAGCAATACTGCCTCATGTGTCCATGACCCCTCACAATTCCGACAGTTTCATTGGATCCACTTTTCTCACTAGGCTTCTGAGAGTTCCAGTCTCTTCATCTACATGCTTACGGATGGAGGAGACCAGGTAACTGCTGAATGGATGAGGAAGGCAGAGGAACTTGCTTCAATGCAGTCATCGCCTGTACCAGCATCACAGAGGCCAAGAACAGAGAGGTTGGTCTGCGGAAGAAGCAATTGTAATGGAGTTAAGCTGAGAGAACTTGCTCAAAACAGTCCTGAAGAACATCTTCCTAGCTTTCCTTTGAGATGCAAGAAGTCCTGTCATCCATCCATCCACTCACCGATCCATCCATCCATCCATCCATCCATCCATCCATCCATCCATCCATCCGCTGTGGATTCCTCTGTCTCTCCATCTGCCTTTAAAATCCATTCATTTATGTATAGATCCATCCATTTACCCATCCATTCATCTGTTGAGTCCAGGGCTGCTCAAACTCATAGTGGAACGTTGGAGTTAACTAAGACAAAATGAATCCCTGAACTTCCTCTTGAAGTTGAATGATAAGTAAGGGTTCAGACTTAGGTATTTGCATCCTGGTTTTATCTTCCAACTCTGCTACTTCCTTGGGCAAAGTCTTTCACCCTTGTATGTCTCAATTTCCCTGTCTGTCTGTCTGACTGTTTATGTATGTACGTATGTATGTATGTATGTATGTATGTATGTATCTATCTATCTATCTATCTATCTATCTATCTATCTATCTATCTATCTATCTATTTATCTATCATCTATTTAGTATGTGTAAGTGTGTGTCTGAGTGTGTGTACATGTACCGTGTGCATGGAGTGCCCATGTAGAAGAGGGAAAATGCCAGACCTCTTGGAACTGCAGTTATAGGCAATTGTGAACTGCTAGATGTGGGTGCTGGGAACTGAACCTGGGCCCTCTGAAAAAGAATCAAGTTCTCTTAACCACTGAGCCATTTTTACAATCCTCTCAACTTCCCTATCTTTAAGGTTATAACAACACTATCTGTACTAAAGATGCTCTCAAACAGATTAAATGAAACATTTAGGTGCAGTGATTAGCAGAAAGCCTTGTAGAAAGTAAGTACTCTATGTTGCTAGCTACGGCCACTGCTAAGAAGTATTAGGACAAACAAACTTTGAATAACAAGTATAAGAGCAGACAATATTTTGGCTCTCCACGGAGCCCTGATCAATGGGGTTCATTAAAGGAAGCTGGACTATCAAGGCAGGAAATAAACAACAAAGTATAACCTAGACAACGGCCCCTAACAGCCATTATGGCCAGTGTGTGTTTTTTTTTCCTCTTCTACTCTGGCAGAAGAAGGAAATATAAAACAGTCTCTATAAGAAAGAAATTCAGATGCAACTAAAATGTGCAGAGTGCTGACCCACCACCACACAGGTCCCCCCGTGACCCCTTTGATCATGGAACCAGCCGTCAGCTAGATGCCATCTCTTACATTAGTTTTATGAGCCTGCCATAACAGAGAACCACCACTTGGGTGTCATGAAATAACAGAAACTTAGTCCTCATATTCTGGAGACCAGATGCCTGAACTCAGCATTCTTGGGTCAAAATCACGGTGTTGGCGGGCATATTCATTGGTTAAGTTTGTCATAACAAAGAGCCACAGGCAGGATGATTTAAACAGCAGAAATTACTGAGGTTGGGAAATGAAGACCAAGGCTTTTAGGGCTTGCTTCCCTCGTGACCTCTCTCCTTGGTGTGTAGACAGCTGCCTTCTCCTGGCCTTGACCAAACATGGCTTCCCTCTGGGTGTCTCTTCTTCTCCATATCAGGGCATAGGTCTCATTCCTTCCTCATTTTGATTTAATCACTTCTTAAAAGTCTTTTCTCCAAGGATAGTAACATTCTGAGGTACTGGGCCCGGGCCTTCAACATCTAAATTTGGGGAGAAGGACAATCAGACTCCAGTAGTGAGACTCTCCGCTTCAAATGCTGAGCTACGGTCACTCTTCAGCTTCTAGCCATTTGCCTCTCATGTCATATTACTGATTCTTCTGCATGTGTCCTCTCCTGCAGTGTTCCTGTTGTAAGGACATTTGTGACAGCGTTGAAAACCACCAGGGAAATCTCTTCATCTTAAGATCCTTAATCCATCTCTCAGGACGGCCCTGTCTCCAGATGAAGTTACACCAGCAGTTTCCAGAGAGTAGCTCATGGCTGGGGTATTTTTCAACCTCTGTGCCATTACAGAGATGGAAAGCAACAAGTCAAGCTTTATAGAGAGCAGGAGCAGAGGGAGGGCTGTATGGATACAAGGATCTGAATGCAACCCATAGCTCCCTCCAGTCCATATCGCCGTACCCCAGACAAAAGCAGACCAAGACATGGACCCTAAGAGGAGACACCAGTAACCCCAAGAGGAGACATCAGTGACCCCAAGAGGCGACGCCAGCAACAGCAGCTTGGCAAGGACCCTGGGGCAGGCAACCTCGTTATCAAGTTCATTTGAATATTAGATCAGAGACTCATACTGTGGCCATGCAAATTCTCAGAAACTAGGAATCCAGTCTGAGCCCCATTGGCAGGACAATTGAACTTACTTTGGAAAATGTCTCGGATGCAGCCTGGCGGGCTGCAACAGTAGTGAGAATTCCAGCGGGCAGGCCGAGGCGGGAGCCTGTGTTTATTCTCTTCAGGAATGAAGGGCTTTGCTCGGTCTTGTTCACAGAGATACTGTGAGGAACCAACCAAGGTAAGGATGGCTACCTTCTGGTGGGAAGGGGTAGGCCTAGGCATGGGAGGGAGACAGGGCTAGGACTCTGACTTGTGTGTATTTTAGGAAGTAGACACTTGAGCAAACACAGGACTGGGTAGAATGATCAACTACCTCCTATTTGGAAAAGGCTGCAGGTTCTAAGTTCTGAGGAAGGCCGTCTACCCAAGCAGAGAACGTAGTCACCTGTCTTCCACATCCACTTTGATGAATGATGGTAGTGTCGAACGCAAGGCCAAGGCCACAGCCACAGCTCTGCTCCTCCAGGAAAAGGAAAGGGCTTATGTGTGCAAATCTCACCCAAACAGGCAATATGAAAGGAGATTCCTTTACTGGACGGTGAACTCAGCTGGCTGAAGATTTATTGGGAAGAACAGAGGCTTAGCAGGAATAGAACATCCTTGCCTTACCTCAGCCTGGGCCTGTACCATGCACTTGTTCCATGCAGTGGGAAACCTAACCACCTTGGGTCCTGTTCCTACATCAGTTCTTCAGTGTTGCTCTTGTTCCTGGGGTCCATCATGTGCTGGCTCCTCTCATCTTCTGTCTGCTTCTCACACTCGTCCTTCAGTTCCAGTATGTGCTGTATCACGTGTTTCTTACTTAAAGCATCCAGAGAGTTTTCTGCCCTTCCTACTTGGAGGTCAAGTGACATCCTTGGCGGAGTCGTAAATACAATCCTTACATATGTGACTTATTTAAGGTGGCTTCATATGAGAACAAAAATGGGCAAAGGAAGCTGGGCGGTGGTGGCACATGCCTTTAATCCCAGCACTCGGGAGGCAGAGGCAGGCGGATCTCTGTGAGTTCGAGGCCAGCCTGGTCTCCAAAGCGAGTTCCAGGAAAGGTGCAAAGCTACGCAGAGAAACCCTGTCTCGGGAAAAAAAAAATGAGCAAAGGAATGCTGGTGATGTCTACGGTAGACATAGCCAAGACAAGATGGAGGCGTTTAATGGCTGGATCTGAGATGAGCGATGTCTTTGAATGTTGCCATGAGTCCGAAATTTGAGCTGCAAACAGCTATGGAATATAAGGCTGAATGGAAGACCCAAAGATAGGTGTATCCACCAGCAGCAGGAAAGGCTGAGCTGAAGTGCTGAGGACAGGGGGAAGTTCAGGGGGCTGATTACAGGACGTGGGAGTCGAAGACAGCAAAGCTGGAGAATACGTAAGAAAGCCATCAGGAAACTGTAGGGGTGTCGGGAAGAGGAGGATGGGGCATCAGAATCAGCAAGGAGAGGAGTCAAGAGACTCCTAAGGCCCCTGTTAGGAGCTGAGCTGTGGGTGTGTCCCAAATTCAAATGTGGCTGTATGGTGAAGATAGAATCTTTGAGATGTAACTGAATTGCCCGGTGGTGGTGACGCATGCCTTTGATCGCAGCACTCAGGAGGCAGAGCCAGGCAGATCTCTGTAAGTTCGAGGACAGCCTGGGCTACAGAGCGAGATCCAGAACAGGCACCAAAACTACACAGAGAAACCCTGTCTCAAACAAAACAAAACAAACAAACAAACAAACAAACAAAAAAAGTAACTGAATTAAAATTAAAATGTTAACTGAATTAAAAAAAAATAGGATGTATTGTGGCACATCCTAATCCAGCATCACTGGTGTCCTTGTAAGAGGAGGAATTCAAGATGCAGACATGCCTGCAGGGAAGTATGAGGACAGGAAGAGGACAGCCATCTGTAAGTGAAGGAGAGAAGCCCCACCCCCGGCTGGTGCATTGATCTGGCACGTGTAAGCTCCAGAAGGATCCAGAGGTGTCTGTCATTAAGTTCCTATATGTGTCAGTGGTTGGGCCGCTCAGGCAGGCTCATGCAGCTGACCGGCATGTGGTGAGTCTTTTGCTCCAGCAAATATTTTTTCCTTTAATCTCGTTTTCCCTTTTCTATTAAATCCTAAGAAAAGCTTTAAATGCATGAAGGGACGAAGACTATTGAATAAATGTCCTAAAAAAAAATTCCCATTTGAGTCAAGCACCTTTAATTAAAAACCTGATCACTGTTAATGTGATGAAGCCCATTTGGGCCACAGCACCCAGCCTGTGCTCTACCCGGAGACCATCCCTTGGGGGGGGGGGGGGCAACTGGTCTGCATTCTTTCAGCCCTTGTGTCCAGAGATGATATTCCGGATTGGTTTGTTTGGGCTTCACATTTTTCGCAGTCTTGGTCCATGAACACAGATCTTGGCTCGCCCGCTTCTTGGCCGCCTGTTCGGTATTTCTCAAAGTATGACAAGCAGACCAGAGTACAAGAGATGACATTCACTGATACAGGGACCAGTTAAACAACATGGAATGCAATGTCACAGAACTATCCCCTTGAAGATTAAATCAAAGAGAAGTGTGTGTGTGTGTGTGTGGGGGGGGGGGGGGATCATTGTTAAGTGCTTGCTAATTCCCTTCTTTAACAGAGAGAGTACAGGCTGTGTGCTTCCGCAAAGTTACGGATCTGGTTAGATTTCCATACAGCTGTTATTTCCCCCATGTACTTTTATGATTGTTTTCTATAAGGCGAGTGGTCTTGGTCTCTAGTTTATGCCATCAAAATAAGATTGCTCTTATTTAATTTTACTTAAGAGGAAACAAACCAGGGTGCTTTGAGTTAAAATAGGCTAATAATCATGCAGATAAGACATGGATCCGTGCCTGGTCCTGGCTCATTTACCGAGCATGCCGCCTCTGTATCAGAACGTTACCTACTGTAATCCTGGAGAAGACATGCCTGGCCATCCTAAGCCAATAAGGAAGCCAAGCCACGGCAGCCTGTATCTAAACACAAGCTTCGGGATGCTGCTGTGGGAGGCGGGCCTCTCGTCTTCACTCGCATCTGTAGACTGAGGCTTTAAGAACAGCTGAGCTGATGGAGTCCAAGGGCTGCCGGGAGCAGGAAGAAGGCAGGGATAAGCTTCATGTGACACTGAATGGTGGCGGTTAGAGGGTCATTTGGGAGCAATATACTGTCCTTAAGGAGCCTGCAGTTGAGCCCACTTCTCGTTTTCTCTGGACCTTCTAAATCCCAGAGCTTGGCCTGAGTACCATACACACAGGGGCTGAATAGGCACATGGTTGCTGCAGAGAGCTCTGGGCTTGGATTTGATGCTCTGCTGTCTTGATATCCCTTCCTTCCCTCATTTCCTCCCTCCTTTCTTCCTTCCTTCCCTCACTTCCTCCCTCCTCCCTCCCTCTCTCCCTCCCTCCCTCCTCCTACCCTCCCTTCCTTTCCTCTTTCCTTCTTTTCTTCCAACAGGGTCCTGGCTGGCCTGTAACTTGCTATGTAGACCAGGCTGGCTTCAGACTCACAGACATCCACCTGCCTCTGCTTCCCAAGTGCTAGGATCAAAGGCGTGTGCCCCTATGCCCAGCTCATCGTGAGATTCCTAACACATGATTGCATTTGTTAGTCAAGTCAGATGGGCATTCACAGGAGGCTTCATGTGGTCTAACTCCCACCATCTCCCAGGCATGGCTCCTATGTATGTGTCCCTGATCCTGGCCCCTGACCTCTGTCTGGTCTCCCGTCCCATTTCCAGCTGCTCTCTGTCTGACATGTTAGTGCACCATGTTCTGCTGCTAATCTGCCTTGACATGGATGCAGGCACAGACAGGACCCAAGATGGGTGTGCACCCCAAGATGTCTCACACGGGGCAAGGCGTGGCTGTCTCTCCTCAACGTGTGGTGCCGTGGCTTGTTCAGTGGGCAGCTGAGCAAGGGCCTCTTACCCACACTCCACCCAGTGACCCAGGGCTCCTGCACTTAGGCTGGAATTCCCTGGAAAATCGCCTATCTATCCACTATGGGTCCAGACAGCGGCATATTCGTGGGAATAACCCCAGCTGGACCCCACTTTTTACTTTACTCTGCACCCTATAATTCCAGAGTTGGGCCTGAGTGTGGTAGTCAGAATGTGTCTGTGTGTATTCATATAGAAAAGCAAGAGCACCCAGAGACAGAAAGTGTTTTGGGAAGCCTGGGGTGGGGATCAGGAGAATCCATATAGATTTGACCCAGGACAATGAGCAAAACCTCAGACATTGGTTCCTCCTTTCAGCCCATCATCTTGCCATGGGATCTGTTTACTTATCTGTAAAACGAAGCAGCTAGATCATTGTATGGTCTGGGATTAAAATAGGGATGGAAATCTATGGGCAAGCGCCTAAATCCTTGGCACTTTCTATACAACATGGCTATGGCAGCTTCCCTACAAACCCAATGCTGGACCACAGCGGCCTCTGAGTCAGGAGTCCCCCAACCAGAAGTGTTCTGAAGCTTCCTTCCGCACCCATCCTGCAGTAAAAGCCAAAGAATTCAGAAGGCTAAGCCAGTGGGAAATGTGGCTATAATAGAGCACCAGATAAGCCTGCAAAGGAAAACTTAGCGAGGTTTTGCCACAATGGCAGAGGGAAAATTATAGCAGACACACGAGGCTTGAAAAACTGCCTGGAGAAATCAGGCACCCCCACACCCCCAAACAAAAAAGAAAAAAGAAAGTCACACCCAGAAAGCAGAAATGGATGGGTTAGCCATGAAGACCAGAGTGTTTGGTGAGATGGAGCTAAATCATAGAATGTGTGTGCTGATGATCTCCTAAGGAACTTGCTTAAATCCCACAGTGGGAGCCGCCACAGCTGTCAGTTAGCTCTTTAGTGGGTTCCTGGGATAGGGTGGGGGCAGAGCCCTGGAAGGAAAGAGCGGGTAGACTCCAAAGAATAGAACTCTGGGGTCCTGGGGGAAAAGGAAGAAGAGAGGAGAGACACAAAGCCAGGGAAACCACACAGCCCCCCCACACACACCAGGGAAAGAAATAGACAAGAAGAGCAGTGACCAGAAGGGCAAGAAGGAAGGCATGGATTTCTGACAGTCATAGGAGGTGGGATAAATGGATGCTTTTGTTTGTGGGAGAAGATGTATTTGTGTTATATGTTTCATCATGGAATTTGCACAAAATTAAAACGCAACACAAAGCAAGGCCGAATGTTAGTTATAGGCAAGCGGGTTGAAAGAAGATGCATTTAGGAGTGGACCGGGTTGAAAATGTGAGTAGAAGCCACCCCTCCCCCACACAGTGAGCAGCGGAGGTCTGGGAGAGCGCTGGGTTAAATCCCTGTCCCCCTACTCCGAGCAATGCACCTAGTGATTTAAGTTATCTCAACTGCGCTTTCATTATTCATCAAAAGGAGAAAGTCAGATTTGTCCTGCCTGTGTGGCAAGGCATTTATAGGCTCTTCTGAGTAACAGCTTCGCAACTATAAATCACTTCGAAGGCCAAGACGTTTCTTCGCTCATTTACTTGTTTATGACCAAGTAACATACTCCCTTTATCCCAGCTAAACAACTGTCTTCACCAAGTTAAACAAAGTCACAATAGTATATAATCCAGGGCACTTCATCCTTTGTTCTGTCACTGTTATCAGCAAAACTCAGGCTGAAATGGGGCTTTATCTGGTCCTCCCTTCACTTCTTTATTCTTTTATTGGGGTCATCATTCAACTGACTGAGATCCCGTGGAGGGCCAGAATCCCACAACTGACCAGTGGCCAATGAGACAGAACAGTGACATGTTCTGGTGTGGGGGGCACATTTGCTAGAGAGGGGTTTATGTGCCATCAGCAGAAAGGGAGTTCTCCCACCTCTTGTCATACTGGAGCTCTCCAAGATTCTATTTTAACATCTGTCACGCCATTACATCAAAGCCATGGCCACCCCGTTTCTCGTCATTCGCTGCCTGCCTTGACTACGGCCGGCCCTTCCTCATTTCAACTTCTTTGCTGTTCCACTGTAGTTAGCCCGATCCTGAAAGAGGCTAGCTTTAAAAAATTGTCACAGCTATGGAGTATGATACATTCTCCCAAACCTCTTTAAAGACATGATCCTTTCTTGTTGCTTGTGACCATATACCCAACGAGAAGCAGCTAAGGGAAGGGGATGTGTTTTGGCTCATGGATTCAGGTATAAACCATCATGGCAGAGGAGGCATGGGAACAGGGGCAGCTCATTGCTCTATGGCTGCTCATCACACGGCCCAAACCAGGAAGCAGAAAGGAGGAGGGCAGATGTGGGCCTGGGCTATCACCCTCAAGGCCTGCCCCCCGACTAATGCGTTTTCTCCAGCTAGACCCCACCTAGTCTAAAGGTTCCACAGTAGCCCAACACAGAACTTCTAGTTGGGAGCCATCATGAGCCAGTGAGAACGTTTTACATTCGACCCATCCCAATGTGTAGTGGAGACTGCTTAAAGTCTTTCAAAAATATTCTTAAAATAGCATTTCTTTATTTGTTCGTGTTGGGGTGGGTTGGGATGGATAGATGGGTATGTGTTTGCCACGGCACATATGTAGAGGTCAGAGAACAACTTTGGGGAATTGGTTCTTTCCTTCCACCGTATGAGTTCTGGGGTATGAGCTCAGTTAGTCAGGTTTGGTGGCAAATGCCTCCACCTACTAAACCATCTCACTGGCCCCCAAATTAAGCCTTTAGGCTTCATACAAATGATTTGCTATAAAAAAAAACAAACAAACAATAAAAGACTCTACTAGTGTCCTCATCGGTCTCTCAGGGCCTAACTCCACCAACCCAACCCCAGCTCTTCTGATCCTAGCTTGGCTCTTTCCTTCTCTGGTTGCTTCCAGAGAACATCATACAGTCTGATGCTCCTGTATCAGGTACCAAATGTGCTCAGGCCCATCCATACTTCAACTTACTGCAGAGGCTGTCACTGAGGTTCTGTCCCTTCTCTGAGGACCACCTCTCCCTGCCTCCCTTCTCTCTCCTTTCCTCCTTCTCTCCCTCCCCTCCCCCACTTCCCCTAATCATACAACAGGAGGATGGCCACTGTTGGTCCCCTAGGTTCCAGGTCTGTATGACCCCCTCACCTACTGAGTCACCAAACCTAATGTTAGGAAGGTATTTCCTTCCCTCATGTTTTCTTCTAAGGGTTTTTAGAGGTTTGGCTTTCATCCTTAGTTCTTTGGTACATTTAAAGTCTTATATAAAATATAAGGTGAGAGTTAACTTGATTCTTTTACTCATGGCTGTCCAGTTTTCCCTGGATGTGAGTATATTCTCCCACACTGAACAACCTTAGAAACTTGACTGAAATCGGTTGTCTGTAATGAGGAAGCTTTCTCTTGAAGTCTTCTCCTCCATTTTCCCTTCCCTTCCTGAGCCCTCCTCATGGTGTTAGCTGTTGCTTTAGTCAGGGGCCATCCTGAGGGGTGGGACTCTAGTCTGTTCATATCTTCTTCATTGCCATTACTAGTGGGGACCAACCTTGACCACCCCTGGCTGACTCTTCTAAGGATTATGACTGAAATGTGAACTGGAAAAGCCCCCCCCCCAAAAAAAAAAGTTGCAATCATCTTGAACTTGGTGGCTTGTTCACTCCACACATTTGACAGGGGCCATAGGCAGGAGAGCGATAACACAGGACCAGACTGAGCCCATCCACCTTTGGTGTAGACCAGCAGGCCTTGCTGGGGCTCAGTTTGTCCTGACCACAGCCATCTTGGTTAAGACTGCCGTCTTGCCCGCCAGGTGACCCTGGCACACATTCTTTCAAAGCCTATAGAATAAACAAAGCTTTTGAGTCTGCCCAGCATTTAGTGCTATACCTGCGTGCCTTTTGTAATCACAGTGTGACATGTTAATAGTTTTTTGAGAAAGTGCAGGTACATCCTGGTGACCTTTGTATTTCTCTGTATAAACCCCTTTCCTCCCATGTCTTACTGTTGCCAAAGACACACTTCTGTTCGCAAGCCCCTAGTAGACTGTATTCTTATCAATCCTGGATTTGTCTGCCTCTCCTTGAGGCTCTTGGCACTTTTCATCTTTGGACCTTTGATGGTTTTTCTTCAAAACATTCCATTGATTATTGTGACTGGCACGTAATCCCATTTTCTCTCCGCCCTGTCCCTAAACTCTCTCCCTCTCTGCTGTGAGCAAGAGACAGTCCCTCAGAGAGTAAGAGTCTGATCGCTTGCGAGGTCCTCATGGCACAGACCGCGGTGGGTTTCTGAGTTTGGTAAAACGAAGCGGGTCAGTTGTCAAGATTCTGGCCTTTATTTAGACTTGTCCTCAAATGTGTAGCCGCATAAGATGACTCAGAGGGTAAAGGCACCTGCTGCCAAGCCTGAAGACCTGAGTTCGATGCCCGGAACCCTCGTAGTGGAAACTAAGAACTGGTTCCCATGAGCTGTCCTCTGACTCCCACATGCATCCCCATAAAATGAATCGATAAAATGTAGAAGTATTAACTTTCATCTTCACTATGTCTAATTAAGTTCCTTAGGGATAAAGTCTTGAAACCAAAGATTTCCTCCAAATGCTATCTTTTGCAACATCCATGACGGTGATGGCGTTTATTGCTTTGATCTCAAGGTTGCGTCGTTGACGGTCTGCAGCAGGCTTTGGCTCACTCCCTGAAGCTTTATCAATGCATCTCCTAAACCAGCTCCCCCAGTCTAAGAAAACCTGTCTATTTTGCAAGCACAACTTTAAGTTCCAGCCACAGGTGCTCTCCCTAACTGATTACCCCAGCCCCCATAAGCACCCTGGGGCCCCTGCCACCCAGACGGCATAACCACACTAGTGTACAACTTCTACCTGAGGCCTCTGTGCTAGGGTCACCTTCCAGATAGCTTCTCCAGGTTACAGCAACGCTCTGACCGAGACCTCTTTCTGTTGTTTCCTTCTGTTGTTGAGTCAATGGTTTCATGATCACTGGAATCCACAATCCATTGAAGAGTCCTGCAGGACGCCTACAGCCAACAGGGATCCAGAGGCAGGTGCGAGCTAAGGGAGAAATGCCCCGGTTCCTTCACCTCTCTGAAAGCATACATTTAAGAGATGTGGCTCGGGCTGGAGAGATGACTCAGCAGTTAAGAGCACTGATGGTTCTTCCAGAGGACCCGGGTTCAATTCCCAGCACCCACATGGCACCTCACAACTGTCTGTAACTCCAGTTCCAGGGAACCTGACATCCTCACACAGACATACATGCAGGCAAAATACCAATGCACATAAAATAGAAATAAATTATTGAGGGGGGGGAGGGAGAGAGAGAGAGGGAGAGAGAGGGAGAGAGAGGGAGAGAGAGAGAGAGAGATGTGGCTCTACTGGTCCTCAGGGGTCTCCGCTGGATACAGTCCCTGGCCCAAAACACATCCTGTGTTGACTGGCTTCCCTCCAACGCCTCCCTTCTGCACTTCCTATCGCCGCTTCCTTGGATCAATCCCCAAGTCAACCACTTGCCTCAGACCCTTGTTTCAGAGCCTTCTTTAAGGGATTCCCTCCCTTCTCCATCTCCCTCCCAGGGACAACCTCACATCTTGTCTGGAGGAGAGGGAGGACCAGCTATACTGACGTGGAGAGATGTGGAGTCCAGCTTGCTACTTTGTGCATTTAAGCCTTAAAGCTTCTAAACACAGCCCTATTTCTCAGCTTCAGGAAAGCCTGGGCAAACTCTTGCCTTCTCTTGGGAGTCCTCTGCACATAGTAAGGCCTTGCTTGACCACTGTGCTCATTTCTAAAGCGCCTTTCTTCATTCTCTCGCTGACATCTTTTGTTTCATTTATTTTATTTTTTTTTAGTGCCAGCAAGAGGTTTACTTGGAGGGATATGAATGTGCATGCACATGCTGTTGCATGCATGTGTATATGTGGTGCACATGCATGAATGTGCCTCCCTTATTTGCTCCCTACTTTTATCTTATTTTTGTAATATTATTTTATATTTTATGTGTGTGCGTATTTTTGTCTGCATGTATGTATGTGTTTACATATGCCTGGTCCCTGCGGAGGCCAGAAAAGGGTATTGGATTCGTAGGAACTGGAGTCACAGATGGTTGTGAACTTCTGGGGATTGAATCTTGGGTCTTTGAAAGAGCAGCCAGTGCTCTTAACTGCTAAGCTAACTCTCTAGCCTCTTTGCTTTATTTTTTTTTTTAAGATTAGTATTTGGTTTTGTTTAAGTGTCTCTGTGTGTATAGTCCATGTGTGCTGTGTATCTCTTTTGTGTGTCATGTATGTTGTGTGTCTGTGTGTGCATATTCCACATGAGCTGTGTGTCTCTGTATGTCTATGTCATGTGTGTTGTGTGTCTGTGTGTATATATGGGATGTGTGCTGTGGGTACCTTTGGAGGACAGAAGAGGGTATTGAATGAATCCCCTTGGATCTGGAGTTAAGGGCAGACGTGAGCTGGGTGCTGGGACTGAACTTGGGTCCTCTGGAAAAGCAGTAAGTGCTCTTAACTCCTGAGTCAACCCTCCAGCCCCTTCCAGTTCCTTTTTTGAGACAGGCTTCCTCACTGGAACTAGAGTTAACCCGTTTGGTTTGACCGGCTGACCAGTAAGCCCTAAGGATCCCCGCCCCGGCCTCTGCTCCCCCAGCACTGGTACTTCAGGTGTGCACCTCTGTGCCGGCGCTTCACACCTGTGCTGAGGGGCATGCTTGCATACCTGACAGTCTCTTCACCAACTGAGCCATTTTCTCAGTTTGTCTTACTGATGTTTTCCTGTCTTTAACCTCCTGGAGAGACAACAACAACAATAACAAGCAAACAAAAACAAAATCCCCACAAATGTCCTCAAACTCACCTCATAACCAATTAATTGTCTTTTCCTTCATACCAAAACATCTGCTCAGAACTCCAAATGCTTCTTGTTTTCATATGGTCACACTCCTCCTTTCTCCCTCCTCTGTGGCCTGGTTCACACTTCCCCTTTCTCCTTCCTCTTTTCGCTGGTTCACACTTCCCCTTTCTCCCTCCTCTGTGCCCTGGTTCACACTTCCCCTTTCTCCCTCCTCTGTGCCCTGGTTCACACTTCCCCTTTCTCCTCCCTCTGTGCCCTGGTTCACACTTCCCCTTTCTCCTGCCTCTGCCCTGGTTTCCTGGGGATGTGAAGGCAAGGTCATCCACAGTGGCTTCTTTTCTAAACCCATTCTTCTCCGTCTTCAGCCATTTGTCATACTTGGCCCCAGGTAATTCTGTAAAATGTTACGACCATTTTACTCTCCTGATGGAAATATTTTGAGAGCTCGTGTTGTAAAAGGAGGAAAACCACTTTCCTAGTTCATTGATTTCGTGTGCTCCATTTACAGCTTCCAGCTTTCCAGCTCATCTTGTGAACCCTGTGCTCCAGGGCGACCCATCTATGAACCAGCCTCTGAAAGTCCCAAACAGAGGGACAGTTCCTCAGTGGGGAAGTCTTTCCTGTGCTCCCCCAGCCTTCCTTCTTTGTCCTCTCCTGCATGTGCACACACTGCCTGGCCCTGCCCTGTGTCCCTTTCTGGTTCCCTCTTCACACTGTGTCCTTTCCCTGCAGAAGAAAGAGACTGTATGTGACCCTTTAGCCAATACACGGTATCGGGAATTTTGAGGTCCTGTGGCCCATGACAACATGGCCCTCCAGGTAGCTTGCGGCCAATGGCGAAGATCTGCTTCTCCCAGCAGAGGTTGCTGACACTCTTGGGGGGCTTTTTGCCTTTAGCCTTCGACCTCCTCACTGTTGGGACATCACTCCAGGTTCCTTCTCTATGTTTAGCGTCTATACCATCCATTTGGGGTCTGTGGGGGCCATGAGTCCCAAATTGTCTTTGACAAATGAGTGTCCCTAGGCCCCAAGAGGGAGAACACTTCATCCAAGGCTATTGTACTGATGAATGGCAGAGTCAGGTCCAGGCGGCCTTCCTGTGGGCCTGTGTGAACACTCACTATTACCTCTGTAGGAGGGAATGGGAGACTGTGTAACATCTAGGTAGGGGTCACAGCTTCAGCGGTCCTGATGTTTACCAGCTCTTTCACCTTGAGCAAATCATTTAAGTTTTGAGCATCAGTTTCTCTTGTATAATATTAGAGGGACCAGCCTTAATATTATACATCCCAGGGACTCGGGAGAGAGAACTACTAATGGCGAGGACTATTTTCAGGAAATAGAATCTCAGCACACTGAGCTCTATCGTCCACTTGCTTTAATTCCTCTGGCATAACATCCTTTATACACAGCTTCAGTTCTGTTCTCATGTCTAGCTCCTTTCTTGCCTGATTTCTCTCTAGACTTATCTACTGCTTCCTCTAAGTTCTATCTTAATTCTCTCATCTTAATTCTGCCTCATCTAGGTCTTTTTCAGCTTGTTCTTACCCAGCTAATACTTCCCCATCTGGCTCTTCCTCATCTTCCATCTCATTCCTCTAGTACTCTCTTCTAGCCCTTCAATCTAGTTCTTCCCCATCTCAGTTTGTTTCTTGCAAGTTCTTACCCGTCTAGTTCTCCCATACTCTTTTCTCTTCTCTGACTCTCCATGCCCTGGAAGTCCTGGTATATAAAGCTAGGCTTCCAGGGTCAAACGGAGGGGTGATAAGAATCACATTGAGAGGCAATAACCATTAATTATCATTTGCAACTCCAAAGGGAAGTGACCAATGGGGAAATGAATTAACTAAAGGCTAAATTCGGGTAATATCTAAGAAGAGGGAATCTTATGTGCTCCACTATATATATAGTCTTAAACGTGATTGGTAGAAAATGTTAAGAATCTAGAAGTTGCTAGGTCAATGGGAGAAAATAAAACTGTCTTCCTTTTTCCTGTGGCTCCTATCTGTCTAAGCTATCTGCCTTTTTTCTGCAGGGTGGGGGAAAGTGTGCTCAGTCGCTAGGCAACCTGTACACAGCTAGATGCCTCTGGTGATAGTTAAAGGGAGATCTGGAACCAGAGGTAAGATTTGGGAAAGGAGGAAGTAAAGCTTAATTGGCACATCCACCAGGCCTTCTCAAACAGGTAGCCTGGATGCTTAAGGTACTTTCCTCCAACTGGGAATGGACCTGGCCGGATGCTGCCAATGATGATAATTACAGGGAGGCTTGAACTGGGGTTCTGGCTGAGAATAGCTATTAGTGCAGAGGGTTATCTAAATATTCCTAGAAGTGGTTAGGTAAGGAGTTAGAGGTCTATAAAGTTAGTAAGGTTGTAAGAAAGGAGGGTCAGAGCTGAATTGTGTAAAGCTATTACTTAATGTCCACCTGACCTAGGTGGTGTCTCCTTGTGGAATTTACCTTAAATCAGGAGACTTGCATGTGGACTGTTATTACTGCTAGTCCTTGAAAGTGACCAAGGGAGGTATCTGATTCCAGAGAAAGCCTTTCCTGAGGCTATTCTCCAAATACCTGGAATGTGTATGTCCAGAGAGTGATCAGTCCACACTGTTAGCCCTTCTTAGGGAAAAGTCAATTGGGAAAACTATGAAGGCACACATGATTTTCATAACAGAAGACAGCTGATATATAATAAGCCAAGTAACACCAAAAACTCCTTGGGATTTGGCTTCCTCTGGAGGAATTCCCTGATTCCTCCAGGTAGTGACTTTGCCATAACCAGCTGAGTTCTTATGATATATTCCTGCGGCCCGCAGCAAGTTTCTCCATGTGCCAAAAATGGGCATAATACCGCAGTTTCTGTGAGCACTGAATTTTGCACTTGCAGAACATTATATGAGAGACAAGATGGTGCTGTGTGAAGAACAAGACCTTGGCTTTGAGTCTTAGCTCTGTCAGTTTGGGGTGGCATAACCTAGGAGGGATGATCTGACTTCTCCACCCAGGACCATTTTCCTAGTGAGTAAATGGAGCGTAGCAACTGTATTCTCTTCATAGGGGCAAGGGCGGCAATACCCTGTCTCTCAACATGGTATCAGCATGTAGTGGGGTGTCTGCCATCATAGGTGATCCTTGTTGGCACCCCCAGACTCCTAGGAATATTTGTTTCCTTCTTTCCTTTTTGGAAAAAAAAATACTAGACACATAATAACAAGAACCATATTTGGAGAGAGAGGAGAGCGTGTTTTCTGGGACTTGAGAGCATTGTAGGCCATCACTGGTGCTAATGACCAGCTTGCTGCTGTTACTGTGTTTGCGTTTCTCTCCTGCACTAACTTGCAAACAGCCCCAGGGAGGGTGGCAACAGGTTCAGCTTTGCTTTCCCAAGTAGGGCAGTGTTGGATCCCTAGTGGGGGATCAAAAACGTTGGCTGGGGAGCCAGGCCTAGGGGCACATGCTTGCAAATCCCAGACCTCAAGAATCTAGGGTGAGAGGATCCTGAGGTTCAGGGCCAGCCTCAGCTACAAAGCAAGTTCAAGCCTAGCCTGGGCTACAAGACACCCTGTCTCAGAAACAAAACGAACAAATACACAAACACTTTTGCTGGATCGTTATCATGCTTCAGCTCTTTTAGGGGAAAGTCTGACGTGTGGCTGAGAGAGAGAGAAGTGCGAAGGTGCTTGAAATATTCACTTGGTGGGATAGGAATCTAAAACAATTTCTGCGTTGCCTTTCTACTTAGCAAGTACTTCCCAGAGTGTCTTGGCCACAGATACTGCTGGCTGTGTGCTGCTCTGATCCCCTTCACATGGATGAAGAAATCAAGGCTCAAAGGTCACGACATTTGCCTGAGGTTGCACAATTAGGGACTGGCAGAGAGAGATCAGGGAGCAGGCGGCTTGGCTGAGGAGTGGCCGTCTAGCCACCATTCTGTGCTCTTCTCCTCCTCCGGTTAAGTCCCAAATCAGCCTTCAGGCATCGTGAGGATTAGAGGAAGGGAAAACAATGCTCACCACACAGAGGCTCCTGGTAGCTGCAGGATAAACATCATCACTGAAAAGCCCACTTCTGACACAGCTCAGACCATTGGAGGACCTTGCTTAGCAAGGTGTCGAGGCCAGAGGTTACCTCTGCCAGAAAGGTTTGCAGTAACTGAGCCTTTGTTAAAAAGCATCATTGTTGCCTTCGGTGGTGGCACAGGCCTTTAGTCCCAGTACTAGGGAGACAGAGGCCGGCGGATCTCTGAGTTCAAGGCCAGCTTGGGCTACAGAGAGAATTCCAGGACAGCCATGGCTACAGAGAGAAACCTTGTCTACAAACAAAAGTATCACTGTTGATGGACCGAGTGCCCCTGCTCCTCACCCTTCTAGCTTTGAGCCCATGCTCCCTGCCATTCAGTGTGGTCCTTGCTGTACACATCTGTCTCCCACTGTGTCTCAACTGATACAGGCCCACTTGAGGAAAGAGGCCAGTCATGCATGCCTCGTTCTTCTTCCTGTTTCCTGTCAAGCCCAGGGAAGTGCTTAGCACGACAGCGCCCTATGACGAGTGGTGAAACCTTTCTCTTTTTTCGTTTTCATGTATTATATATGTGTGTGCATGTTTGAATGTGCGTGCAAGCATGCGTGTGTGTGTGTGTGTGTGTGTGTGTGTGTGTGTGTGTGCGTGTGTGCGTGTGTAGACCTGAGCTTGTTGCTAGGAATCATCCTCCATAGCTCTTCTACCTCATTCATTGAGGCAAGGTCTCTCGATCGAACCCAGAGCTCCCTGACCTGACTAATCAGTCAGCTTGTCTGTGGACTCCCCTGTCTCTGCTGGTTACCACACCCACCCAGCACTTACGTGAGTTCTGGGGATCAGAACTCTGGTTCTCCCACTCTTGTGGTAAGCACGTTAACCCACTGAGCCATCCCTACAGCCCCAAATTTTTGAACTAAATTAAATCTTCATAATGGATAATAAATTAAATAGTACACCACACACACACACACACACACACACACACACACACACACACACACACATACACACACACACCTGCATGCACAAAAAGAGCAAGTGTTGTTTACCGTTGTGGTGCCCATGATTAATGAGATTCCACACCTCCTGCTCATGAGGCTGAGAACACATGTTCACAGGAGAAGCATGAACAAGTGGAGAAAAGCCAAAATGTTTCGAAATGGTCAGTGAGTCCATTGTTTCCAGTTTAGCCGATTTCCTTTTTCTTTTGATGTGGGAATCCCAATTTATCACGGTTGTCAACGTCAGCTGCAGCTGCCAACTTGACCCAAACCTAGAGTCACCTGGGAAGAGGGACCCTCAGTTGAAGAATGGCCCTGATCAGATTGGCCTGTGGTATGTTGGTGGGATGTTTTCTTGATTGCTAACTGATATAGGAGGGCTAAGCCTGTTGTGTACAGTGCCATCCCTGGGCTGGTGGGTCTGGGCTGTATAGCAAAGGTATCCGAGCAAGCAAGAAGGAGCAAGCCGGTAAGCAGCATTCCTCCATGGTTTCTGCTTCAAGATCCTCTCTGGAATTTCTGCCTCGGTTTCCCTTTCCTCACCAAGTTGCATTTGGTCATGGTATTTATCACAGCTTCAGAAAAGCAAGCTAGAACATTGTTCTCTCCCATAACTTTATTTTGTATAGGATTTACTTTATACCCACATGTTTTATAGTGGAATCTCTATTATTTACATTCATTATAGAGAAATTTGAATATTAAAATGATAGGGATAAGAGAAATTAAAAAATCCCACCACTTGGGCTGGAGAGATGGCTCAGAGCTTAAGAGCACTGACTGCTCTTCCAGAGGTCCTGAGTTCAATTCCCAGCAACTGCATGGTGGCTCACAACCATCTGTAATGAGATCTGGTGCCCTCTTCTGGCCTGCTGTCATATATGCTGTATACATAATAAAAAAATCTTTAAAAAAAAAATCCCATCACTCAGTGTTAATTAACACCGGGCTTTCTTCTTGTTCCCCTGTTTCTTCTCTCTCTCTCTCTGTCTCTCTCTCTCTTTCTATCTCCACCCTACATTCTTTTGAATGTGTATAATGCTAAGTGTGGTGACATATGCCTTAATGCCAGCACTGGGGAAGTAGAGGCAGGTGTATCTCTATGACTTCAAGGTCAGCCTGGTCTACATAGTGAGACCCTGTCTCAAACAGACATCCCCCCAAATGCTCATGAAACAAAAAGCAAGCTAACTAACATCTACAAACCACACCAACCAACTACATATTAGCAAAACTGACATATATGTAGTTTTCTAGCTAACCTATAGAAACATCATCTATTTTGTACCTGTTTTCCTGTTTTCCAGCATACTTCAAAAGCATGAATTTCCTGTGTCTAGAACATTGGCATGCTTGCCACCCACAAAGATTTCCACAATAGAAAAGTGTGGCTTCTGTGGTTCTTCGCTATTCTGGTCAGCTGGATGCTATGCAATGTGTTTTTAAACTGCTGGAGGCTTGTACACTTAATGGCTTGAGTTTCAAATGATGGGTTCCTTAGAGCCAAATGTCTTTCATTTTGAAGACAAAGGCTATTAGAGGTAAGATTTAAAATATATTTACCCCTAGGCGGTATACAGTTCAGTGACTTTTAGTACATTTGTCCATCTGGGCAGCCATCGCCTCTCTCCAGTTTTCATACTTCCATGACCAGTGTCTTAGGTTTCTATTGCTGTGATAGAACACCATGACCAAAAGCAACTTGGCAAGGAAAGGGTTTATTTGGTTTATGCTTCCACATCACTGTTCATAGTTGAAGGAAGTCAGGACAGGAACTCAGCAAAGCAGGAACCTGGAGGCAGGAACTGATGCAGAGGCCATGGAGGGGTGCTGCTTACTGGCTTGCTCTTCATGACTTGCTCAGCCCGCTTTCTTATGGAACCCAGGACCACCAGCCCAGGGATGGCATCACACACAATGGGCTGGGCCCTCCACCATCAGCCACTAATTAAGAAAATGCCCTGTTACAGGCTTGCCGACAGCCCAATTTTTTGGAGGCATTTTCTCTTCTCTTTGGAGGTTCCCTCCTCTCGGATGACTTTAGCTGTGTCAAGTTGTCATAAAACTAGCCAGCACAACCTCTAACGGGAAACCTTGCATTTTCATTTAGATGGCAAAGCAGGAGAGCAGTCCCAGCAGGAAGCATATTCTTGAAGGTTCCATCCACACCTCTTATGGCCACCTCCCACTCCGGAGCCAAGTCAAGAAGCTGCATGCTGGGTGTTCTGAACCATGGTGTTGTTATCAGAAAGCAAGCTCTTTCTTAATATTTCCCTGGACTCCATCAGGGAGGCAGAACTTCCCAGGGCCCGTTTATCTGGCCTTCACTTCTTTCCACTCTTCTTTCTTGTTCTTCAACCATTTTCCCTCCTACCCCGCCCCCCCAGGCTTAGACAGATGGCAGCTCCCATTTCACACCTCTCGGTCGTTTAAACACCAGCTCCCTTTCATGCACTTCGGTCTCCCTGAAGTCTACTTGTCACTGTGCCAGCCCCAGGGAAGCTGACCCAGTCCTAACCAGAGTCTGTCGCTCCTCTGCTCAAGCTTCCTTTGGAGTCTTAACCCAATTGGCATGGTCTTTAACGATATCTGCCTGACCCTTGACCTCATCCCTCAAGCCCTCATCTGTTCACACTTCTCAATCAATGCGATGAGAAGATGCATGAGCACATCACACAGCTCCATTTCCACTACTGTCTCCCCGCCCCCCCCCACTTTGTGGCGGTAATCTAATTGTACTGATTTATTATTTTGATTGTATGTTAATAAATAAAGTTGTCCGGGGGTCAGAGCTATTAGAGCCATAGCAAGAGTGTGGCGGTGGTGGCACACGCCTTTAATCCCATAGATATCTGTGTGTTCAGGGTCAGAGCTATTAGAGCCATAGCAAGAGTGTGGCGGTGGTGGCACACGCCTTTAATCCCATAAGATCTCTGTGTGTTCAGGGATCTAGCCAGCATTGGAGACATATGCCTTTAAGACCTAGGAGGCTGTACATTCAGACAGTGACAAGGCAGTCATGTGTTTGGGTTTACAACCAATGAGAAGGCAGAACAACATACTATAAAAAAAGAACCGACAGGAAGTAGGTTTCTTTTCGCGAAGCTGGGACAGCAGGAGGAAGGGTGAGATTTTAGCTCTGAGCTCTGACCTCTCGGCTTTCTCTTTTACATTGTTTCTGTGTTTCTTATTTAATAAGACGGTTGGTTACATCTATACCACTTCCTCATTTCCTTATTGTGGTGGTATTGTGTTCCCCCAAAATATTGTGCACACTAATAAACTTGTCTGGGGTCAGAGACAGAACAGCCACAATACTAAACATGAGGATAGGCAGTGGTAGCCCACGCCTTTAATCCTAGCATTCCAGAGGCAGAAATCCATGTGTTCAAGGATACAGCCAAGCATGGTGACTCACGCCTTTAATCCTAGGGAGTGGTGGCAGAAAGCAGAAAGGTATATAAAGCGTGAGGACCAGAAACTAGAAGCATTTTGGCTGGTTAAGCTTTCAGGCTTCTAGCAGCAGTTCAGCTGAGATTCATTCTGGATGAGGACTCAGAGGCTTCCAGTCTGAGGAAACAGGATCAGCTGAGAAGTTGGCCAGGTGAGGTTAGCTGTGGCTTGTTCTGCTTCTCTAATCTTCCAGCATTCACCCCAATAACTGGCCTCAGGTTTGATTTTATTAATAAGACTCTTTAAGATTCATGCTATACCTTACATCTTCATTTCATGTGGTTTTGGTAAAAATGGCATCTCAAAAAGCCTTTTCCTCACTACTCAGGGCACACTATATCCTAGACCTAAAGATGGCATTAGGAGCGTCTCTACCCTCTCCCAGTTGTTCATGTGAGAGCTGGCCACAAAAGGATTCTTTGACATATCTCCTGTTGTGTAGCAGGTCATAGGAACTTCATGTGGCAGGCGTATTGCTTTATATGTTCAGGGAAGTAACAGAGACACAGAGATACCCTGTAGACTCTGGACATATAAGCTGGTTCAGTTCCTGGAATTCATCCTCATTATGGATATTTCAGACTAGGTCTCAGGTAGCCCAGCCTGGCCTCCAACTCTTTACGTATCTGAGGGCTGAGAATGACTTTGAAATCATGATGCTCTTGCCTCAGCCTCTCAGATGCTGGTGTGTACCACCATGTCTGGCAGCCATTCCTTTTCAAGTCCAATCATAATTCTATATTAAACTTCAATATAAAATATATAACCTCTAGGTCTCTGGGTCTTCTTCTCTGAAGGCTCCTATGCCACACAAAACATTTTTTGGGGGGGAGGGGAAACAGGGGCTCACTATTTCCCAGCCTGACATTGAGTTCACGATCCCCCTGCCTCTATCTCCTGAGCACTGGGATTATAACACCATGCCCAGCACACTTGTGGCCCCTGCTTCTCAGCCATGAGCCCTCAGTGGGAGAGAAGATAGTGCCTTTTCTCCAGTGCCCTGCTCTATCTTACCATAGCTGGTCCCTAGCTGTCACTCCGCACCCCTCTCCCTGGTTCTCTCTGCTCCTCTCTGCAGCAAGATCTGCAGTTGTTGTTTGAGCAGGACTGTTCGAATTCCTAGCCCCAGCTACATGACCGCATGTGCACTGGTAAGATGCTTGGTCATCCCAGGGCCTTATGTCCTAAGTAATCTGTGCACTGCATGATCACGTAATTTATGCGCATGCACGGCGTAGCTACGTAAGCCCATATGCACATGTGCAGGGTCCCACGTGTTCCTCCCCCCTCTTTTTCCTGCACGGTCATTCCATAGGCCTATGCACATCCCTTCTGTTCCCTTCCCTCAAAAAACTCTTACAGTGGGTTTTGTTGTACCTCGTGGCTTTTCTCGCACAGTAAACAGCGCTGCTTAATGAATAACATTGCGCCACTTAATAAATAACAATGACCCTCACAGAGTGAAGACTGGCTAACTCACGATGAGCTATGGTTCATAGAGACATACTCAGGGAAAGCGTGATATGGAGGCTCTGCCTGTGTGAGAATGATCAGAAGTAGTGTCCCTCCCAAAATTCAGCCAGCACCCTGATAGAATGCTCGACCAAACAGTTTCAAAGAAGAAGTATTTATGCTAAGTTCACGGCTTCAGAGACTCCAGTCCCTGGTCACCTGGCTCCATGTTTCTGGGCCTGTGATGATACAGAATATTATGGTGATGGGAACATGTGGAGGGATGCTCAACTCATATAGGAACGGAAGCAGAGAAAGGGAAAGAAACTGGGGGGTCTGCTATCCTCTGCAAAAGCTTGCTTCCCAGTGACCTATTTCCTCTAGCTGGTTTCCACACCTTCCAAAATAGCATGACCAACTGAGACCAAGCATTGGAAACACAAAACTACGTGGGCGTTTAATATTAAACCCACAACATTCCCCCCCAAAGCGACAGTAGGGAGACGTGGGACCCAAAGTAAAAAGTATCTGGGTGTGTGTCTGTGATCCTAGTACTCGTGAGACAGGAAGACTGCTTGTCAGGGGCCAGCCTGGGTTACAGAGTGAAACCCTTCATCAAAGACGAAAAAGGAGGCAGAGGAAGCAGGTGTGGGGGAGGAAGAGGAGAGGAGAGGGGCCTTTAGGGAGTGGGTAGGTGATGTTCAGATCCGTTGCTAGTGCCCCCAACAGCCTTGAGGGATGAATTCACTCCTGGTCCTCCCATGTCTTGCTCCTACCCTCTGGGGGCTGTGGTCAGAAGGTACCATCCCAGTAGAAAACCAGGTCTCTCTAGACACTGGGTCTGCCACTGACTTGACCGGGGGACCACCTGATCCCCGCAGATGTGAGAGATAATCGTCAAGCTTTCCCTGTTACTGTCTGAATGCTTTTGCTGTAGCAGGTCTACTGGCTAAGACAGATGGAGGGGGTGAGATGGCGACTCGGAACCACAGTGGGAGCAGCGGTCTGTGTTGTCTGCCTGGTCTTGGTTCCATCACCTAATAACTACTGCCCTCTGAAACCAGGGGCTGTTACATTGCCTACCTTAGGGCGCCTCGGGAAAGACTTAAGGTCCCAACCGTCATTAGCGTCAGCATTCGAATTGTCAAACTGGGGGCCTGGGATTTTGATGGTGACTGATGAGAAGCTGCTTTGACGTTATGAAAGGGATACATGGGGGTTGGCGTGGTTTCCTGGAGTGCAGAGCAGCGGTTTTCAAAGTCAGGTTCTTTTCCTAGGCTGGCTGCAGGAGCAGCAGCTGGGAGTGACCAGAGGATAACTTCTCAGGCTCTGTCTCAGACTTACAGAATCACAAGCAGGTGGGGCCTGCAATCCGTGCTTTGAGACGTACGGGTGTGTGTTGCTGTTGTTATTTTGTGAAACAGACTCTCACTACGTAGTTCAAACTGACTTGGATTCAAGGACATCCTTCAGCCTCGCCCTCCCAAGTGTTGGGGTTACAGGCATGTGTCACCGCACCCAACTTTTTAGTTGTAGTTTTAGTTCTGTTTCCAGTGCTGGGGATTGAAGCTAGGGTCTCCCACATGGATGCTAGGCAAGTGCTCTAGCCTGAACTATACCCGAGTCCTGCGGTCTGCTTTAGTAAGGTGATTCTGATGTCCACTTCAACTTCAAATCCAACTGGATGGGGCGGAAGCCTGGTACCTAAAGCCCCAGGCAGAATCACAGTGTTTTGTTTTGCTTTGCCCGTGTGATAGTTAGAAACTTGACATCGGGCATCAGCATTTACAGTTGGGAAGCTCCTGGCTTCTTAGGGCCTTTGCCAACTGGAGTGGATTAGGAGCTGATCTCTGAGAGGAATCTCCAGTTGCCTTATCCGGTTCCTTCCTGTGGCGCTACAGCTGGCATGCTCCCCCCCCCCCTTACCCCGCTAGACCCAACAATGGCTGTTACAGCATAGCTTTTCAATGGAGGCTGCTAGTTATCATCCAATAGGAGCCCTTGCTGGCCCAGAGGAGGGTGTAGAATTCCCAGAGAAGAGGTGGCTTAGTTGCCCAACATTGCCCCAGTCTTCAAAGAACGCAAGGTGATGAGATCTCGTCTTGGGGGAGCTGAGGTGGAGAAATGGACTCATAGACTTAGATCCACTCAGTGCCCCTCACACTGCGATCCCTGCACAGGCGTCCCGTACCAAGTCACTGAGATACCGTCCGGGATGTTGTGAGACTACCTCCCTTTGTCCTAGGGAGAAGAAGCACGGGGAGAAGGCTAGCAAGCTACTGTAGGAGGATCCGTCGGCTATCCAGGGGCTGTACAAAGAATGGGCCCTGACGTCACAAACACCTGGAGAAGATTGAAAGACTAAGACTGCTGGATGGCTAATGGTTGCTGCTAAGCGGGCTTAAATTTGAGCCATACCAGCTGTTTTGTTTAAGCTGCTTCCTAGGGCTCCAGAAAGAGGAGGAGGAGGAGGAGGAGGAGGAGGAGGAGGAGGAGGAGGAGGAGGTGGTGGAAAGAGGGAGAGAAGGAGTGGGGAGGAGGAAGAAGAAGAGGAGGGGGAGGGGGAAAAGGGGTGGGAAGAGGGAGAGGAGTGGGGAGGGGCAGGAGGAGAAAGAGGAGAGGAAGGAGGAAGAGGAGGAGCAGGAGGAGAAAGAGGAGGAGAAGGAGGAAGAGGAGAAGGAGGAGGAGGAACAGAACTCTTCAAGGTGAGAGACAAGTCCCACAAGATGAGCCCCGGGAGAGCCTCTCTGCAGGCTGTGGTCAGCTGGCAGCCCCTCGCCACCTGGGCACATTTCCAACTCTCCTGTCATCTAGCTACCTGCCCTTCTAGGCACTTTTCTGCAAAGTGTATCTTCCAGGGCCTCCTCTCCCCTTCATCCTCCGGACCGCTGAATCCTTCTCCGCCCCACTCAGGACCGGCTTTCTTCAGAACTGACCACAGGCACCTACCTTTGCTCTCTCTCTCTCTCACTTCCCAAGAACCCTGCTCCCTGTTGGTCCCTCTCCATGCCCTGTTGCTCAAACACCAAGCCTTCCCTTGTGGCTCCTTCTTTACAGCAATGGGGGGCCGGGGGGGGGGGGGATCACCAGCACTTGCAGCCAAGGCCAAAGCACCACTGTGGTCTTCCACAGCTGGGGGCGGAGCGGAGAGCACTGGACACAGACACATGGGGTCAGGGACGGGGAGAAAGGTCAAACTCTCCAATGCAGAGGAGGGAGGGAGGGAAGGAAGGAGGGAGAATTACAGGCGGGAGCACGTGGTAGGGAGAAGACAGGGGATGGTGTCTGCTTCAGGATGGAGAGAACCAGGACTTTTAAAATCGTAAAAGGTAGGGCTGGAGAGTTGGCTCAGTGGTGAAGAGTACTTGTTGCTCTTGCAGAGGACCTGGGTTCACAGCTCGCAGCCGTCTGGATCTCCAGGAGCAGGACATTTGATGTCCCTTTCCACCCTCCATGGTGCACAGGCATCCACGCAGGCAAAACACCCTTATGCAAAAAATAATTTTTTAAAAATATATATTTTAAATATAAAGGGCAGAGTTGTGGATATTAAAGAAAAACGATTATCTTAAGATGCTCGTTTAAATCGTGTTTGGACTTCCCACTGCTGTGACAAAACCCAACAGTTTGGAGAAGGAAGGATTTATCTTGGCTCCAAGTTTCAGAGGCTTCGGTCGCTGCTCAGCTGGACTCTGCTTTAGGTTGGCGTGGAGACAGATGGTCATGATGGTGGAGCATGTGGCAGGGTCCACTCATCTCAGGACAGCCAGGACACAGAGGGTGGGGCCATGTGCCAGGGTCCGCTCACCTCAAAACAGCCAGGACCCAAAGGGTGGGGCCATGTGCCAGGGTCCGCTCAACTCATGACAGCCAGGTCCCAGAGAAAAGCCACAGGAGGGAACCTGGGCCAAGATTTACCATATAAAGGCATGGCTCCAGGAAGCTAATTCCTGGAACTAAGGCCCACTTTCCCTAGTTAAACTACCTCCTGGTAGACTACTCAAATTTCAAAGTCATCAGTGAGTGAAATCATGGCTTAGGTCAGGACCGCCTGATCTACTTCTCTTTAGGTTACCCGCATAGACGCATCTGACCAACTAGACAAGATTACCCACACACCCAGCAAGAACTTCACTCAGAATCACTATGAGAGTGATGAGGACTACCACAGGAAGACCTTCACTAGGGAGAGAGACTGGGCACAAAGCTGAATACCTTAAGTGTGGATAAATGTAGATGTAGCCAGGGAGCAGGATGGGGGTCAGGGCATGGGAAATCACTCAGAAACAGCAGGGGCTTGGGAAGGTTCTGGTTAGGCGAGCCAATAGGAATCTTACCGAAGACAAGCCAGGGTGATGAGACACCACTGAGGGACAGTGGAGGGTGTGAGCAGTTGAGAACAAGGACTCCTGGAAACAAGAGCTGGAAAGCAGGGCTCTTTGCTAAGACTGGATGTGACACAGATAGACCCAGGAGAGGGCTCAGGGACCGGACGAAAGCCTTGCCACGAGAAGAGTCTGTCATAGACACAGAGATTTAACCTAAAACATGGGGATCAAAGTCTTTGGGTCCCAGGAAGAGATGCATTTCAAGTTACAGGACTGCACTCCACCTGGACAGACAGACAGACAGACAGACAGACAGACAGACAGACACACACACACACACACACACACACACACACACACACACTCATGCATGAACACATGATATAGGATGTGAGGGAACTTCTTTCCCAGTAGTAATAAGAATAAAAAATGTGGAGAGAATGAGCTCACTCAAAAGCTTTAATAGAGACATTTTCTCAAGAAGGCATGGATGGCAGCCCTGAACGAAAGAGCTAGCTGCCGCCAATCAGAGGAACGGGCCCTTTCCTTTACATTGCTGGAGTGATCCCGGATCTGGAAACTTTCCACTAGTCACGAGGACAGCATTGTGTGTGCGTGTGGATGTGTGCACGTGCACATGCATGTGTGTGTGAGAGAAAGGGAAAATACATGTGTCTGTTCGTGCACATCTATGTGTGAATGCCAGCGTGTGCATACTACAGTGTACATGTGACAGAAGACAACCCCATCCCCGTCAGCCATTAGCTCCCACCTTGTTTTGAGACAGTATTTTTTTTTAAAAAATAATTTTTCTGTGTATACAAAGGGAGCTGGCCTGTGGGTTTCCTGGGATTCTCCTCTCTCTGTCTGGACTTCCCTGCTGGGATTGTAGATACTCATGCTCCATATGCAACTATTACATGAGTTCTGGAGATTCAAACTCATGTGTGTGCAGCAAATTCTGTTATCCACTGAACCATCAGCCAGCTCGACAGAACTTTAAAAGAAATCTTTCCCTCCTAGTTTAAGGGGATTTTTCTTACTGCAAAGTACAAACCAATAGTAGACCTTTGGGGACATGTTGACATCACCCCATGTCTAATGAGTTTTTTTGTCCCTGGGATAAGAAATGGATAGTAAAGACACATTTCAGATGTCATTGACAGGGAGAGAAAAGGCATGCTTTCATTTTCTGTGTGGTATGGGTTAAGGGTGTGAGAACCTGTATTTCGTGCCCATGAGGTCCCTACTACGTGCCACATATTTGTTACATACTTACCCTCCGGCTTGCTTGTGCAATGCTAATATTTTCTGTTGTATTTCCCCCCTGTATTCTTACCTTTTCTTGCAGATTCTAACTGCTACTAAACATGTGTAATATTATGCTTACCAAAGTGATTCCGCCAAAGTGATTCCACAGCCCGCTGGTGGGCTGTAACTCAGACTGAAAAGCAACCCCTTGAACGTTGGTGATTGGGACTGAATTGATCACGGTTCTCTAAATCTAAGGATGGTGATTGATAAATAATGATAGGGTCCAGCACAAAAGGGTGAAGCGCGTTTGCATTCCCTGTTTGGGTCTCACACATCTATGAGGTACTGTTACTCTTTGCATTTTTTCAGAGGAAGCAAAGGAAGCCCCCAGCCTTCCCACACTTCTGCTGAAGCTGCCGAGGAGGTGGTAGAGCTAGGAAGCAGCATTGGTCATTAGGTCCTAGTGTCTGGCCACATCTCCACACAATCACCCACACTTTCCTCTTCAGTCATGTGTTCAGAACCCAGAATGCAGTACTCCTGGGCTACAGATGACTAGATGAGGCTCCCATCCCTTTCTGGGATGGCTGATGGAGGTGACAGCGGAGAAGCTGTGGACCAGAGCAGCCCTACCCTGGTCCTGAGGAATCTCAGAGTTGGATGGAGGTCACTGAAGCTGGCTTGCACTTTCTGACAGGGTGCTGAAGCCCCCACACCCACAGGGCTGGAGGCCAAGCCTGGCAGGAAAACAGGCACTCTGGGCAACTAAGTCTATCTTCTTCTCCAAGGGTCTCTATGGGATTATGAGAAGCCAAGTTGGTTCAACGAATATTAGCTATTGCTTTCCTGGAGATTCTCTTGAGTGGCATCGTGAGCTTTTGGTAAGAAAAGGACCACATGCCCAGCTTCTGTCCACTAGTATTTGGTACCAGCAGGGCACATACAAGCAGTAGGCATTACTTGTACTATCCATTTCCTTTTTATTAGCATCTTTCTTGGCCATTTCTCTGCTCATTTTTTTCCCTTCTATTTGTCATTTACTTCTTGCATTTGAGGTAAATCTCACAACTTTCAATATCTTCCCAACCAATTAGTACCACAGGCATGTGGATGGAGTGTGGAGACTATGGAATGTCTATTGTATTTATTATGATGTATGGCATTGCCATGGACAGGCTCATTTAGTAAACAGACATGGAAAGAATGAACGACCAGACTTGGAGACCGTAGCGTAAACTGCCCAGCTGATGCTCCCCTTGGCTTCCTAGTTTTGTGCATCGATTCTGTCCCCAAATGTGTTTGTCTGCTCCCTTAGCAGCCGGCAGTAGCTCCCTGCTGTGGATTGAAACAGAGAGCACAGATTTCAGAAGACTGCCTGGATCATTAGCCACGACTGCCATGGAGCTCACAGGCCCTTGCCCTGCTCCCACTCCTGCATTGCTGGGGTTCCTTGGCCCTCTGGCTTCTAGGTCATACTAGGCTGATTGGGTAGACTATTGGAGAGCCTCCACAGGAAGTAAACTCCAGGAGGCTCCTCCCCAATTCCCTCTACTTCCTGCTGTCTAGGACAGCAGATGTGACACGTTCCCAGCAGCCTCTGCCTTCCTGCTGGATGGATGGAGGGTGGCCTGACTTAACAACTCAAGGACAGGACCACAAGTTAAATTTGAACTACAGATAAGCTCACACAGTTTTTGTGCGTTAAAATTTGATGATGGTGAGACAACATGAACTTAACGTAGATTTTGCCATCTAACCACTTTTTAAGGAATAAAATTCTGTGGTATTTAACGCATTCTGTCCTGCTTTTTTATTCTGTGGTGCTGGGCCTTGTATATGCTAAGTGAGCAATATTGCCCGTCCACGTGCCCTAGAGATTGCTATGTGCGTTTGAGGTTCCTACTTTAGCCAGCTCACTGTCCATTGGGCAGCAGCCCCGACAGAAAGCCCCAGCTCTGCAGCTGCGGTGAAGAAGATGCCTTCGTTTGTCCTTCCTTCTAGCAGAGGACACTTTGATAACACCTCTAAACCCTTCACATGGAGGCCAAATTCCTTCATATGAATCGCTGAACAAGAGATCTGGGGCCAGGGGTGCAGCTCAGGGGGAAGGTGCTTGCTTATTGGGTGGTGTGTGTGAAGTCCTGGAATTGATACCCAGCGTTCTCCGAGCCCTCCCCAGCAAGGAAGGCCTACAGGGTTGCCACTGGCTTCCCAGGCTGGGCCTTGGCTGAGGACTGATAGAGACAGTGAAAAGTATCCACTCTCCATTTATGAAGTAGGTATCAAGGCCCCAGAGTTGGCTCCCAATTCACTGGGCCCCTGCCCCGTCATCAACCCTTAACCCTCGGTGTTCCAGAAGGCAGGCCAGGTGTCTCTTTTATTCTCAGGTGTTTCCCTCCCCCCTCCCCCGCGCCCCCTCCCGTCCCTCCACTCCCCACCCCCTTTGCCTTGGGATTTGTTCCACACGTCACTCTGCCGATCTGGTCATAGGTTCCCCTCCCCTCACGCCACCCCTCCCCTCCGCCCACCTGCTTTCCCTCCTCACGGCTCCTCCTCCGGCAGAGCCCTTCCTGCGGCACGTCTGACACGTCCCCGACGTCGTCGTCGGCGCCCCTGCCCCCTCTCTGCCCCCTTTCAGACAAGACAAAAGAGAGGGGTGGCGGGGTGGCTCTTGCCGCATTCAGTACTTTTATTAATGAATGCATGAACCCGGACAGCTGGCCCCTGCAAACATTCCTGCTGAGCTGGGTCGCCGTTAAGATGGGCCAGGAGCTTAGCCTGTTGGGGGTAGGGAAAGGGGTGGGGTGGGGTGGGGGAATAGAGCAAACTAACCTGATACAGCACTGGGGCTGAGGAGTATCAACCAAACCAGAAACAGTGCAAGAGGCTGTCAGGAACCCCGAAGGTGAGGCTATCAGTTCAGCGGCTGGAAACCCAGACCAGAGAGCGCCTGTAAAAGCGGGGAGACTCTCAGTTCCCTTCTGTCCTCCGAGCCTGAATCGGGTCTCTTGTATTAGGGCCCCACCATGTAAGGGGGAGTAACCACGCCGACTTGACAGTCCTGTACCTTCCGAAGCCAGACAGTCTAGCCATTTAAGACTGTATTTAACAAAAGCGGTGGGTTAGGCGACAAGTCGGCCCTTCACCAGGAGTTATTTAAAAAAGCAGTGGCTTAGAACCCAGATCCCCCAGCTGGTTTGAAAAGAGAACCGTCCTCTTTAAAAATGGATGTGATTGCGGCTCCTACCTAATGGGATTATTCAACTGTGGAGGCTGCCATGTCTCTGCACCCGGCACGGGGCATGTGCCGCAGCAGTTAATCAGTCACAGATAGTTCTTGATTCGGGTTGACTAAACCTCTGAGGTCACTGCTCACTGACTGTTGGCCATCCCTTGCTCGTCCTCACCTCATTTAGGAAGATTACTGAGGACACAGCTTCTCTTCATAGTCCATGTTCGCTACCACAGTTCCCACCCTTGGTCACGGTGGAGCGCCCTGAGTTAGGAAGAGTTGATGGGAGGCCATTGTTTTGAGTTGAGCTCCCAAATGAGGCTCCCACAGACCACACCCAACTAGAAGGAGTCACTTTTGCTAGGAGCCAAGGAACCAATCTGAACCTGTAGGTGAATCTCTTCCCCCCACCCCACCCCCAAAAAGATTGGCAGCAGTCAATCAAAATGGCGTGGTCTGACTGGACCAGCATAAGGAAGTCTCCAGAGTCTTGGGTGGTGTAACACTCTTGAGGAGCCTACGCTCACAATTTCAACGTCAACTTTTTGCTCCAAAACAAACTTCTTTCCAATTCTTTTTTTTTTTACTATTAAGAAATTTTTTATTCAATTTGCACACCAATCACAGATCTCCCTCTTCCCTCCTCCAGCCCCTCCAGCCTCCCCCTCAACCTACCTCCCATTCCTTTCTACAAGAAAGAAGGTAAGGCTTCCCATGGGGAGTCAGCAGAGCCTGATCCATTCAGTAAGCTGCCTCAAGGCTGTGTGAGGTGTCCCACTGTAGGTAATGGACTCCAAAAAGCCAGCTCACGAACCAGGGATGTCTGAGTTATTTCTTTGGTAGTGATAAAAATCTGGAAACACTAGGTAGAAGTCTCCATCATGCCTTCTGACTTAGACACCTCCTCAGTGTTTACCAACTGGCAACAAAGATCGTTTTGGTTTTTGTTCCTCACTGGGGCTGTCTTCAGATTCTTCTCCTTATAAATCACTCTCCCTCTGTTCACTGGATTGTATTCTTTTTTCAGCCCTCCCTCCCTTCATCCCTCTCTCCCTCCCTTCCTTCCTGATGGAGGTGGGTCATTGGGGGCGTGTCTTTGAGGTTTATAGACAGGCTCTGGTTCTGGTCCATTTTCTCTTTTTCCTGTTCTATGAGGACATGAGGAGTCTCTGCCACATGGTCCCAAATTGTGAACTTTATTATGAACCAACCCCGCCCCCCATGATGGTCTGAAATTGTGAGTTAAAATAAATCTTTCCTCCCTGGGCTGGAAAGATGGCTCATTAAAAGCTCATCTGCTCTTGCAGAGGACCTGAGTTTAGTTCCCAGCACCCATGATGCACAACTCCCAAATGCCTAACTCTAGCTCCAGGGGATATAACACCTTCTTCTGAACTCTGTGGGCACATCACTCACACATGAATAGACCTACACACACACACACACACATCGACATAATTAAAGCAGTCAAAACAAATCGTAGACAAGGAAAAAACAAAACAAAATCTTACTCCCCTAAGTTGCTTCTGTTACTATGACAAGAAAAGCAAAGTAAGTCAACTTGGTTCATTTGGCCAGCTGGCACCCATACTGTGCTGACTCGGGAGCATACAGAATATGTCCAAGTCTCAAAGCAGAAAACAACAGTGACCTCGGAACAACAGAACAGAAATAATAGTAAGGGCTCAACTGTCTGCAGCATAGGATGGCAAGTTTATGGATAAATTGGTCTTTGGGGTGTCAGGGACACAGGGACACACATGTATGTAGTCTCAGTTTTTTGGAAGGCTGAGGCAAGAAGATCTATTGAGACCAGAAGTTTGAGACAGCCTGGGCAACATAGTGAGACCTTGTCTTAATAATTAATTGATGATTTTTAAGAGCATCACCCTCTGGCTGGGGAGATGGCTCAATTGTTTCTGCTCTTCCAGAGGTCCTGAGTTCGTTTCCCAGCACCCATGTTGAGTGGCTCACAACTGCCTGTAGCTCCAGCTCCAGGGACCCGACATTCTCTTCTGGTTCCCAAAGGTACCTGCACTCATATGCATATACCTCCCAATTCAAGCATACTCATACTTAAGAATAAATAAATCTTTTTTAATCACCATTAACATGAAAAAAATGGACCTGTTGGAAGGTATTCCATCAAGGCTATTGGAGTTTCATTTGTGGTTTGCTCTTGTTAAACCATGTCAACATGGGCAAGTCCCCTTAACCCCTCAGAGCCTCACCTGCCTCCCTCGGGAAAGCAGAGGCGGGATTTGCGTGGGAAGTCAATGAGGTGAGCTCCGTACGTCACTTTGCTAGAGACAAGAGCACACAGTGACTGCCCAGCTACGCCTCTGCTGTTTCTCTTCTTTCCTTTTTCTTCTCCTCTCTGCTCCCACATCACCTCATCTGGTTATCAGCTAGCGAGCTTCTTCGGCATTTCTTGTGGCCATCCTTGATTCCATGTTTGCTGTGGTTTGGAAGTCAAACATTCCCCTCTAAGACTTGGGAGAAAAAGGCTGAGTTCTTAGGACGTCACTGCTGGGGAGTGGTGGAAACGTTAAGAAGCAGAACTAGGGGGCTGGAGAGATGGCTCAGAGGTTAAGAGCACCGACTGCTCTTCCAGAGGAACTGAGTTCAATTCCCAGCAACCACATGGTGGCTCACAACCACTTGTAATGAGATCTGGTGCCCTCTTCTGGCCTGCAGGGACACAGCAGGCAGAATACTGTATACATAATAAATAAATAAATCTTTTTTTTTTTTTTTTTTTTTTTTTTTAAAGCAGAACTAGGGACTGGAGTATAGAAAAATGGGATATGTGGAGCTCTCAGTCTCCAGCACGGAAAAAAAAAGAAGAGCTAAAAGACGTTTAAGATGGCCCAAAGGGACAAAAGGGCTTGCCAGGCAATCCCTGGAACTTATATAAAGGTGGAAGGAGAGATCGGAGTCCACAAAGTTGTCCTCTGACCTCCACACACGTAGTGCACACACAATCCAATAATTATTTTTTTTTTATTTTATTTTATTTTTTTTGTGATATATATTTTTTATTTTACAATACCATTCAGTTCTACATATCAGCCATGGGTTCCCCTATTCTCCCCCCTCCCACGCCCTCCCCTTACCCCCAGCCCACCCTCCATTCCCATCTCCTCCAGGACAAGTCCTCCCCCGAGGACTGTGATCGACTTGGTAGACTCAGTCCAGGGAGGTCCAGTCCCTTCCTCCCAGACTGAGCCAGGTGTCCCTGCATAAGTTCCTGGTTTCCAACAGCCAACTCATGGAATGAGCACAGGACTTGGTCCCACTGCCTAAATGCCTCCCAAACTGATCAAGCCAATCAACTGTCTCACCTATTCAGAGGGCCTGATCCAGCTGGGAGCCCCTCAGTCTTTGGTTCATAGTTCATGTGTTTCCATTCATTTGGCTATTTTTTTTTCAATAATTGAGTAAAACTGAAATTTATTATATGCCACAGTCGTCCTACGGACCTCCATGCTATATATATATAGCCTCTATGGTTCTATGGGTTGTGGTCTGATTGTTCATTTTATATCTAGAATCCACCAATGAGTGAGTACATACCATAACTGTCTTTCTGGGTTTGGGTTACCTCACTCAGGATGATATTTTCTAGTTCCATCCATTTGCCTGCAAATTTCATGCTTTCATTGTTTTTCTCTGCTGAGTAGTACTCCATTGTGTATATGTACCACATTTTTTTCATCCATTCTTCCGTTGATGGGCATCTAGGTTGTTTCCAGGTTCTGGCTATTACAAATAGTGCTGCTATGAACATAGCTGAGCATGTATCTTTATGGTATGTATCAGCATTCTTTGGGTATATGCCCAAGAGTGGGATGGCTGGGTCTTGAGGTAGTTTGATTCCTAATTTTCTGAGAAACCGCCATACTGATTTCCATAGTGCTTGTACAAGTTTACATTCCCACCAACAGTGGAGGAGTGTTCCCTTTGCTCCACATCCTCTCCAACATTGGTTGTCATTGGTGTTTTTGATCTTAGCCATTCTAACAGGTGTAAGGTGGTATCTCAGAGTCGTTTTGATTTGCATTTCTCTGATGATTAAGGATGTTGAGCATTTCTTTAAATGTCTTTCAGCCATATGTAGTTCTTGTTTTGTGAATTCTCTGTTTAGCTCTTTAGCCCATTTTTTAATTGGACTGTTCAGTGCTTTGATGTCTAGTTTCTTGAGTTCTTTATATATTGTGGAGATCAATCCTCTGTCAGATGTGGGGTTGGTGAAGATCTTTTCCCAATCTGTTGGCTGTCTTTTTGTCTTATTGACTGTGTCTTTTGCCCTGCAAAAGCTTCTCAGTTTTGAGAGGTCCCATTTATTAATGGTTGTGCTCAGGGTCTGTGCTGTCGGTGTTTTATTTAGGAAATGGTCTCCAGTGCCAATGCGTTCAAGAGTGCTTCCTATCTTCTTTTCTATTAAGTTTAGTGTAACTGGATTTATGTTTAGGTCTTTGATCCACTAATCCAATAATTATTAATTAATGAAAAGAAGTAGACAGAGTAGGAGGTCTTTATGATTGAGGAAATGTCCTAAAAGGTGATGGAAAGATCCCGGCCCCTTCTGTCTCTTTTTGCTTTCTGAACACGAGGAGAGGTGTTCTCCTTCACCACCCGTGTTCACCTGAGGTGCTACCCCCCCCCCACAGGCCCCAAACAATGGGGCCCATTGATCAAGAACTAGACCGTCCAGAACGATGGGCCCGAACAAGTTGTTTTGCCTCATAAGCTCATTATATCAGGCATTGGTTACAGGGATAGACGGCTGAGAACACAGCTCCCTTATGAGAACACAGAGCTGCTCATGTAGGAAACAGCTCAGGAGCAGCTTTGCGCTGCGTGCCCTCGGGGCTCTCAGTTTGGGGCCTCTGTACGAAGCCATGCTCAGTTTCTCTGTCCTCCGCAGCTCAGGATGTCTAAGTGTCTTTCCTTTTTTTATTTTATTTATTTATTATATATACGGAAGAGGGTACCAGATCTCATTACAGATGGTTGTGAGCCACCATGTGGGTGCTGGGAATTGAACTCAGGACCACTGGAAGAGCAGTCGGTGCTCTTAACCTCTGAGCCATCTCTCCAGCCCCCTAGGTGTTTTTCCTAATGAGATGTCTCTCTGGCCTTCTGATGGATTCTGTGGGTAGCTGATGGAGAGAATTGCTGGGGCGAGGGCAGGGGCGCACGGGGTGGTGGTGGTGTGGGGGGTGGGAGGTTGCCTTCTCCTATAAAGCCACTTCACAGGGGTCTTTTGCACAGTCAGAGCCTATGATTTAAGACAGATAAATTTGAAAGAAGCCCTCCAAATTGGGTGGGGAAATCTAGGTGTATTTTTATGTGAAATGGAAACAGGAAGTTTATTGTTGTTTTTGCTGTTGTTGTTAGATATAGGAAGACTTTCCTGGACCATTGCTGTCTAATAGAGGAGACTTAGTGGGAAGGCCTGGGAGTGGGATGGTCCACAGAGGTCCAGGTTGCTGGGTCGGTGGGAAGGCCATGGTAACTTTCTGCTTGGCGTTGGGAGTGGCATTGAGAACATAGCCCCAGAAAGTCAGAAGGTAGCTGACCCAGCCCTTTGCTCCAGTGCTCCAAGGCACAATGGATGAGAAGCAGGGCCTTCTGTTAGAGCACACCCACTCACTTGGTGGCCTGAAAGGGACCAGATGGCAATGGATGGGGTCAGAGTCATAAACAAAGCCCAGGGTGTGACTTCATCACACTGTGGTGCTTATCTCTGCAAATATTGACTCCGGTGGGTCAAACAAGTAGCCAGAGAAATAATATTTTCCCTGAGAGAAGGTCCTGTTCTAGGCAGCTGGGACCGCTGCTGGATGGCAGGCAGTGATGGAATGTACACCTGCCAGATAAAGCCCTCTGCCCACGGGAGCTACTCTGGCTTGGTACATTCCCTAGGCTTTGTTAGGGAGAATGGGATAAGGTACCATGAAGCAGTCTTGGAGAATGCCAAACACCCTCCTATTCCGGACTATAGTTTTCAAAGCTGATTGCTCCAAGAGGCCAGTGTCCTGCAGCAAAGGCCCGTCATTGGGTGTAACATATATCAAAGCGATCCCCCTTTTTGGACTAGACACACATTTTGGAGTCAGTCAGGAATTCTGTGGAATTTGGGAAAGGAAATTGAGGCTCCAAGCAATTTGGTGACTTGCAAAAATATGTCATATCTAAGTTACGTGAGACACTTGGGGTTGGGGTCCTCCAACAACTGCCTCTGAGGCGGGTTGTTTCAAGCTTGGAACTCTTTTGTGTTACAGCCGAAGTGGCCCATTACACACTGAAAGTCCAGAGAGCAGGCTTCTGGATAAAGGCTGAGGTCATTGCCTTGGGCTGGTTATTATTTTGTAAAAGGTATGGATGGAAATAACTATTGATTCTCCATTCTGGATCTTGGGCAGGAAGCACAATTTGGAAAGGGTTCACAAGGTGCCTAATCTTTCACCCTAGTCATGCAAGGGTGGGGGGTGGGGGGTGGGGGGTGGGGGGTGGGGGAGCAGGCTAGGATAATGGTGGTGGATTTCCCCTCTGCCCACAATGACACCTTCCCAGGAGTCTCTCAGCCATGATGATCATTACAACATAGCATTGTTAAGCCTCTCCTTCAATGATAATAATGGCCGGAACACAGAAAGTCTTTAGTCATGAGTAGGGGAGAGAGGCTGGGAGGTGGGTGTAGGGGGGCAAGAATAATTTTTTGTTTGTTTGTTTTTTCGAGACAGGGTTTCTCTGTTGTTTTGGTGCCTGTCCTGGGTCTCGCTCTGTAGACCAGGCTGGCCTCGAACTCACAGAGGTCCACCTGGGCTCTGCCTCCCGAGTGCTGGGGTTAAAGGTGTGCGCCTCCTTTGTTGATCTTCGGCACATTGTGTTCACTCAGAGGTTGTCTTACTTTCTCTCTCATTTTTTGCCTTTTCCATCATCACTGATGACTCTGTTAAAAATGATTCTTGGCCAGGCAGCGGTGGCGCACACCTTTAATCCCAGCACTCACTCGGGAGGCAGAGGCAGGCGGATCTCTGTGAGTTCGAGGCCAGCCTGGTCTACAGAGCGAGATCCAGGAAAGGTGCAAAGCTACAGAGAAACCCTGTCTTGAAACAAACAAAAAAAACAAAAAAACAAAAAAAAAAAAAAGAAAAGAAAAAAAAAGAAAAGGAAAGGAAGGGGAGTGGATAGAAGAGGCCTCAGCAGGAGATAGTGCCGAGTGACACCCCAGAGACACAGCTTGGCTGCCTCCTATAACCTTGGTTCCTTGCCAACAACCAACCACCAGTGACCTTCAGAAAAGTGGTTTCTGTTGTGCATGGTTGAAATGAAGGAGAAGATGGAATTGAAGTGTGAGAGATAAAGGACTCTAGAACTATCCACCCTCCCCCCCACCAAGGAGACAGTAGGTTTCTAACACTGCCTCTGAGAAGCCCTCCCAGATGTCTCTCTAGGCTTCAGAGTGCTCTGTGGCTCTTCTAGAAGCTCATTGGCCCTTTGTTTGGATTCCTAACTCTATAGAGTTCTCTATAGGCTCTCTTATTTGTGGTTTTCAATGGGTGTGTGTTGTGTCTTTTAACAACCCGCACATCTCTCTATTTCTCTTCCACTTTCTTTCCAGAGCTCAGGTTTTTGTGGGTATGCTCAGCTCTCTCTACCCTTTTTTCTTTAGCAGTGGCTAGGTTAAGGAAAACCCCCATGCTTATTGAACTGTATGCTAGTCTTCCATCTATGTCTTTTATTACAAATTCCCTTCTTATATGATAGCTCTTTCTACTGCCTGTTGCTCCTTATGCAATACTTATTTCTTAAAGATTGAGCTGGTGTGTTTATTCTCCTTTTATACATGAAGGCACTGAATGAACCTCAGGGGCATGCCTCAGTCACTTAAGCCATTCAAAAGATGAACATTTTTTGCCACACGTTCTACCAACATATGCGTATTAGCTACATTTCTCATCACTGTGACCAAGTATTCTACAAGGACCACTACAAGGCCACTTTGGCTTCTGGTTTGAGGTTGTAGTTCATATGGCAGGGAGTCACTGAGGCAGAAATGTCTCCTGTCTGGGGTAGTCAGAGTGGGAGGCTGCATCCTCACATCTCAGAGGATGAGGATGCCAAGGAACCCAGAACCCAGGCTGGGATGGAACACAAAGCCTCCACCCCAGTGACTGACCTCCTTTCTCTAGCAAGGCCTCTCAAGCTGATTTTGATAAGGCATTCCAAGGGAACACTTTTCTTTTTCCTGTGATATTTAGGATGAAATCCAGGCCCTCAAGCATGCTAAATAACTATCCTACCAAAGTTATATTCATGGTCCTCCAGGAACTTCTTTTATTTGGCATCTTGTGTATTTTGTTGTCCTGTGAAATTGAAAGATATATATTAAATTTGTGCTTTTGGGAATGTTACTGTTTGCAATATAAGTAAGTTATCTGAAGCATGGATATTAGAGAAATAATCAAGGTAGTGTAACCATGGGACAAGAGCTAGAAGGCAATTCTTTGTGTGTGTGTGTGGGGGGGGGGGGAGGTTGGCTTTGAGACAGGATCTTGCTACATAGCCAAAGCTAGCTTTGAACTTGCTAGCCTCCTGCCTCAACTTCCTCCAAGCTGTGGTTATGATGCGTCACCACATCTGGTCAGAAGACAAGGTTTTGAATGGCTGGTGTTTGGCAGCATCTGCCTTGTCCACAGTAGTGTGCTCAATCATTGATATTTTACCGCCTGACCATGGCCAGGGACAGGAGGCAGGAAAACAGCACCTATTGCTTTGGAAGTGACCACAGAATCAGGTCTGTCTAAGCACCTGAGTGAGACATGGTACTTCTGTTCTCCAGGCTGTGTTCCCATTCATCCAAAGGGAGTCACTGCGGTTGTTAGGAGTCTACAAAACACTGGAAAGACAGAGCCATCCCTCTATGTACGAACAAAGCTGGGCTGAAGGCTTGTGGGGTGGGAGATGAGGGGCCAGGAGCAGAGAAATAAGAAGTACTTGGTCCCTGCCCTCACTCAGCTTTCAGTATTATTGAGAGGTGGGCGGAGGGAGGCAGAACAGGACGTGAAATACAAAAGTGGAAGCAGAGACCTGAGAACAGCTTCCAGAGGGCCTCTGATCCTGGTGAAGCAGAACAGCTAGCTGGGCAAGAAGAGATTCATCTCCCTTTCAAGAAGATGTTCTGCAAAGAGCTGAATCAAAGGACACCAGTGGAGAACATCCCTGATCCTCAAAGTGACCGGGAAAGGGGTCTCCAAATTGAGCATCTTTCTTTTCTTCTAGAGGCCAATTCCTTGTAATTGCCACTCCCACCTGCCCGCCCAGCACCCCCTGGCCTAATTTCCAAGCTAGACTATTTCATCATTTCCTCCCATCACTCAAATCCCCCCCACCCCCCCACCCCCCACCCCGCAAACCCCGGTGGATGTAATCTCTCGCTGGCTGACTCATGATTGGAGAAGAGAGTCTCCGGGTTAACCACCGAGCACCTGAGGAGCAAAACTGTAACACATCTTCCTAGGCAGGGCTGTGGAAGGGTGGACTCGAATTCATTTTTCCCCATCGCCAAGTAGAAGTGATGTCAGAGACCCAGTGTGTGCCTTTGCAGCTTCCTGTGGCTCTCGGCCGAGAGTCTCTGATTTGCTGGGAAGGAGCCTTAGGGTAAAGCGTACCTGCCATGCTGAGGAAAGAGGAGCAGTGTGTGGTGTGCACGTGCAGCTGGACACACAGATGCCAAGCCCGCCCTGTGGCATGCCTCTGTAGGTTTCAGTTGTGAAGGGGCTCAGCAGTGTGTGTGTGTGTGTGTGTGTGTGTGTGTGTGTGTGTGAGAGAGAGAGAGAGAGAGAGAGAGAGAGAGAGAGAGAGAGAGAGAGAGAGAGAGAGAACGGAGGGGGGGGGGAGGCCAGTGCCTGTGGGGAGGACAAGGCCGGCTGAGTTGCAAGCTTGCAATTTCCCATTGCCAGAGCCTTGGAAATGCCTGGGTTGCTTCCCGTTCTTTATTTGTTTAGCTTTGCCTTCTAGTGGCCTCGTGAGGGTGAGAACGGGGGATAACAGGGGGATGAGATAATTGTAGGGGCCTGAAACAAGTTTGCTCAGACGGTATTGTGTGGCTGAGACTCATTGAGCAAGGCAGGAAGGAGAGTCAGAGGAACTCCCCTCACCACCTCACCACCTCCCATCCCACCCTGACCCCCACCGCCGAGAAAGAAAGAGACGGAGAAAGAAAACAAGCTCGATGCTGAAAAGCCAGTGTGAAGACTGAAACCAGGGGTCTTTTGGAGTGGAGAACAGCCCCGAGGTCTCAAGTGACAAGCTCTCTATCTCTGGGTTGAGGGCCCGGGACTCTGGGGGCAGGGAGAAGAGGAGGAGCTGCAGACCGCATTCGGGATTAAGAAACCCACGGTTACAGGGGCTCCCTCACTGGAGTAAGATTGGCTTTTGTTTGTGTGGTCTGAAAGGTTTCTTTAGTGATTGCAGATAGAGTGTCCCCAAACAGATGTAGACTTGTCTCTTTAAAGAAAGACTTGACGGCGCGGAGGAGGCCCCGTTGGTCACAGGCAGCTACCCTGCTGTGTCTTTACAGATGCTCCCTGCTAGAAACCTGCAGGAAACTGGTTCTGTCTGGCTCTGATGTAGGCGTCTGCCTCACCTCTTTCTCTCCCCGATATTACAGGGACTGTTTTTTTTTTCTTGTGCCTCCATCATGCTGTGCTAAATGAACATTCAGGATCCGCCAGGGCCTGGCCATTAGTCTGGTTGGGTTAAGATTCTGCCGTTGGGATGCTGGGGACTCAGGACACTTCACCGTGGGACCCTGGGAGGGGTTAAGGACTGAGAGCGGGGACCCTCGTGAAGAAGTGGTTATGGGTAGAGTTGCCTTTCCCGCCCGCATTCTCTTGCTCCCTTGCGGTTAACGCTAGATCACCTGAGGGTAGGTTTGGATGCAAGTTGGGAAGTGATACTTGAGGTCCTACACTGTCTCCCAGCCATTGGGGGGCCTTTGAAAGTCAGCTCTCTAAAGCTGAGGGGGGCGCAGAGCAGGGGTCGGCAAGCCGCTGTCCGTGGGCCAATTCTGGCCTCCATCTGTTCTTGCAAATAGAATTTTGTTGGAGTACAGCCATACTCATTTGTTGGAATATTGTCCCCGGCTGCTTCTGCAGCGCAGTGGCAGAGCTGAGTGACCGTGACAGGGACCCCATGGAGCCTTGTGAAGTTTGAAATACTTATCATAGGGCCCTCCACAGAAAGTTTGCCAGCTCTTCATCTAGAGAGTTCTGGCTGAGCGATGCTTTGTTCAAACACCCTTTCCTTTAATGCAGTGGGGCCCTATGGCCCCAAAGCCACAGAGGGTTTCCACATCTCTCTGATGGTACCAACCTTCCAAAAGGGGAGGGAACGCTGTAATTAGCTTCACGGGTTAGTGCTACCTTAGGCTAGAAGCTCTACACTGCTTTTTAAAGACTGTACACCCTGGAGCTGGAAGGGAGTGGTGGCCTGGGCGGGGGTGGGTATTGGTGGGGGGGTGGGGGGGTGGAGGGGTGGGGGTGGGGGGCTGATTCATAGTTCAGATCAGCATCTGCTCCTGACTCCCCAGGGTATGGCCGGGAGTTTGAGAAGTAGAGACAGGACAGCTCTTCAGGACAAGACCTGGCCTGTGTACAGATGCTCTGGAGAGGGTAGAAGATGTGCCGCTTAGACTGTTGGGCAATATCTTCTGTACCACATGCTTTTTCTTCACCTCCTTCAGCACGGGCTGCTCCCGTGACTGCTTGAGCAGTAGAATTTGGGGGACAGGATGCAGCGGGATGCTAGGGTGCCTGGTAAGCTCCATCTGGCCCCTTGCAGCGCCCGCTTTTGGCCCACTGCTTCTCGGCACTCAGCCGCCGTGCTCGGAGAAGCCCAAGCCACGTGGAGAAGCCATATGCAGCCAATGCTGTTGACCACTCAGCTCAACTCACAGCCAGAAGTCGGTATCAGCTGCCACCCAAGGGGGTGAGCAGCTCCCTTATGAGATGGTTCAGTGGTCTCCTGCGATCGTCCAGGACACTGTCTACTGTAAAAGTGTGAGAACCACCTACCTGGGCCTGGACACCATCTACTATAATAGTGTGAAAACTACCTACCTGAGCCTAACCAATCCCAGACTCACAGAGCATCCATCAGTGGTCGTTTCAATGTAAACTTTGATGTAGCTCCATTGGGGAAATGCTTGTCTGGGATGAATGAAGCTCTGGGTATGGTCCCCAGAACATAAAAAGTGGGCATGCCCGCAGTCTCAACACTCAGCAGGCAGAGTGGTAGGAGGGTCAGGAGTTCAAGGTCAAGGTCATTCTCAGCTATACTGTGTGTTTTGAGACCAGTTTGGTCTACATGTTGAGTTCCAAGACAGCCAGAGTGACACAGTGAGACCTTGTCTCAAGGAAAAAAAAAAATGAATTTGAGTTATATCCGTTGACCCATCAGCCTACTTTATCATCAAGTGAGACGTGACCAGGACACAGGTAATGGCAGTGTGGCTGTGAGGAGTGAGTGTGACCTTGGTCATTGGTTACTTCTGGGTGGGTTCCATTGCTCTGGAATGCTTCCTTTAGCTGGAGTTGGGGGGGGGGGTTCCCTTCTGTGCTCTGGTATCTCTTTTTTTTTTTGGGAGAGAGCCATCACCAACTCCCTACTTACAAAATGTCAACGGAGAAGGGATCTTTTCTGAGCCCTTTACATTCCAGCGCTCAAGAATCCTCACAGCTGCTCTGTGAGATTGGCAAGTGTTCATATTAAAAATAAGAACGAACAGGTGTGATGGCGTTGGATGGCTGTGTCGGCGTCATCCAAACAGCAAGTGGCAAGACCAGGCTGTAAACTAAGACCTCTGGAGTATGTGGATTTTAACTGAAACAGGCAGTCCTAAAGCTCTGGGGAACTTAATCCTTTAGAAAATCCGAAAACTAAGTAATTCATAGGACTTGCAATGTTTAGGTATGTTTTTTAATTTTGAAAGATTCACTTACTTTTATTTTATGTCTGTATGTGTTTGTGTTTGTCTGCATGTATGTAAGTGTAACATGTGTGTGGCTGGTATCTATGAAGGACAGAAGACAGTGTCTGAGCTCTTGGAACTGATGTCCCAAGAGGGATGTGAACTACTATGTGGTCTATGAAAACCAAACCCAGATCTTCTGCAAGAACAGCAAGTGCTCTTAACCATGATGTCTCCAGCCCCTGGTTTTTAACTTTCAAGTACCTAAAATGTTAAGAATTCGTGGCAACCCTATGAGGTTGTATATTTCTATTCTATAGATGAGAAAACAGAGGTGCATCGAGGCTAAGTAGCTTGTCCAAAGTTCACACAGCTAATAACTGGTTGCAATCATCAAGACAGACTACTCTACAGTGCGAAAACCAACAACCCTTCTAAATCTCTGTAGTGGGTAGCTATTCCAGCTTGGATATGGAAGTTCCAACCCCCATTGAGACTCTGGCAACTGTCACGCCTATGAGGCGGGGCCAAGGGAGGCGTCTGGAGACCCAGACCTGGATGGGCGAGCGCTCTCTCTGTTCCTGGACCCTAGACGGTGGAGGTTGACTGAGCAGAGCTCCAGAGAACTCCGCTGGACTGCGATACACCTTCCCCAGACCCCCGCGATCTACCTATCCCTTCATTTGTAAGTCACCCACTAAATAAATCTTCCTTTTAACTATGTGGAGTGGCCTTAATAATTTCACCAATAATCTCTAATTCTTTTATGGAATCCTGAGTTGTTCTTTGGTTCTGGTGCTCACCAAAGGAGGTGTTGCTAGTCTGTGGCAAACTCCTCAGGATGGCAGAGAGGCTACAGGACCTCTCTGCTCAAGGCACGCCCCTTCTCCCTTATGTCTCTTCTTGTCTCCTGAAATAGTAACACTCAGGTTAGAACAACTCTACATAGTAAGAGAAGGTATGTAATGTGGTGCACGCAAAGTAATTTCATGTGCTCCCAAAGAGCAATCCATGGCATGGCAGAGTGTGACCCTGTATGATGGATTCCCCTGTACAATCCCTCCTATTCTAATTCTGTCATATGAAAATACACTCAGTGACCCCATTAACCATCAGACTAATTCTCTAAATGAGATACAAACATGTATTCACCAGGACAGGTGAGTAGAGAAAAGACCAAAAATGCTGAAATGATGGCTAAGATAGGAACCTCCACGTGCTGCTGACAAGTGTATACTTTCACACACTTACTTGGCACAACTTTTTGGCTATCCCTACTAAAACTGAATATGTGCATCCACCATGACTCTGAAATTTCGCATCCAGGTGTAGACCTATCTTAGTTATTTTTTTTCTCTGCCGTCACCAAAGACCCGCAGGAAGCAACTTAGGGAGGAAGGACTGATTTTGGCTTACAGTTTGAAGAAGTCCACTCCAGCGTGATGGAGAAGGCATGGTGGCAGGAGTGTGATCGCTGTCCTCATTCCCTTCACGACAATGGAGCAGAGAGATTACAGGAAGTGGAACCTGGCTTTAAACCTCAAAGCCTGCCCACAGTGACCTACTCCATCCACTAAGTCAGTACCTCCTAAGGGTTCCACGGTCTTCCAAAACAGCGCCATGAGCTGGGGGCCAAGTGTTCAAAAACATGAGCCTGTAGGGGGCATTGTACATTTAAGCCACAAGACCCAACAGAATAGATTCACATGTTCAACAATAACATATGACATGTTTTTGGAATATGACATGTTCTAGGAAGTGTGTGCATTTTATTTATTTATTTATTTACTTACTTACTTACTTACTTATTATTTATTTTTTTTGGTTTCTTTGAGACAGGGTTTCTCTGTGTAGTTTTGGTGCCTGTCTGGGATCTTGCTCTGTAATTCAGGCTGGCCTGGAACTCACAGAGATCTGCCTGGCTCTGCCTCCCGAGTGCTGGGATTAAAGGCCACCACTGCCTGGCTAGGTTTATGCATTTTTGTTAAGTGTATTGTGTACATGTGTTTCTGTGTGCTGGTACCTGTGGAGGCCAGAAGAGGGTGTCAGATCCCTCGGAGTTAGGATTACAGGTGGACTGAATTCTGGTCCACTGCAAGAGCAGCAAGCACTCTTAGCTGCTGGACCATTTCTCCAGCCCGCCGCTGGTTCTTATCAGTAACAAACTGGAAACTAGCTACATACCTACCAATGACAGAATGGATAAGTAAATTCATGAAGCATAGCCACTAATGAGAAAGGATGATGTACAGCTACATGCTAGAATATGCGTTAATCTCACACAGAACACTGAGCAAAGACACACACACACACACACACACACACACACACACACACACACACACACACACACATGCTAAAGACGGAAAGACTGCACAGTGTATGTTTTCACTTATGAAGAAATAAAAAGTGGAATAAACAAAATGCACCCAGGTTCATCTAAGTGTGGGTAATGTTTGTCCTAGTGGACAATGGAGGCAATACCTACTACAAAGGGTGTGGAGGATGCTGGCTAATATCTTTCTTGTTCTGGGTGCTTGTTAAACAACTGGCACTTTGCAAATGTGTTTCAAGTTTATGCTATGTGTCTTTTGGCTTGCATATCATATTCCAATAAAATATCTAGAAAAGCATTTCCTACCTTTCTGATCACTTGGTGAGAATAAAATCTCAGCATGGGTCTGGCTGGCCCTCAGCACTTCTTACACTGGCTCACCCACAGGAGTGCGTTCCAGAACTGGAGGCTTCAGCAAGTCACAGTATCCAGCCCGAATGGTTTTTATTGTGTTTATTTTTATGGTTACCATCTGTATATGGCTATCCTTACTGGGTTTCCATTTATGGTAATGATATAGAGTTTCCATTTAAAATAGCCTCAAGTTAAGAAAGAGCGAATTAACTTACATTAAAAATTATGTAAGTAATAGTGCAGATGGTACTTAGTGACGGTAAACCATGGGAGGGTGGAGTTTGCACAGTATTGTTTAATGGAAAGAAAGCAGGGATTAGAAGGGAGAAAACCGGTCTCAGCTTGTCTCTATCCCTTTAGCAGTCCAGATGCCCAACAAAGACAGACTCTCGAGTCGAAGAACGTGTCGTTTACAGAGGCTTTCTGAGAAATGTAAAGTAAGGAATATTCCAGGAACAATGGTCAAAGCAAGAGGCTGGGAGTAGAGACTTTAGGTTCACTCAGAAAATACGATTATCCAGTCTCTGTGTACCAGGCACTGGTATAGGCTCTGGGCTTGGGCAAAGTGGTCAAGACCCAGCAGAGCCAGTAAATTGATTTGAGGCCATGGTCAAGCCTCTCCACTTTTTAGGTTTCAGTGGATTCAGGCATAGCTCAATTCAAATACAGAAGGGATAAACATTTGAGGGCTTGGAACGGCAGGAAAAGTGTCACACGGATTTCTGAAAGTGAGAAGACAGAGGCCGTGTTCCCAAGCGTGACTGTGACCACAGAAGCTAAAGACAAGAATGCATACACTTAGCGCACACACAACCCACAGATCTTTAGCTGCTTCTCACCTCAGCACACAGCACAACTGTTCCTCCCTTCCACGGGCCAGCAGATGAAGGGTCAAGTTCACTTGACTGAGTAGCAGGTTAGGGTGTGCAGAAGTCCTGTTTCCCACCCTCCCCTCCCCCTTTCTCCTCTCCCCTCTTCTTTCTTTCTTTCTTTCTTTCTTTCTTTCTTTCTTTCTTTCTTTCTTTCTTTCTTTCTTTCTTTCTTTCTTTCTTTCTTTCTTCCTTCCTTCCTTCCTTCCTTCCTTCCTTCCTTCCTTCCTTCCTTCTTTCCTCTCTTTCTCTCTCTCTCTCTCTCTTTCTTTCTTTCTCCCCCCCCCCCCCAGGATCTTGTTAGGCTGTGCTGGCTGACCTTGAACTTGCGATCTTCCTGCCGCAGCCTCCCAGGTCCTGAAGTTGCACGGGTTCACCAGAATCCCCCATGTCCTGCTTCCACAATGCCTGCTGACTCCTCTTAAAAAACAACTCTGCTAGTTCTGCTTCCCGAATCCCCCTTGTATTTTATAGAAGCTGTATCAGAAGCCAGTGTTGGCAGACGGCTCTGGAGCAGAACCCGAAGGTTATGGGGATCAGGAAGGGACCGAGATGAGTTACTCTTGGGGTGTGAGTATTTGGGGTTGTGCAGGGTAAAGCTATTAATATGGGAATCAGGGGAAGGAATCAGCAGTGATGAGACTCACCAGAAAGAGAAATTCTGGAAATTCACAGTGGCTCATGCCTGTGATGTCTGGAGACCCAGGCAGGAGGATTGTGAGTTCAAGGTTGTCTCCAGATGTGCTTGGATCATCTTGCCTTTATACTTTTTTTATATTCATTACTGATTAAATGGTACTATTTGGAGTAAACAGAATTCAAGTATATTATTAAAACCGATGGTGCTTTATTTTTTTTAACCCCTTCCCCACTTCTGAGATAGGATTTGTCTGTGTTAGCTCTGTTCTGGAGCTTGCTCTGTAGGCTGGGCTGGCTCAAACTCAGGGATCCGCCTGACTCTGCCTTCCAAGCGCTGGGATTAAAGGCGTGCGCCACCACACCTTGACTCTATTTGATGCGGCTACTAGGAAAGTTAGGTGTAACGTGCCTCCCCCTGCAGTCTGCGCTGGATGTGTCTACGGCACCATTTCTGCTCTAAGGGGATACTCAGTGGGTGAGGCGGATAGGAACATATTCCAAGGCAGGCCCAAGACACCAGGACCCCTGGAGACGATGCGCAGGCACCTGCACCAGCTTTTGTCCATTTCCTACTGGGAGGTCTTCATTCTGTATAGATCCAGGTTACTGTGAGAGGACTATCCCTCTGCTCAAACACTGATGCTGTGCCCCTGTGACGTCCCAACGTAAGCCAAATCTCAGCACAATTCACTGGCTTGCGGGCCAGTTCCCCATCTCCCCAGGGGTTTTGGTCTCTGGCCAAAGTGACTTTCTAGTCTCACTCTTCCTTTTCTGCGTCCTCATTTCGGCTGGTCGTTGTGTTGAGAGCACCCCATTGCCAAGCCACCATTTCCCTCTGTGGCATCTCCAAGCTTTAATTTTACACCCATCCCCCTTATCTTCCATCTGATTGGTCCTCTTCCACAAGGGTCCCGACGATGGCCAGATACTTAAATCGCCCAGACTCTCCCCTACAACTCTTTCTTTCCTCATTTCTCAAGATTAGACATTTGCCTTCCAGGAGGCATGAAATTCACCTTTGGGGGCCCGGCAGACACATGAGCAAATAGTTGCTGAATGGAACGAGATAGGCTGGGAGCCCTGGAGTTAGAAAGGATGGCTTGGAGAAGTCTTGTGGGGGAAGGGAGACACCTCACCCAGCGAAGGTCTTTGTTAAGGTCACAGGCCGGGGAGATGAATGAATAATTAAGGTCCTGTCCAGGCTGGAGTAATGGAGGTTGGGGGCAGCTGGGTGACTCTGTCAGTCGGAACAATGGAGGTAGCCACACTTGGTTATCCGTATGACCTGAGTGAGCGCCTCAGCCCAGCGCTAGGGCTTTCGCTCACACCCGGAGGGGTGGTGGTGGTCTAAACTGACCTTTTCAAGACCCCTTCAGTGGGTGTGTCTTCTTGGGGCGGGGGTGGGGGGTGGGGAGATAGTGTGTGTAGTGGGTGGGGTATGGTGGCCTGGATCTCTCAGAGGTTAGAGGGGCTGGGGGTGAGGGATGGGAAGGGAGGAGATTGCGAGGTACCAGGAAATACGGCGGGTTTTCATCTGTTGTAGCCTGTGAGCTCCAGTGTTTTGGGCAACCGAAGAGTTGTTGCTAGGAGGTGCGGTTTGGGACCAGCCTGGTCTAGAAAGACTGAACTTCCTGGGGGACTCACTCAAGGTCATTGTTCCTAGCAACACGAGGGCTGTAGGGAGTCGGTGTGAGCGCCGACGTCTTTAAGGTCAAGACGGCCTTTGTAGCTTCCCCAGCAGTCAGTCCGAGCCGGCCACGTGGGAAGTGCGCAAACTAAGTCATTCCAACCGAACTAAACTAAAAGAAAGGAGACAAAAGCACCGGCTCTTTCCACACTCCACGCCGCTTCTACCCACGCTTGCCAAGGTTATTCTTACTCTCTCGGAGCGGGCCGAGCCAAGGCTGAAGGGGCGCAAGCCGTGGTCACGAGGAGTGGGGGGACCAGTTTAATGCCCTAGTAACGTAGGGTGGGCGAGTGGGCGTGTGCGCAAGCACGTGCCCGCACACAGGAGTGCTTTGGGGTGGGGGGGGAGAAGGGAGTGGTCTCCAAAAGGGGGAGGGGAGAAGGCGGGCGGGAGGGGGCGGGGAGAAGCAGGCTTTTTAGGACCCGGCACAGGCGGGGGAGGAGAGAAAGAAGGCAAGGAGGCGTCTCCCGCGCTCGCCAGGACCGTGCCACCTGCCCGCTCGCCCGCCGCTCTAACGCAGCCCACAAGCCACCATGCTGCCGAGAACTTGGGCGGCCCCGCGCTGTCAGCTGGCTCCTGCCGTCGCTGCTGCTGGCTGCTGCTGCTGGCGCGGGCGTGGCTGCCGGCCCCGGAGTGCGCGCCGAGGTGCTGTTCCCGCTGCCCGGCCCTGCACGCCCGAGCGTCCTGGCCGCCTGCGGACCCCCGCCCGACGGGCCCTGCGCCGAGCTGGTGCGGGAGCCCGGCTGCGGCTGCTGCTCGGTGTGCGCCCGGCTGGAGGTGCGAGGCCGTGCGGCGTCTACACCCCGCGCTGCGCCCAGATGCTGCGCTGCTACCCCAATCCCGGCTCCGTAGCTGCCCCTGAAAGCGCTGGTCTCCGGCGGGGTACCTGTGCAAAGAGTCGCGTGGGCGCCACCCCACAGCAGGTTGCAGGTATGCGGACAGTGAGCACTAAGTTTGGGGGAAAAAAATCTCTCAGCTCAGCGGGTCTCCTGACTGGCAGCCCTCACGTGGGGGAAGGAGAGTCTGTCTGGACCCTGGGACTGTCTGTAGACGAGAAACAGCCCAGTCCTCGATCTGATCCAGGGAGACTCAGGAGAGCGGGAACTCGAAAGATAGATTCCCGGGAGGGAGGCTCGAGGTTGAGCAGGCGGGATTAACTGAGGTGGGGTAGACGAGGAGGGAGAAGGAGACACCGTGTCACCACTGGCCTTCCCTGGGTGAAAGTGACCCTCACTTCTACTCTGGCGGGACTTAGTGGAGAGGAGAGTATTGGTCAGATCTAGGGGCGGCGGGGGTGGGCCTGGAGCTGGGGCTGTAGGAACTTGAAACTTACTTAGGACACAGGTTGAGTCGGTGACCACCGGTCGAATGCCTCCCCGGTGGGGAAGTTGCTGGTAGGCCGAGGCCACGGGCGCAGGTAACACCGCAGACATGGAGGGACACCTTCCTTCTGGCATTGGGGGGCGAGAAGAAAAGACCTGGTGTTTTTTTATAGGGTAAGGTAGCCCGTGGAGAATGGAGGGGGCTCCATCTGTGTTAACTTTGGCCCGATCGCCAGCTGCATTCCGGCACCCTGGCAGCCAAGCTGTGCGCCTGAGCATCTGGGCCTCAGGTCTGAAGGCTGGAGCTGCTTGAGAGCTGGGAAGCAAGAACCCTTAACGTGGGTGTGTTTCACACCCTACACTCCTCCTAAATCTAGGGAACTCTTCCTATCCCCAGAATGGGGGAGGTGCGGTTCTTTGTTAAGGAGCCCTTCTTTCAAAAAAAAAAAAAAAAGTTAACTTGAGGAACACAATTCACTCCCCCCCCTCCCCCTTCTTCATTACGAAAAGCCTCCTGCCCCTTCGGTCTGGAGAAGGCTGTAATTGTTTTTATTTCGTCTTGGGGACAGTGCTGAATTGTGCCCACTATTCGCTACTATTTAAAAGGAGACTTTGACCAAGTTTCTCAGAGGTGTTGGTTTAAAAGAAAGAAAGAAACGAAGGAAGTGAAGGAAGGAGGGAGGGAGAGAGAAGAAAGGAAGGAAGGAAGGAAGGAAGGAAGGAAGGAAGGAAGAAAGGAAGGAAGGAAGGAAAAGAGTACAAATTCTCTTGCTGCTTTTCGATTTCTTTGTGCACCCCACACTTTCCCTGGGTCTGCTATCGCCCAGCCCCAACAGAGTTAGAGGTCCGTTGAAGCCTTCTCATTCTTGGAGACATTGTTGACCTTGAGTGCAGAGCAAGGTGGGGCTTTCTTTGATTGGGAGTCCCAGGCTTGCTTTCTTCTCTCTCAGCCTGCCTTGGAATTGCTCCTTGCCTCTTACTTCTAAATAATAATAAAAAGAAACAGAAGTCCCTCTCTCCACGCCCTCCTGCTCCCCCATCACCTCTGGGGCCCCAGAATCATCTTCCTCAACAGGCCTTGAAGAATCCTTCAAATTTTGACCATGTCATCAAATCCTGGCGTACTGCCCTCTCATGGTTTTAGTGCCTCCTCCTCACCCCCATTCCTCCCCCCCCCCCGCCCCCCATGGCATTCATTCTAACCCTGAATCCAGCCTTCCTGCTTCCCAAGACTCTGAAATAGATTGGAGTCATGTACAGGCAACAGATGTGGCCGGTTCCCTGGGTCACTTTTCCTTACAGGGCGGCGGCGGGGGTGGGGGGTAGGGGTGGGGTGGGGTGAGGTGGGGTGACGGGGGTTGTCAGGGGAGCTAGGGGACAATGAGGTGAGTTCGTGGGAAGAATGTCACTCTGGATTTTCTGCCTGGTTATGTATGGGTCTCCCTTCCACTGACTCTTCCCAGCTGCTGCCTCAGCCTTTTCCCAAGCAAGGTCCAGATGCCTTGCACATTTTTCTCTTGTGTTCCTGTCTGGAAGAGGGAGGGGGGGATTAACCAAGGTAGGGGGTGGGGTGGGAGTGGGAACTGGAAGCTGAGTAGGTACACTTGAAAACGGTGGTCAGCGGGCCGGCAGGGCTCTCAGAGGAGTCATTTGGGCGGGAGCCTGGTTTTGCAAGGGCCTCTAGAAGAGGGGCAAAGATTGGGGGGGCTTCTGGGCCGGTGGGAGACGCTTTTGAGTTGGGGCAGGGACTAGGGACTCTGTGTGGAGAATGTTGAAGTCCCAGTGGTGGGGAGGGAGATCTCACACCCGGCCGAGACGGATCTGAGCCATGAAGGCTCCTGCCTCCCCACTCACAGTCTTTCACCCCCTCCTCCCGACTCTGAAGGCCGACCCCTCCCCCCACCGGCAGCATCCTCTTTGAGCAGGTTGCTTTTGAGAATTTTAAGCATACCCCTCTTATTTCCACGAAGTTCCGGCTTTGCTGCTGGTTCTTTTGTCTTTGTTCCCAGGGACTCAGGGGCTGTGTGGCTGGCTTCCTGGGGAATGGCAGGAAGGCAGGGGGTGGGGGTGGGCACATCAGTGGGTAGAAGTGGCTGGGGGGGGGGGATCCTGCATCCCAAGAGGTGATGGGCTGGGCCTTTTTGGTTCATAGAAGCAGAAATCAAGCTGGGAATCAGGCCCCGGGAGAAAAAAAATGAAAAGCGAACTCCCGAGAACTGTCGCAACTCCGTGCTTTATAAAGGGTCTGGGAGGGAATAAGGTGGTGGGGTGGCAGAAGTACCCCCTCCCCCCAAAAAAATCTCTGGTGGGGGTCACTGAATACGGGGTGGAGGCTTGGGCCAGGCTAAGCCCTTTCAGAATTCAGCCAGGCTGGTTCCTCAGCAATCCCCTGTCTCCTGTTCTCCTCCACCCCCACCCCCCTCCCCGTTTCATACAATGCAAGGGATTATTATGCTGAGGGGCGGGGCCGTCCAAGTGGCCGTCTGGCCCTGAGCACATATAAAGGTGCTATAGAAATGTTCAGTCATTTAAAGTCCCAGAGTGACAAGGGCCAGCCTGCTGATAGGTGATGGCGTGGGGAGGCCCGAGTCTTCAGTTACTAGGAGAGGGGGACCTGATTTACAGTGACTCCCTTCGGCTTCAAGACTAAGGCGGGGGGGGGGGGGGGGGGGGGGGGGGGGGAAGAAAGCCACGGGACTTCTGGCTCAGAGCACCGCTTTGCATCTTGTCTTGCATAAATTTGCATACCGAGTTCAAACATGGTAAAATAGACTCTCGAATGAGTGGGACTCCCTGTCTCTGCTGATTCTTAGCACCACCTTCCACCTCCTTGCCCCTGTTCTGGACAGAACTTACCCAGGCTGGCTAAGTAGCTGCACTCCGCTGAGGGCGAGGCACGGACTAAGGCCACTCACGGCTCTAGGACGGATGAGGACCCCTGGAGTTGGCTGGTTTAGGACCTGTGCAGGGTGTGGCTCTGGGTACCAAGGCGTGAGAGTCAGGGCAGTGCAGGGGCCCGGGGAGGCACATACTGTGGCCTTGGCCTGCCTTGGTCCAGGGGCTGGGATTGGAAGCTGCTTCGATGTCCAGTCTTTGTTTCAGGTTCATTCCCCGCCTTTTAACAAATGTCAGCAATGTTCCCTGCATGGTTTCCTTTGTGTGGCAATGATGACCCAGTTCCTTAAGAGAAAGCCTGAAGAAGGACAAATCGGTGGGCTGGCAGAGATGGCTGAGTGGGTAGCAAAGGTGTTAGTGTGGCAACCTGAACTTGGTCCCTGGAACCCCTGTTAAGGTGGAAGGAGAGAACCTACTCCATGAATGTCCTCTGACCTTCATACGTGTGCCATGCATGTGGGCCCAGCCTCCCACATACACAATAACAACAAATAATAAAATTTCTTAAAAAAGAAAAACTTGGCGCTTTTAATCCCAGAGGCAGAGAGGGAGGCAGAGGCAGAGGTGGATCTCTGTGAGTTTGAGGCCAGCCTGATCTACAGAATTGAGTTCCAGGACAGCCAGGGCAACACAGTGAAACCCTGTCTCAAAAAACCAAAAAACCAACCAACCAACCAACCAACCAACCAACCAACCAACCAACAATAACAAAAAAAAAAAAAAAAAAAAAAAACCCTCAAAAAACAAAACAACAAAAAACCAAAACAAAACAAAACAAAACAACCCACAAACAAAGCAGAAACCTCTTGTAAATGTTTCAAACTTAAAAAGCACTTTAACAAAATAGAGCTAAGGATGCTCTGAGTTAGAACAGGTAGGAGAATTAGGAGAAGCCACCCACTGGCTGTGTTTATGGAAGGCTTCTCTATGAAGGGGCTCTCGGCCACCTATTGAGTTTGCTAGGGAGCCAAAGGAAGAGGGAGGCTGGGATGGCTCTCGCTGCCAGTCTACCTTAGCGGTACATCTTAGAACATTTCCTGACGATGAGGGTGGGGGGAGGCATCTCAGAGTAACCCTATAAAAGCACTCTGGGGCTGCGGAGATGACTCAGCTGATAAATAAAAACACCCTGCCATGCAAGCCTGGTGACTTGAGTTCAATCCTCAGAACCTAGCGTGGAAGGAGAGAACCAATCCCTTCCAATTGTCCTCTGACTTCTAGAGCCGTGCAGTGGCATGATAGTAGTAATTATAATAATAAGTATCACAGATTGCTCGGAAGCAGGGGTCCATCCCCCCAGCCTCAGACATTTGAGGGCTTACTCGGAGAGGTCTCAGCATCAGATGAGCGTGGCCCTTCACTGTTTTAAAAAGTCAGATGGACTGCCATCAGGACTACCCTGCTAATGGAATGGAGAAGAGGGTAAATCACACCTGGAAGGTAGGGCCAGGGCCCGCAGAAGGGATTGGAGGAGGGGCAGACACCTTTAGTTCACTGGTTGGGTCTCAGTGCTGCAACTGTCTGCCACTGTGGCTGCATTTAGTGTTTGCCTTCTCCGTTTTCAGCTCTTTCTTGCCTCTATCCTGACCTCGAAGTCTCTGTAGCTCCCTCCCCCGCCCAGACACACACATGGTTGCCTCTTCCTGTGCCTTTTTCCACTGTGGGCCCAGCTGGAATCCTTGACTACATGGTAAGTAGGTGGACAGTGTTCAGAACAAGCAGCATGGATAAAATCTATTGGTCCCAGCCTTCTTCAGCTCCAATCAGAGGGAGGCCTGGAAGGTGACTGTAGACCGGAACGTTGAACAAAACGCAGATTCTGGAATGAAAAAGGCTGGCTGAGTGTCAAGGAGCAGGCAGGGGCTGGGTCAGAGAATGAGACTTCCATAGACAAGGGACGTGGCGCTTTGCTCGTAAGGCCGAGTCCTGCTGCATTTGCTTAAGTGGAGGCAGAGAGGAGAGAGTTACAGATGTTTCACTAGGGAGCCTGAGATCTGGCTGGCAGATGTTCCAGCCCCCTCGGTTTCTCTTTGTTATCTCTGGCCGGCGTTTTCCTGTGGTGGCCGGCAGCCATCCAAAGATGGGTCAGCCCCTCTTGTGTCCTTGTCCTATTTTGAAATGACTGCTTGCTTTGGGCCCAGTTTTCCTCCATCCCCCCTAGGGGAGGGAAGTTTTGTCCCTCTCCCCCTCCCGCTCCAGACAGAATTTATCCTGTATAGCCCTGGCCATCCTGGAACTTGCTCTGTAGATCAGACTGGCCTCAAACTCAGAGATCTGCCTGCCTCTGCCACCTGAGTGCTGGGATTAAATGCCGTCACCACCCAGCTAGGAAGGGAGCTTTTTGTACTTCCATCCTAGGTGCCTACATGGGCTCAGTATTAGCATAAGAGCTAAGGGTTTTTGCTGGCTTCCTGCTGCTGAACCCTTTTTACCTCTGTGCTCCAGTCAGGGTTGAGCTATTGGTGGAAAAATACTTTTGAGCCTATGGGCCAGAGGTTTTGTTCCTGGATACCTGTTGCATCTGGGTGACGGTTAGGTCATGGTACACCCCTGTTAGCTTTGGTGAGGGAGAGGACACCACAAAAACATAAGGGGCCGGCATGTGAGATGGAGTGGGAAGATGAAGACAGAAGTCACACACTCTGGAGAGGAAGGACTATGTAGTCAAGAGTTTATGGGGGAAGTAGCCCGGCTTGCGCTTTTAAACTAACCTGGTCCCAGTGCAGACACCGTATCTAGCAGCCTGTGTGGTGGGCTGGATTTGATGGCATGTGTCTCTGGAATCTCAGCACTTGGGAGACAGAGGCAGGGTCAGTCAAGAGCAGAGAATAGTCTGGACTACATTGTGAGTTCCACAACCCAAACAAAACCACAAAACAAAACTCATGGTGAGCACGGGCCTTTCTCAGAAAACAGGTTTGGTAAAGGAGGGATAATCTTTATTTCTTTCAAGGCATGTACATTAGGCTAGTGGTGGGAAGTGTCACACACAATAGTTGTGTGTCTTAACCAAACTAGTTGTCATACACATTAGCTGACTTCATCTTCACCAGTGACATCTTTGCTGTTTTGGTAGCTGGCCCTTCCAATGAAGGCCAGTCTGGACAAATCAGGTGGGCTGCTCATTTCTTTAGGACCCAATCCCACATGTCAACTGTGCATTCAGATGTGAGATGTCTAGTCTCTTTGAACCTCCATTTTTCTTTCTTGCGTGTCTATAAATCAGAAATTGGTGATGCTCATGACTCAACTGAGTTACATTTGCATGGACATATGTCAAAGTAGCTAACACAGCTAGGCAGGTAGTTTATGCTTATCATCTTAGGGAGGCTGAAGCAGGAGGGTTGTCATACTAAGCTTGGAGTCTCAAAACAGAATGTTTTAGCTACTTTTCTGGTGGTTGTGATGAAATTTCCTGACAATGGCAGCTAGAGGAAGGCAGAGTTTATTCTGGCTCAGAGTTCAAGGACGCAGTCCATCATGGAGGGGAGGTCATGGCACCAGGGGTACAGCATGCAGGAAGCACAGGATAAATACTTCTCCTCTGCTTGCTTTCTCCTATTACGCAGTTAAGGACCCTAGCCTAGGGAATGGTGCCACCCGCAGTGGGCAGGTTTTTCCATGTCAATTAAGTTGACTGAGGTAACACCCCTCAGGCGCACCTAGAAGCCCATCATCTCTCATTTGATTGTAGAACTCAATGAGTTGACAAACAAGATTAGCTATTCCATAAAACAAGATAAAAAAAATCAACAACAACAAAGTAGATAATATATGTAATGCTCAGTGCTTGCTGTCTTGTGGGGGTGTCACATGATGCCTACCTCTTTACCTATAAAAGGAAGAAGTCCATCTTTCTCTGACCTATGTCCATTGAGCTTTAGAGAATCCTTTTGTGGAAGAGGTAATGAAACTACACTTCAGTGCAATACAAAACCAGCTGAGAAGAAATGGTTTGCATTTCTTATGAATGAGTTAGGCTTTTTGAGTGCATTTTGGGGCCCATGTCCAAATTTCTGGGGCTGACCATTCCAGGGCTGTAGTTCACACTTGACAGTGCTCAGAGTAAAAACCAGAGCGACTGAGATGACCCTAGAGCTGGGACCCTTGGGTTCTTGTGCCAGCTTTCCTATTCATTTGGCTTATGACAAAGGATGGAGACCTGCCTGCCTTCACCGGGCAGCCAACCTAGGGACTGAGCCTTCCAGAGCCTTCCAGAGTTTGGGAAGACAGGAGAATACCTGAGGTGTCACTGGACAAGGATGGTCTTGGTGGGAAGCCCTTTCTCTGTTCCAGGAAGCTGGCTGGACACAGGCTTCAGAACAGTGGGGTCACATACTAACACAAGTGCTCCACACACTTCGCACATGGAGGTGTGTGTGTCCAGGGGCACCCAGTGAAGACCCCAGAGATCCCCCCTTTTTGTTCCAGGGAAACAGAAGTTTTCAGGTCTGGTGTCTCTGAGCCTAGGGTGCCAGGGGTTAGAGCATGACCCTGGCAAAGAATTTGGATGTTCTCTCCAGGACAATGTTTTCTTACTATGTGGTCTCCAGAGCTGACCTCACTGCTTTGATGGGGCTGCTGCCGGTCAGTTTCAGGAAGGAGTGATCCTCAGGGCCATGCTGGCCTGGGCAGGGTTTTCTGAGTACTGGGGGCTTGCCTAATGTGTGAGGAATCTGGGACCCTAGAAAGTCCTCTCTTGAGAGGTAGCCTTTATGTGCTCAGTGACAACTATTTTTAGGCATCTAATTGAGGTGGGACCCTAGGCAAGTAGGGGTGGTGAGAATATATATATATATATATATATATATATATATATTTAGGCTGGAACCCAAGACCCTGGGGAATCTGGGGTGAATTAGACCCTGAGGTCCTTCATGGTAGGGATGGGAAGGTGAAGCCCCTTTAGTGATGAGTTGTGAGACCAAGGATATGTGTGGGGCTTTTGTTTTCTCCAGTCGCTCCTTCCACAATGAGCCGAATGAGGGATTTTTCCCCCCCTTTTTCTCTAGTGGAGAATGGACCATCCTCCATCCCCTCCTCCTCCTTGGCTCCTACCCCCCTCCCCTTCTGTTCCTTAACAAAGCCAAGGAAGATCTGGGCTGCCTCAGCCTGGGTGTCAGTCAGGACTCAGAGGGAGACCTTGCTCAGAGAGCTGGCTTTCCGGGAGAGAAGTACAGTCCACTACAGTTAGACATTTTTTCCCCTTTCTTTTTTTTTTTTCTTCCTGAGGAGGGTAGGCAGTTGGAAGCCTTGAAGCCCTTCTGGCTGTCTGCCCCACATCCCTTCCTGGCGGTTGGGAAGCAGGGCAGAAGTGAAGACCGGGGAGAAGGGGATGGGCTGGCACATCTCCAGGTGCTGGGCAGGGAAATTAGCCCACAGACCCTGGTGGAGCTGGCTGGGAGGGAAGCCTGGGGAGGTTTCTAATTAGTGGACGGGCGTAGGTGTGTTAGCCTATGTTCATTCAAGGAACTGAACGGAGCCAGGATGTCGAGGAGGGAAAGGGGGCCGGGGGCCCCCAAAGGCCTTGGCAGGTTGTTGGAACTTGGAAGACTAGAGGAGCCTATTTAGTGTGTTCATCCTGGTGGGTTGAAAAGATGGGGGGGGGGGCGCGCTGGCTTCCAGCTGGCGGGTCAGAGTTAGACTGCGGAGTGGGAGAGAGCCATTAGCCAAGGTGCCATCTCGACGGGCAGACAATGAGTCCAGGACAGTTGGAAATGCCTTGCTGCAGGCATTTCCTTCTACACAGCTCAGCGTCAGAGGGAGAAACCAGGGCTGCATTCTGGGTCAAGCGCCAAGGCAAACCCATGGCCCTGGATCCTTGTTCCTGTGTTCTCTCCCCCCCTCCCCCGGAGTTAATACGTGCACACAATCAGTGAGGCATACACTGCTTCTTGGAAAAGTTCTTTTTCCCTGGGTGGCAGTCATTAAGGGATAACATCAAAAAACATTCCTTTATGCAGCTCCCCAGGGAGTTTCTTTGGGGACTATTGTCTTTACTTCTGGATGGAGATGCCCAGCCTCCCCTGGATGCTGAACTTGCTTCCCAAAGTTCCCAAGGCCAAGAAAAGCAGTTTCCCTGGTGTCTTGAGTTCTTCCCCCGTACCTGATAATGCTGACTGGTTCTGTTCCAACCGTCATAGGAGGCATGCCAGGCAGGATAAAGGGGTCAAGTGGATTGGGCTTCCTGGGTCGGAAAGGTTATTGTGGTTGGGCAGGACCACTTGGCATATTGACTGGTAACCTGCTTCCCTAGGGGTTGAAATGTCTTGGTTGCTTTTCCTTAAGTGATCTTATGATCAGAAGGCATTCTGAGGAGTTAAGAGCTGTGTAGGCCAGTAGCCTGGCTTTGGTCTGGGCCCTGACAAGGTAACTGTGCCGCTGGCCTTCAAACTCCAGGCTGTTATCAAATGTGAGAGGGGCTATGAATTCATCAACCTCTTGTGACGGTTTGACAATAAACGGAGTTGTGTATACAAATGACTAAGCAGAGAAACTCAAACAGTCAAATGATGGTATGTATGCACACTCTGATCTCTTCCTTCTTCTTCTCTCCCCATCTCAGCAGAGGTCAGGAGGGAGTCAGGGCCTGAATTCTGATGAGGTGTAGCATGGATGGGGGGAGGGGGGTGGTGAGGTTGGGGGGAGGGTTGGGGAGCTGCCTCAGTAGGTAAATGCATTTGCTATGGAAACTTGAGGATCCCAGTTAGGATCTCCAACTAGGATCTCCAACACCCACGTGCTAAAAAAGAAATCTGCTGGGGTGTGGGGGCGTTGGGGGCAGAGACAGGAGGACCCCTGGGGCTTGTTGGTCAGCCATTCTAGTTGAAACCCACCAAGCTCCAGGTTCAGCGAAAGAACCTGTCTCAAGACCATAAGGAGACAGAGGAGGATGCCTGGTGTAGCATATTGCTTGGCAAAGCCTTCAGTGACTCCAGAGCTTGGAGTCCATGTCTGAGGATTTCCAATGGGCAGTCACGGCCATCGAAATCTTCCCTAATGATGGTACTTCTGATGATAGCCTGATGGCTCATTTACGTCCCAGACATGAGGATCCTTTTAAAAATTATTATTATTGTTATTATTATTGTGTGTATGTCTGTCTGGTGGGGGAGTTTGGATATATAGCACAAGTGGAGGCCAGAGGACAACTTGGCAGAGTTGATTCTCTCCTTCTACCTTTATGTGGGTTCTGGGGATCAAACTCAGGATACCAGGCTTGCGCACAGCAAGTGCCTTCACCCACCGAGCCATCTCATTGGCCCAGACGTGAGAATTCTTGCTCAAGGCGCCATCATTTGTCTCTAGTTTGGATTGTTGCCCCTTCAACCCAAGAGAGCGACACGTCAAGGACGGTGATGGATGTGATGTAGTATTCGATGAGTCACAAATCAGTGAGCGTTGAGTTGAAGCCAGAGGAGAGCACGGTGACCTATTTAAAGACACTTATTTATATTCAGGACACTGGCGTGCTGGGTTGAGAGTGTGGCTGGCAAGCCTGGGCATCCCTGCAGGTCTTACAGTTCTTTCTGCTTCCTCTGGGTTCAGTGTGTCAGGGCGGAGTAGCTGGGGGCGGTGTTGTGGAGACCGAGAGGAGGCCGTCCCGACCGGGAAGGTGATGATGGGAGAGTGGTTGGAAAGGTCAGTGGGTATTGCTTTCTTGGACCAGGATGGTGGGGTCATCATCAGAATCAAATACAGCGGACAGTGGCTTGGAGATGGGCCCTAGAAGAAATGCGTGTCCCTCCCATCTCATGCTGTTACTGCTCACTGCTTCTTGCCTATTTATCCCCTAACCACTCTTGCTGCTGTGGAGGCCGAGATGGTGTGATGTTAAAGAAAACAACAAATTAGGAAGGTACTCCAGGGATGGACGGGGAAGGCTCCTCGCATTAATTAGCTTTTCTAATGTTTAAGTGACAATTGATCATATACTGTGCACCAGCCCACAGCTGAGTGCCATGCCACCTGTAACACAGGACAATAGTTTAAAAGTTAAATATTGCCCACGTTATGAGGTCAGAAGAGATGTCTCCATATCTAAACGCAGTTTTGAGCAGAAGACCCAGCCTTTGATCGACACTCTAGGAAGACCTTCTTAAGCAGTGAGGTCCCTGAAGTGGCAGAATCCACAGAAGAGAGTCAAGCTTGGGAGGAATTGCTTCTTTGGACTGGAGGAAGAAGGCATGTGATCTTCCAGAAAAGCAAACTTCTTTTCCGTCTGTGATGATGTAGAACTTTTAAAATTCTATTTATTAATTATCGAGGTTATAATGACGTCACTTCTCCCTTTCCTCTCATCCCTCAAGACCCTTCCACATATTTACCTACCCTTGCTCTCTTGCACATTCATGGCCTCTTTTTAAAAAATTATTGTTGCATATATCTGTACATACATACATATACATACATATATGCATATACACATATACATGCACATGCATATAGGTGCACACACACATACATGCACATTCCTAAATATATAAATACAACCTTCCCAGTCTCTATAATCTTACTTGTATGCATTTTTCAGGGCTGACAGTTTGGAATTGGGTAGCCGGCTGGTGCTCTCTTCCCTTGGGAAACTACTTCTTCTCTCCCTGCATTCCTCAGTTGCCGGTGGTTCCTCCCCTAGGTTTGAAGCCTCGTCAGCTTTTGCCCCCTCCCTGCTAGCCCAGATGTGAGAATTCCATTTAAACTCTAAGTGCATGTTTATATGCCAACTTCTGTGTACTATAGGTATTTCTAGATGATCATATAATTCCTTACAACTTTCCCCCACATCCTTAACTGTTATTTTACCCTCCTTTATCTGCATCTATCCCCCTCCCTAATTAGAGCCTCTGTTTTTTTTTTGTTTTTTTTTTTTTTTCCATTTCCTCCTTCAGATCACTTGTACCCTGCTAGTCCCCTCTCCATCACTCACCTCCCACAATGGTCCCTTTTTATGAAGTATAATTTTTAAGTCTCTGGGGGAAGCCAAGACCAAGCTATCGTCTTTGAGGCTTCCATACGTCAGGAGAAGTTGAGTCCACGGACTCACTGATTTTTGTTTGTTTTAATTATATGCATTGCTTTCACGTGTGCGTGTGTGGGTGTGTGCGTGTGCGCATGTGCACCATGGTGCCTGTGTCAGTCAGAGGACGGCTTGTGTGAGTTCTCATGTGAGTTACTTTTCTATAGCTGTGATAAAACACTACCCAGAGGGATAAGAATCAGCATGACGGTGAAGAGATGGGCCGGGCAGCTGAGTTGCAAGCTAAGAATCACATTTTTAACTGCAGTCATGAAGCCAAGAAACTCAAGAGTGATCAGAGTCTCTTTACTCTCCAAGTCCACCTCCAGCGACATTTTCCTCTAACAAAGCCAAACCTCCTAAACAGCGCCACCGAGGGACCAAACATTCAAAAGCCAGAGACCCTGGGGGGACATGTCATTCAAACCTCCTGGGAATTGAACTCAGGTTGTCAGGCTTGGGGACAGGCCCTTTATCAGACATTATTCCTCCTCATCTCCCCATGTTTGTTAAAGGACTAGACCTAAAGTACTAAGACGGAAGTAGAGTTGAATTACTAGGATGTTTTGTCCAGTGATATCTTTTTATCAACTCAAAGTCAAGTGGCTTTGCGTCCTCGGTAGCCACATTATCCATCCTCCTTATTCCTTCAAAGGTCCTCCTAAGTTATCCCAGAGGATATGTGTGATTTTTTTTCCCCTGCCATTTGCCACTTATTTTTCTTCTTTCTTGTGAAATTCCAAGTTAGGTAATTGCCTGGATCTCTCCTCTTACCTGTTGTTGGGGAGGCAGAACAGCCCTGTGGACATCTCTACCTCTTTGCATCTGCGGAACCCCCACACCACTGACCCCTTGGGCTGCACCAGGGTACGCTTGACTCTCTCTGTTCTCTGGGCTGAGCGTCTTCATTCCTTCATTTCTGTCCTTCTTGAGTCATGGACCCTCTGCCTCTGGGTCTGGGTCTTCTTCCCCTGACACATCCTTCCACCTCTCCGGGTCACAGAGAAATGGAGAGGGACCCATGGAGAGACTTACTGGTGGACAAGCCATACCGGCAACATTGTGTCAACCAGTGGCGGTGGTGTGCCTGCCATGGCACAGTTAAGGCCTTGTCTAGTCAGGAGTTCTCTAGGACTCTTCAAGTTCACCGTTTCCCTCGTTGAGATGGGGAGGAGCGGCTGGTGGTTGTCTTAGGCTGCTCTCACTATGCATCTCTTGGTGTTCACACAGGTGAAAGCTTGTCTTTATGGCTGCTCCAGATCAATTTTATGTTTTCATTTGCCAATTGTATAGCACCTTCTGGTCAAGATGTTAATCATTTACAACTACAGATAGTGGAACATTTTTTTTATGCACATACTTTATGCATAAGTAGACCTTGGGGGTCAGATACTTTCCTTCTGTCCCTGTAGCTTCTGGGTCCCAGTGTCCGCTAAGGCACACACACTCCTCCTTACTTGGGCCTTTGGCCACTGAGTCACTTTGCCAGGTTCCTGGATGACGTGAGCGAGCTGGAGGAGAAATGTTCAGGACTCATGGGAAGAAGTGAAAACTGGTAGCGCCTGTTGGCCGTCTTGATATCGGTTTCTCTGGCTCTTCAAGGACAACTTGGCTTGCAGAGCCCCAGAGGACCTGGGCTGAATTTGAGAATGTTTTTGTTTTCTCAAACTGTCTGCCTCAGCTCTGACCCTCCCCAGGTCTTCGCGATTCCAGGAATGAACCTGGTGTTTATAAAGCAGCCCTTTTTTGAGTATGCACAGGCAGGGAGGCTCCAGTGAGGCTGTGTTCACTCAGGGGGAGCCTGCAGTGTGAGGGCATGCTCTAGAAATCTCCATGGTGCCTGGCCAAGGAGGGCAGCCCCTCTGCATGTGTGTAAGCATCCATATGTGTCTCTCTACAAACCCAGGAGGCAATGGGGAGACAGCTTGAAGTATTTACCCGAGGCTGTCCTGCTCCAATAGAAGAGATCTCTTTTTCTTCTCACCAAGGACTTCAAGAAAGCCCCGCAGAAGAATCACAGAAAGATGGAACCCTGGAAATGCCAGTGTTTGAGGGTTCTTGTTTGAAATACAGGTTCCTTGGTCCTGGCCCAGGCTTGATGCTTCTGGGTCTCCAGGGCTTGGGTCCAGGACTGTATTTAAAGGTTTCAGATGATCCCTCTTGTACAGTTAACGTTTGGACACCGTGACCTAGCCTAACTGCCCGACTTAGAGATGAACAACACACGGATGCCTAGTCCTGCTCAGCACCCAGCCTGGCATCACTCCCAGCACCACGGGCAGTAAATTCAGGGTCAGAACCATGTCCTTTGACTTGCAAGGTTAGCACTGCTTCTCCAACCACGCTAGAACTGAGTCAGCCTTGGGAGCTCAAAGACCTGGGTTGCAAGAATATGGCGGGATGGAGGGGGGTTCCTCAGGCAAGTGGTCAGTGCTCTGCCCTCTTTTTTTGTGCTCTGGTGCCTTGCTCTCCTACACAGGGAGGAGGGCACGTGCCTCCTCAGCTTTCCACTTGACAGTCTTTTCTGAGCAACAGCAATAGGATGGTCCCTGAGGCTTGTGGATCTAAACACTGACCAAGCCATTTCCTTCCACAAGCATGATTCTGAGAGGAGGGCTGTCTGCTGTGGTCCACTGGACAAGGAGACATTCTTCTAGAGTGTGGCCATGGCGGTGGTGCCCAAGAGATGCCAGGCTTTACTTGACTGGCTTTGGATTCTGGGAGGTAGGGGGGACGGGGTCAAGGATGAGAGTTAGGACAGAAGCTGGATGTCAGCAGAGGGTAGATGGACCAACCAACCCAGAGAGGGTCACTTGGTAACTAAAGTAGACTGTGTCCTGGGGACTAACTTATACCATGACAAACATCCCTTTACAGTGTTAAGAATCAGATACCCCATGCACCATTTGGAATTCAGGAACACTCGAGTACTGTTCGGAATTCAGGTACCTCTGTGCACTGTTCAGAATTCAGGCATCCCTGTGTACATTCTGTATTCAGGCATCCCTGTGCACATTCTGTATTCAGGCATCCCTGTGCACATTCTGTATTCAGGCATCCCTGTGCACATTCTGTATTCAGGCATCCCTGTGCACATTCTGTATTCAGGCATCCCTGTGCACATTCTGTATTCAGGCATCCCTGTGCACATTCTGAATTCAGGCATCCCTGTGCACATTCTGTATTCAGGCATCCCTGTGCACATTCTGTATTCAGGCATCCCTGTGCACATTCTGTATTCAGGCATCCCTGTGTACATTCTGTATAAAGGCATCCCTGTGCACATTCTGTATAAAGGCATCCCTGTACACTGTTCTGGATTCCAGAGCCAGAGGCCACTGCTGCCTGCTGTTCTGGACCTATTGAAAAAGTGATGGGGGAAATACAATGTCACTTCAAAAGACTAAGGTCTTCAGGTTAAATATTAACTAAACAAACGAGTGGGGCTCCCTTTCTTCTGGCTCCCTTACTTCCTGCGGCGTGTGCTGGGGAGTGGTTGCCATGAAGGTGAATGTGGTGGCAGTGATCTGCCTTCTAAAAGGAGTGGCTTCCAATTTTCACTAACACAATCTGTTTCCTATGTGTACTGGACATTTACCCATGCATGCTGGGTACTTCTGGCTTGCCCCTCCCCCCGGTCTCCTTCCCTCCCCTTCCTTCCCTCTTGGCACAAATTCTGTAAGTCAAATGAATTTAGGCAAGCCTGATCTTGCCCAAAGACTTCTGCTTAGCAGCAGAGAGCTTTGCTGTGTAGCCACATATAGGATTTATAACTAGTCTGGGCGTATAGTTCCATGGTGGAGTGTGCAGTTCGTGGCTGCAAGACTCGGGGCTCCATATCCGGAACCACAAAAGAAAAACAAAGCAAAATCATCTACTTTAAACGTCCAGTCCATGCAAGGGTCTCCTTAAAAACAAACAAACAAACAAACAAGCAAACATGTATATAAACTAAACAACAAATAGGCACCTCTTTCTCTTTCTTGCCTCCCTACTTCCTGCAGTGTGTGCTAGTCTCCAGAACTGCAAAAAGTGAAAAAATAAAAAACAAAACATAGAATATACCCCCTCCAAATCAAATTGAGGGGGCCTAGAGAGCTGGCCCAGCAGTTAAGAGTACTCTCTGTCCTCGCAGAGGACCCAGGTTTGATTTCAAGCACCCACATTATGGCTTACAGCAATCTAACTCCAGTTCCAGGGAGTATTCAAAATCCTCTTCTGGCATCTGCAGATATTGTGTGCACATCATGTACTGATATACATGCAGGCAAAAAAAAATCCATATTGGGGCTGGAGAGATGGCTCAGCGGTTAAGAGCACTGACTGCTCTTCCAGAGGTCCTGAGTTCAATTCCCAGCAACCGCATGGTGGCTCACAATCATCTGTAATGAGATCTGGTGCCCTCTTCTGGCCTGCAGTCACATATGCTGTATACATAATAAATAAATAAATCTTTTAAAAAATCGATATTATACATACAATGAAATAAATAAATATCAGAGCAGAGAATATTGGGCAACTGTCATCTAATTAGTTTTTTCCATGTATTTGATGATTCTATTATTAGATATAAGCTACTTTCCCCCCTACATGCAGATAATCCTACATTTACGCAGTCAAGAAACAGATCATCCATCCGTCTTGTAGAAAGCTTGGTTTTTCCCGTAATGAAAGTTTGAGTGAGGAGAGTAATAAAATGGTATCATGTTTAGATTGTGGCCATTATTCCCACTGCTCCGACTTAAGAGTCATGAGATCAGGAAAATTAAAGAGTTTGGCCAAAGCCACGGAAGAAAGACAGTTCCTGAGTGTGGAACTCCGTCGGTTGGTTCTGGGGGTGCTTTGCTCATTTGAGTTTGATCATGAATTTTCTGTTGCCATGGATATTAGTAGAGAAGTTGCCTGAGGAGGAAGAGGGCCAGAAGATGTCCAGGTTAAGCACATTTTTGGAGGGATGGACAGCAGAGGGGCCATGCGAGTTCTGTGTCCAGCCAGAACTGGAAAGCACCCAGCACTCAATTCTTGACCTCTGATGCTCAGAGGCGACTGATTGCATCAGGTCTGGAAGGCCAGCGCCTGTTGAAGACTGAGGGTCTTCACCTCAGTGGTGCCTGAGCTCCCAGAGTGTGGGATCAAAATGAGACAGAAGGCTGGGAAATAGTTTAGAATAAACACAAGGCAGGAAGAAGGCTAGTTGGTTCACTAGGAAGACCGTGATGGCTTGGGGGTAAGGCCTAATTTTCTGACTATACTAGATAAGGACCTGTCAGGGACAAGGACAGAACCTCTAGTTAGTGGAAAAATACAGACCCCCAATAAGACGGGGAACAAGATCATCTTACAGTCAGGTTGCCTAGCAACAGGACATTGAGTCAGAGCCCTTGACCCCCTCACCCTGTAAACATCCCATACAAACATCCTGTTAGCTTGCCCCACCTTATGCAGATGGCAGCTTCTTGCTCCCCTCACCCTGTGGAACTATATAAACCTTTCTGGAAGAGAAACAAAGTGGCACCTTGATCAGAATCTAGACTTGGTGTCTTTTCCTTTGTATTCTCCTGTCCCTACATTCCCTCCTTAGGGTGGTTGAGAACCCGTTGAAGCCCTGTAGGCGGGGCAAGAACCAGGGCCAAGTACTCAAAACAAGGGGTTGCTTTTAGGTTCTTGGGTTTGTTTTGCTGATAACGCTTTAGAATTTCCCACAGATCATGAACCATGGACTTCCAAGTGGAGCAGCGGGACAAGAACCTGGCCCTGGAAGGACGCAGGCCTCTAGAAAACATGGAGATTTTGATTCATTGAGTAAGGTCCTTGATGCTCAAACAGGATTGCCTTAGAGAGAGAGGGACGCGCCATAACTAAATCTTAAAACTGTTGTATGGATGCATGAACTGGACATGTAGCCCTTTTCTGATGTCCGCCTCCAACTGGGCTCCCTGGCCAGGTTAGTAAGTGTAGGTCAATGGACAACATGGGTCCCCGCACCAGGGGTGAAGTTTCTCTGATGATGGCAGAGTATGTTTGCTCCTGTAGACCCAGATGGACCTGGGCCTCAGGTTTGCCAGTTCTAAAAGAGCATAAGCCCTCTGTTCCCTTTGATCTCAGCTGCCCGATTCATTTCCACATGTCTAAAGTGGGATGATGTGGCCGTACAGCAAGGTGAGGGAAAAGGGAGTTTTCCATGTTCTTCAGACCCTCCTCCATTCAGGGCTCTGATTTTGTTTATTCCTTTGCCTACCTTCCTTCTTTTTGAAAAACTTTACTTTTCGCATGTTAATATAATTGTGAAATTCCATGTTGATCCGTTTCCTTAGTTGCTATGTTGGGGAGAACAGCCAAGGCTTAGCAACGGGAGGGGGACGTCTCAAGGTCCCTTCAGAGGCCTTGCAAGTCTCTACCGATTACCTCGGAGGTTGAAGCCTTTCTCACATAGATCTTGGGGGTGCTTAAGAAATGTTTCCTGCAGTGACCTCTGTACATAGCCTGCTTAGCTGCTTGTATAAGTGGCTGCTTAATAAATACTATTCTGGATCTAACTTTCTTAGGCAGAAAAGAATGCAACTTGGTATTTTTGTTCTGAGGCAACATTCCATCTGTAGCTGAAATTCCCTATTTGGAATGTTTTCCTGTGGGTCACTTCTGTAGCCTATAAGAGAGTGTATGGGGTTGGGGATTTAGCTCAGTGGTAGAGCGCTTGCCTAGCAAGTGCCAAGGCCCTGGGTTCAATTCTCAGCTGAAGAAGAAGAAGAAGAAGAAAGAAAATGCATGATGGGAGGCAGCGGGGTGGGGGGTGGGGGGTGCTTGTTCAGGTGAGGTGGGGGCCAATATGGAGAAATAGCATCTATGAGCTTATCCAGATATTCCCATCATGCATCATTCCACATATAACATGAACAGCTCTTGGGAATCATTCTAGCGAGATCCAGAAGCTGGAAGCCCTTTGCTTTCATTTACAGACGGTCACTGGAGGCACAGGGAGCTAAGGAATTTGTTTGGGACTTCAGAGCTGAGTAGGAAAGGAACTGTAGACTCAGACGTTGGTCTTGAACCTTTGAACACCTTTGGCCAGGGATACTGACAAGGCGCGGGGCCCTTCTCAGCCTTCCATCCCTTCCCTCTCGACTTGCCAGCATTTCATTCCTCTTCCTCGGGCTCCTGCTTCAGGATGTGTTTGCTTGGGTCCGTCCGGTAATCTCTTCCAGAGAAGGAAATGGATGTCCTGCTGCCTTTAAAGGGAGCTTGTGTCAGCAAAGCCATGCCTGTGGATTTCCCCACCTTATTGGCCTGTTTGCTGGTAGTCGTGAGATCAATAAAGGGAGAGAACGAAACATGCCCTTGAATCCAGATGGCCTCTGTGAGGATGGACAAATGGACTTTCACCTTGGGGGGGCTGGGGACCTCTCAGGACAGGAAGCCAACTAGTCTCACAGGAGAGAGCTGCCCAACTGACCCTGGTCTTCTGGGGCCTGGATCCAGCAAGGATCACTTTAGGACATTGCATGAATCTTAGGCCTTTTCACCTTTGTGGGCCCTTCCATAAAAAAAAAAAAAAAAAAAAGCATTTTAAAATGATAACGTCTGGCCTTATAAGTGCAAGTATATCAGTATTATATGTTAAGACTTTTTGATTTTAAAAGTTATATTTTTTATCTTCTGACCTTAATGTGAACAAAAACATTTTCTCGGTTTCTACGTCCTGTGTCTGCTGTGTGTAATGGATAAGTTTGCCCTGCCTGTAGACGCCAAACCCGAGTATCTAGCATCTGAGAGTGCCAGTCTCTTTGCAGATAGGACTCCAGGGTTGGCAGAGGGTGTTCTGGGCATTCAATGTTGGACTGACCTTGATTCAGCCGAGGGGTTCTTCTTTGGCTACTGTCTGTAGTTTAAGTGCCCGGGAGGGCTTGGAAACAATAGATCGGCCAGCTGAGTGCTCTGGATGCACTGGGAAGACCCCGTGCCCTGTTCCCTGGACCTGTGGACTAGTGTGACTGTGGGTGCAAGTGGGGTGGGGGTGGGGGAGTTAGCTATTGCAGGAGAGCTAGAGCTACCCTGCATGGAGCCTAGTCATTTCTGCATTGGGCTGGGAAACCCCTGGCCCTTGGGTTAAGGACTGACCAGAACAGTGCGTGATGTTTCGAAGGTTAATTATCAGGAACTGGTGAAGAGCTCTCAGCATTTCAGAGGTCTCTCATGTTTGTTTCCCAAGGTTTGGCTCATTTCAGATCTCCTTAAACGTCTCTTCAGGGCTCCTGCCCTCTACCTCTGTATCCACCTAAGAATGCAAGGGTTGCGTTTATTGGAGTTCCCAGCTGCATGAAGGGATGGTGTGGAACAAACCTTCCCTGATTGCTTTTGGATGCTAAGGCACCTCTCGGCAGCAGGTGTAGCTATCAACACTGGTACCCAGGACTGTACCTGGTGTGGGAGAGCTGAGCTTCGTCTAGTTTCTAATGACTCAAACAGGGCAGTGCGCCTTACCTTTTGCAGTTAATTCTGCCTCTTTCCAACTCCTGGTACTGCCTAAGAGCGGGACCATTGATGCCCTCTGTACAGAATGGATGTTGAAGACTATAAAGCTTTTGAGTGAGCATTAGAAGCTGGGCTGAGTGATGCAAGATTTGTTGAAAACACCTAGGTTTTACTGGGACCCCTGGGCTGCGGCTGGACTGAGAGTACATGTCCCTGGTTGTGGACCTGATCCCCCAATTCCCCTTCTGTCTATCTACCCTGGAAAGACATGAGTGAGCCAGGCTGAGACTGCAATCTTGGGGCTGCTTCGAGAGTCCCCTGCGTGCGGCAGGTTGTAAGATGGTCTCAAGAGACTGAAGGGCTGTTCTCTAGCAGACAGCTCGATTAGGTTTCGTGCCTTGTGAGAAGCTAAATCTACAGAGTCAGTGCTATCCTACGTGGTTCCTGTGTTGAGACCTCTCAGCGGGATGGGGTGCAACACACAGGTAGATGTCAAAACAAAGCAAAGCCAGTGGGGTTAGTACTGTAGCAGCCTAGGCGCCTAGGAGCAAAGGACTATGGGAATTTCATCAGGGGTGCATGAGTGGATGAAGAGGGACGGGAGTGCTGGAGCCTGGTACTCACTGGCAGGTGGCTGTCTGCCTGGTACTCCCTTACCAACCGTGCCATACCTCAGAGAGCTCATGGCAGTAGTTTTAAGCCTCAGTCCTGTTCAGGCTGCCCTGTTCAGACCAGAAATGAAGGAGAATTTAAACTTAGGATGGTTGTGGGTGAGCCTGGTAGATTCTGATGGACCCTAGGGATGACCTGTTTCCATTCCATGTTGAGAGTTTTGTGGCTGTCTTCATCCTTCTGGGCTCCTCTGTCCCAGCTTTGGAGAATGAGGGCAGAACTGAGGATGGCCCTCCCATTTCTCCGGAGTCACACAGCTTGAGTTCGACTCCTGGGTCCATCACTTACCAGGGTCGTCGTCGTCGTCGTCGTCGTCGTCGTGATCTTGGTCAAGTACAGTACCTGGCCTCCGTGAGCTCCAACTTGTGTGTGAAAGATAGGGGATGCCAGTGGCCTATTTATCACCGTGCTTAGATGTCCCATGGAAGCCATGTTAGAGGAGGAACGCATTATTTGGGGTGATCGTTTCAGGGGACTTCATCCAGGAGGCTTGTCGCATCACAGTCTGAACCAGAAGCAGGGTGGGACCCTAACCTTCAGAGTTCCACCCCCAGTAACTCCCCTCTACCAGCCAGGCTCCACAGCCTCCCTCAGCAGTGTCGCCACCCAGGGAGCAAGAGTTCAAACGTACGAGTCTGTGGGGGGACATTTTGTATCCAGCCCATGATATCTCCCAAAGAGTTACCGTGTGACTAGATGGCTAGTCCAGCTAAGCTGTGGAGCATGGGCCATGGGCATAGCTGTCAGGCTTCTCCCTTATGCTTACAGCCCCCCTCCCTTAGGGTAGGCTTCAGCAAGCCCCATCTCTCTGGGGAGCTGAATCGGGAGTGTCTCTTCTCTTCTCTGCAGACACTGGCGATGACCACTCCGAAGGAAGCCTGGTGGAGAATCATGTGGATGGGACCTTGAACATGCTGGGAGGTGGAAGCAGTGCTGGCCGGAAGCCCCTCAAGTCAGGCATGAAGGAGCTGGCTGTGCTCCGGGAGAAGGTCACCGAACAGCACCGGCAGATGGGCAAAGGCAGCAAACACCACCTCAGCCTGGAGGAGCCCAAGAAGCTGCGGCCACCTCCTGCCAGGGTCAGTGGAGGAACGGGGTCTGACGGAGGAAGGGGGTCTGACGGAGGAAGGGGGCTGTGGAAAGGGAGCCTCGCCCTTGGGAAGGATGTCACACTGTGTCCCACATACTCTGCCACAAATGAGCAAACAAACAAACAAACAAACAAACAAAAAAAAAAAACAGTGTCATTGACATACTTGATGACCTGGGGGCCACATGGCACTTCTGTCTCTAACATGGATTTGACATGCTTTCTTGACATCTCTCCTAAAACCTTCCCATGTCTGTTGGACTTTGGAATACCGGGAGGGAAAAATCCAGACGTGCAAACGAAGCCGCTCCCCTGTGTCGTGATGAGTTTCTCACCAGCTCAGCTTCACTATCTGGGCAATTGACCCTGGTCAGGTTATGTTAGGGAATGGAGCTTGGGCCATTGGCTGGGGTACAGGGACAGCATTTGCATTGGGCTGGGGTATAAACTGTCTAGGAACAATGTCTGAATTGGATTGGGCCATGGCTTGAGACATAAACTCTAATCTTTCAAGGGGAGCCCGCTTTGACTCATTCAAGCTGTTGTCTGTCAGAGTTGGAAGAGAGCAGGGAAAATCCACAGCCATGTGACTTTCTAGAGGGGTAGGAGGGCCCAGTGGGGTGGGTTGCCACGGATGTTGCCTTACTAGCCGCTTGGTGTTGAGGGGGTTTATGAGCCCTTGTCTAGTACTGGGGTTTTGTGGGCTCATTTTTCTCACCCCAGGTGTCCATTTTGCCTTTAGACCCCTTGCCAGCAGGAATTGGACCAAGTCCTGGAACGCATCTCCACCATGCGCCTTCCAGATGACCGGGGCCCTCTGGAACACCTCTACTCCTTACACATCCCCAACTGTGACAAGCACGGCCTGTATAACCTTAAACAGGTGAGTGTGGGCGCCAGCCTGGGCTGGGGAGGCCCTTCCTCAGCCCTGAGCCCTGCTGTGCTTAGGCCGCACTGAACCTGCTCATCATCTTGGAAGCTGAGAGCTGAACCTAGATGCAGGCTTCTGTAACCAAAAGGATGATGCATCAGCTCCAGGAGGCTGCCCTCGTGGTCCTCAGGCAGGTCAGGGCTGACTCCACTCTCCCGGCTGTTTTCTGTCTGTCCGGTGTCTGTCAGGAAGGAGGGCCCTGGAGAAGTGAGAGAAGTAGGTTTAAGCCCTCTTGCTTCAGTTTCTCCTGAGATCTGACCCCTGGCCCCCTCTGCCAGAGGTTGTCACTTAGTAGGTTGGCTAGGAACCTACAGTTTGCCTTTTAAGAAGCTGCCGTGGGTTGCTAATGGTCCATGAACCGTATTCTTGGAATCACCAATTTAGCCATTGGCCAAGTAGCCTCTTTGGTGCCTAGGTATCTCGAGAGATGGGAAATTGGGGAGTTAAGTACTAAAAGTCTAGTTCTACACATAGTTGTTGGTACCTTAGTAAGAGTTAAGGAAGTCTGAGTAAACTCCCAGGAGCCTCTACCCTCCTGCTTCTCTGTGTGTATAAGTCCTTTTAGGTGGTCCACCCCTCATTTCCTCCTCCACCTCACAACCTCTTACAGGGGGAAACATGCATTTTCTTGAAGACGGAGGAGAAGGGAGGGGGCAGGGGATGTGCTTGGCAGGAGTCGGGGTGTGGTGGGGACAATGGGAACTGGACTGTCACCCTGTTAGTAAACAGACTCCCTTAGACCTCAGTGCATGTGGGATTGTCTGGGCAGCTTTAAAAAAATTTAGTTGCCAGGTTTTTGTGTGAGAGATTTGGATCTTTTGGGTGTGGGGTATTTTATAGAACTCTTCTGGTGATCTTACTGGCTGGCCAGCAGGGTTCACTTAAGGAGGGGATGTGTGGAGCCAGCAGCTGGGATACTACAAGACTCTTACTGTTCTTTTTTGGGTCTTGCTTCCTCAACTTCATCATCGTCTAGCCCCTCCAATATGACGCCAGCCTTAGAAGCTGTTTGTATGTCTTTCCCTCCAAGTGTAAGCTAATTGTTTCAGTTGGAACTTGGAAGAAATAAAGAAGACATCTAACGAGCAACAGATGTTCTCCTATACCCACTGAGCCACCAGACCCATTTATAACAGCGATCCCTGAAGCTTATATGATAAGGTCAGGGACCCTGGATGGGAACATCCCAAGTTCAGATCTCAGCTCTCTCTCTAGGAGCCAGGGACAAGTCACTTAAGCAATCTTTGCTTCAGGTTCACGGCTGTAAAGCAGGGTGTTGATGGTGCCTTATACACAAAGTGGCCATCAGAATTATGTGACTATAGGGGGCTGGAGAGATGGCTCAGAGGTTAAGAGCACTGGCTGTTCTTCCAGTCATGAGTTCAATTCCCAGCAACCACATGGTGGCTCACAACCATCCATAATGAGATCTGGTGCCCTCTTCTGACCTGCAGGTGTATATGCAGACAGAACATTGTATACATAATAAATAAGTAAATCTTAAAAAAAAAAAAAAAAAAAAAGAATTATGTGACTATAGATGTCACTAGACTGTCGATGTGACTCGATGTCAGCGGGCGGAATTTCTGGCTCTCACAGCGCCCGGCACACGCTTTATTGTGATGTGAGGGTTTTCATCTTTTGACGTGGCTACTACACTCTAGTCTGGGTTTCCCACTGAAGCTGAGTCACTTCTCGGTCTTAGGGTCTCCAGCAGCCCTGGCGATGGGCACAGCCCCTGGCCCTACAGTCTCAGCACCCTGCTGCAGCTTGTGGGCCACGGAGCATTTTAGGGCCACCTGTATAGGAATCTGCATTTTGACAAGCTTCCCCGTGTTCACTTATGGCAAGGAAAGACCGCTGTGTAATAGCCCAGCACCTGGGAACCGGTCAGCCTTGGGTTAAGTGACGGAGAAGCGAGCTAAGGTGGCTTTAGGGGGGATCTTTACCTTTGTCCCTTCTTACCTCTCAGTGCAAGATGTCTCTGAATGGACAACGTGGAGAGTGCTGGTGTGTGAACCCCAATACCGGGAAGCTGATCCAGGGAGCCCCCACCATTCGGGGAGACCCCGAGTGCCATCTCTTCTACAATGAGCAGCAGGAGGCTGGTGGGGCTCATGCCCAGAGGGTGCAGTAAAAACCACAGCCAGTCTGTGCCTGCCTCCCCCACCCCAAACACCGGCAGAAATGGAGGGTGCTTGGGTGATGGGTGGGGAGGATTTCCCAGTTTTGACACATGTATTTATATTTGGAAAGAGACCCACACTGAGCGAGCTCAGAAGCCCCCCCCCCCTCCTCCCCAGCTGCAGATGACCTGTACCTCCATTCCTGCTTCTATGAGGGAGGGAAAAGGGTGTGCTGGGTACAGGCTTGGGAATGGGGAAAGAAATTTTTATTTTTGAACCCCCGCGTCTCTTTTACTTAAGATTAAAGGAAGGAAAAAATAAAGTGTGTCTTGCGTGTGTCTTTGGGGCATCCCTGGGAAGGAGCCTCGGAGGCCGGCTAAGCCTCCCATCCAACTTGCCCCTAGCACTTGGAAACAGAGGGGATGACTGCTTCCCACCATACACAGGCACAGGAAAATGCTTCCACACCCAGATCTGGGTCAGTGGGGGGACCCGGGATTCTGCTATTTCTCCCACGAGGGAGGGTTTCCAACCCGCTGGGCCTCTCCAGCTGACTCTTTAGAGGTGATGGGTGGTAAGGCAAAGCACAAGTCTGCCTTCCTCTTCAATATCCAGAAGACACTGGACACTGGATGCATTGATCCGCAGTTCTAGCATTTGGGAGGCACAGGCAGGAAGATTGACGGTCAAGTCTAGCCTGGGCTACATGACATACAAACACCCAAATAAAGCAATACCAACACCAACACCAAAACCAAAACCAACCAACCAAACAAAAACTTCAGATGCCATTGCGGTGGGAGATGGGGAATGGGAAACATTGGAACTGGGAATTTCTTACCCCTGAAATAATTTTCAGCCCAGGACAAGTGCTGTGGATATTGCTCTATATATAAATAAAACACTGATGGCCAGTGACCAGGCAGGAAGTAGGTGGGACAAGGAGAGAGGAGAATTCTGGGAAGCGGAAGGCTGAGGAGATAGACTGCAGCCACCACCAGGACAAGCAGCATGTAGACTCTGGTAAGCCACCAGCCACGTGGCAAGGTATAGATTTATAAAAATGGGTTAATTTAAGATAAAAGAAGTTAGCAAGAAGCCTGCCACGGCCATACAGTTTATAAGTGATATAAGCGTCTGAGTGACTATTTTATACGTGGATTGTGGGACTGAGGGGCTTGGGGAACCTGGAGAGAAGCCCTCCAGCAACAGACAAGGAATTTCACTTGGGCCCCCCAAGGGAAAGGCTGATGACTCTTGTTGCTGGACTCACACAGAAAGGTCACTTCTTTTTTTTTTTTTTTGGTTTTTCGAGACAGGGTTTCTCTGTGTAGCTTTGCGCCTTTCCTGGAACTCATTTGGTAGCTCAGGCTGGCCTCGAACTCACAGAGATCCGCCTGGCTCTGCCTCCCTAGTGCTGGGATTAAAGGCGTGTGCCACCACTGCCCGGCTAGAAAGGTCACTTCTGAGTTTTCAGAAGATGCTCCTGGAGGGGCCCGAAGAACTGGTCCCAGGTCAGCAAGTCAACCACAAAGAGATCTATATGGACACAGAACTGGGACCGGGTGGTGGTGGGCGGTGGTGGCAGTACACGCCTCTGGCGGATGTTCAAAGCCAGCCTGGTCTACAGAGTGAGTTCCAGGACAGCCAGGGCTACATAGAGAAACCCTGTCTCAAAAAAGGCAAGAACTTTGGGCTGAGAGACTGGAAACTGAGTCACAGAGTATAGGGTGGGGAAACTGCTTTTTTAAAAACAGTGGTCTGTGTCAGGGCTCTCTACCACTTCCTGTTCTGTTTGCACCCTGAAGCCCCAGTCAGGTCCAGGGAGTCTCCTTCACCTTCCGCCCCAGTGCAAAGTTGCTGCATCTGACCCCCTGGCCACGGAGGGGCCTCTTTAATGGCTTTGCCCAGTCTTCCTCCCATCTGACTTAACCTAGCACATCTGGAGATGTCGAGGGACTCCTGGGACCTTTGGCAGGTGCCAGAAGGCAAGATTCCGAGAGCAGACCCCTGCCAGGAACAGAACTGCTTCAGGGTGGAACAGAGGGTGTCATCCTCCTGCCCCGGAATAAACTAATTCAGCAAATCCTCATGAGTTCCCACACCAAAAAGCACGGTTACTCATTTTCATTGTGCAGATGAGGGAAAGTTTTCCAGAGACCCCTTTTGTCCCAGGATCAGGGTTGCTGCTCAGACCTGGATTATGCGTCCCCCTGTGGGTGCACTTTATCCTGGGCCTAGTGCACATGCTTTAAGCTTTACGGAACAAGGCCATATCCCGGGGAGACTGCTGTCAAGCCTGCCAGATGGGAGGGCTTCTGGGATGTTTCCGGGCCACTCTTCTGCTTACAGACACTCAGATAGCCACCTTGTTTAGGTTCTTTTCATGCCATTTTGTGGAAGGCTCTTGATATTTGCCACAACCTGCAACGCCCATCTTTTCTGTAGAAAGAGGGGGCTGGCTGGGTGAGGCGATTGAGTGTGTCTCCTGATCTCTCACTAGAGGCCTAGTCCTTTGAAGGGTAAGCCTGGCCATTGCAAGTAAACACTGAGGCAATACTGCCCACATGTGGCAGCATGGGGAACTGCAGCTAAGCTCACTGGGCTTTAAACGTCCTAAAAGGGATGCAGGAACCCAGAGCAAGTCAAATGGAGGTGCTGCCTCATAGGATGGGTCCTCCTCCTCCTCCTCCTCCTCCTCCTCCTCCTCCTCCTCCTCCTCCTCCTCCTCCTCCTCCTCCTCCTCCTCCTCCTCCTCCTCCTCCTCCTCCTCCTCCTCCTCCTCCGTTTTCAAGATAGGGCTTCTCTGTGTAGTTTTGGTGCCTGTCCTAGAACTCGCTCTGTAGACCAGGCTGGCCTCGAACTCACAGAGATCCGCCTGGCTCTGCCTCCCGAGTGCTGGGATTAAAGGCGTGCGCCACCGCCGCCCGGCTTTGGATGGATTCTTGAACCCTCTCACAGACTTCCTGAGTTAGCAGCTATGGACAGGGCCTGCGAATCTTTATGCGTACCTCACGTGTGCTTTCTACCGGAAGACTGGTGATTTAATTTGCAGGGCCTGGGACAAATAAATATATGAGGCCTCTTGTTCCCACATGACTAAGAACCTTAAGACAGTAATAGGAAAGCAGAACACCGAAGTGTGGTGCTCTGGGTGACGTCACAGATACAGGTCCACGAGGCTGGCCCCTTTCTCTGCCCTCTGGATGCACAGGCACCCTGCTGTAGCTCCTGGATTTGCTAAGTGTATCTTCGGTATTAGCTACCTACATTGTGCTAGTTAGGAACCCGGACTGCTGTTGGGAAGAATTTGTTTTGCCCTGATTACGAACTCCGTGTCTTTGTGCATATTTCCAACTTCTGTACACCTCTTACAATGTCATCTCTGAGTAGTGGGATAACGTCTATCCCAAAGATGGGCTTGCAGAATAGAAAAATCATTTCTGTCATAGCAAGTGTTGGCGAAATGGAGTTATTGCTGTGACCGAAGCTTCGAGATGCAGTGCTTGGATGTGGAGCTGAAAGAGATGTCCTGTAGTGTTTATATTCCAATGCTGGAAATAGCCCACAGTCAGTGCTTTACCGTCTTCGGGCATGATGTGGCAGAGGTGTGCCCTCCAGCAGCTGGGACCATGGGGCAATGAGGAGCAGCCATGAGCATCTTGGAGTGGTAAGGGGGGTTGTAATGAAGACATAGATATGAAAGGAAATGTGCGTGCATGCGTGTGTGTGTGTGTGTGTGTGTGTGTGTGTGTGTGTGTGTGTGTGTGAAAGAGGGAACAGCACATGGAAGGCCTTCAGCCCTAAGCTGTACTCTTACCTGGAGGCCTGCACATGGCTGAGGACATGTGTGGTGTTCACAGGGTACAGGCAGAGGGGCAGCTGAAGAGGAAGGCTGTGGGGGGACCTATCAGGAGGGATGTGGGTGTCTTGCTTACTGAGGGACTGAACTTCGGGCTGGAAGCTGGGAGATCATTTACGTCAAGGATGGGCAAGATTAGATATGTGTTTAGAAAGGGCATGGTGGCTGAGAAGGCCATCCAAGAGGATGAGACCTGGAGAGGAGGGGTGGAGCTGGGTCCAGGAGGCAGAACTGAACATGACCCCAACTAGGACTAGAGAAATAGTGAGAGCGGCAGGGTTCAGAGTTACCAGGGAGCAGCCGATTGCTGGGGTCACGGATGGGACGGTGAGTGAGGAGTGGGGACTGAGACCTGCCGGTCTGGCATGGACATCTGGGAGGACGTGATGACATCATCAGAGACAAGGAAGCTCCAAGACTCGGAGTGTGGCCTAAGTGGACCGAGGCAGAAGGAGAAGATGAATAGGGTACAGAGCCGTGTGGTCTTGGACCAACTGCCATCCACTGTGGGGGAGTATGGGAGACCGTGGATGCCAGACTCCACTCAAGACTGTAAGTGTCCAGGTAAGATGCGTGATGGGAATGTGCCATGTAGATTGTGCCTCCCGATCATGAATTGTGCAGACCAGCCAAGAGGCAGATTGCTAAATGGCCACAAGGCTGTGAGCAGGGAGTTAGAAGGTGGGGGTTATAAGGGTCAGATAAGGCCCTGTGTGGGAGGGTGGGGGTGGGGGGTGGGCATGAGGAATGTGGAGTGAGTTAGGGTCACGAGAAACAGTTGGGAGGAAAATCCTGGCTCCTGCTCCCTTCAGACACTGCATGGGCAATAGCAGGGTGAGCACTTTCCGATGGAGAAGTCAAAAGGCTGTCCTGGGTGTCACCACACCACAAGCCATGCGGTGTCCTCTGCTCACACTCCTTCCAAGCACCTGATTCCTCTCCACAGCACTGCCTGCACCTTTCACAATTCATTTCTACCTAAAACACAGTGTTCGGGTCTCTGGCTCTGTGACGTGGAGGGCTGAGAAGCGCCAGGGAGATGCTCCCAAAGGACCAGTGTACAGTGAGAAACGAGGCGCCATTTACTGTGGGACCACAAGAGCTGGACACCTATCAGAGCCTCAGCATTGAGTTGGGACAGGATGGACAGCTCACTGCCTTGATTTCCCCAGCTGTGCGGGGCCTGTAGGATGTCGTCATTGGCACACTTAAGGGGCGGCATACTGCCCTAATATCATTGAGAATAAACACGGGCCATGCAGAATTGGGCAAAGAGTCCAAGGGCTGAAAGAACCTGGAAAGGAAAGCCCCAGGGAAACCGAGGCAGAAGGCAGAGGGTGTGGATAAACCCAGCAGTCAGTTTATAGCTTTGCTTTTTCCCTAGGCATAAACAGGAATAGCGGGTACCTGGGAGGAGCTGAAAGTAGGATTCACCTGGGCCAGGAGTTTCTATGCATTAAGAACTTGTGAAGGACTGGAATAAGTGACCGAGGAACATTCTAGAAATGTCTTCTTTAGCTTCTTCTCCAAGGAGAAGAGAAAGTGATTTGTCTAAGGGTGGGTTAGACCACTGGATTCGTTGACAGTGGTGGAGATTAAATTATAGCAACCATCGTAGAACACGCGTGTGTTCACGGTTCCGTGCGCTCCATGTAATTTGGCTCCCTATAGTCTCTCAGCAGCTCTGTAGGGTTTAACTCCTGCCGCAAAGGACAGAGAGTTCAAGGAAGTGGCAACTTAAGTGGAATGGGTGCTGTCTGTGGGGACCGGCCCTCCTCCACTCAGGGACCCTCTGGAGGGCGCACACAGGTCTGGATCCTTCCTCTCCTGTCGGCAGCCTGGGTGCTCACAGAGCCCTCTGCCCCGGGAGGAAGGCGGCGCAAGCTAACTGAATGCAGAACTTTATTAAATGAATGCTTTGTCACGACAAAAAGACAAAGATCGGGGGAGTAACAAAAATTGTAAGTTGAATAAATAGAATACAGTAATCGTCACTTGGCAATAAAATGTGAGATCTTCTGTGTTTTTTTTTCTTTTTTTTATTTCCTTAAGTACAATATGCTAAACATGAGCCGAGCTCTTCCACATTGGGGTGATTTCTTTTCCCGCATCTTGTTTTGCACAAACTGGTTTGTTGTTTTATTATTTTTTTTCATCCGTTTCACCAGTAAAAAGTATAAGTATTTTTTTTTCAAGTCGAAAACAAAAAAAGAAGAGAAATCAGAGCTATGGTGTCTGAACGGAACACTACAAAGACCTACGGTAATATGTGCTGTGGTTATTGCTGTTGTAAAAACAAAAAAAATGAAAACAAACAAACAAAACAAAACCCAAAAACAACCGGTAGACATCTCGGAATCTGAAGGAGTCTTGTCTGAACTGCGCTATCCGGTGACAGGCTACTGTGTGACGGTGATGATGGTGTTGGAGATGGGGCCGAGGCTGGCGACTAGGGACCAGAGAAGTGGGGTGAATGGATGCAGGGTGGCTAGGGACCCCTTTCCAACCGGCCCCCCACCTTTCTTTCCCCCACTCAGAAAGACTTAACAGGGGAGGCCGGAGTCTGTGAAGTGGCTAAAGTCTATACTCCATTAGAAAACCAAGAAAGTATGATAAAAGAGACAAAAACCCAGAAGGGAGAAGAAGGCAGAGTAACAAATGGTGCAAGGATTCTTGCACTTTAGTGGTTTCAAAATAAAGACTGTACAGCCCCCAGGCTCCTGGTTGATAAAAACCTCGCTCCTTTCTCCTACCGTCTTTCAAATCGTAGCCTCCTTTCTCTTGAAAGCCGGAAGGCTAGAGCATCTCTTCTCCTTGGCTCATGCCTCTCTCAGGTTGTGGTTACCCACCAAAGCCCTCTAGGGGTCTAAGGGAGGGGAAGGACTGCTGCCCTGCCTAGGAGGGGCAGGGGGTTTGGAGGTTGCCTCGGCAACCTGATCTTCTAAGGAGCTTGGTGGTGAGGATGTTGCCATGGAGATAGATCGTGGTAGGGAGAGGGTCTTGGAGGGAGAAGAGGAGAGACCACAGAAGGTCTCCTCAGACTCCTGTGGGGCAGATGTTCCCAAGCCTTGTCTGTCTAGGCCTGGCCGTCAGAGAAACATAAGAGTCTTCTCTTCCCCAGGTTCCCTGCTCTCTTCTGGATGGTCAAGACTGTCTGGGGTGGAGAATCGGTCCTGGCTAGGCCTCTTTCAGCTGACCTGGCCGTAGTGGGAGAAGAGAGCTATCTTTTCTACTTCTTGAGTGAGGCGTTTGTCAAAAGAAAAAGGAAGAAGCCTTCCGAGGGGTGTGTGTGTGGGGGTGGGGACAGGTAACACTTAGACCTATGGCTGTGGAGAAATCCAGATTAGAAGCCTCTGATGGAGCCAAGGGCTAGCCTGGAGCCAAGAAGCTTTTTGCTCTTGCTCAGGGCATGGTGGGGCCATTGCATGCCTGCCTTCTCTCCCTGTGACATGGGGAAGGGTACCGCTCTTCTCTCGGCGACCCCATTCCCATGGTCTCTCTATCCAGACCTCCCATTTGGAAGGTTTAGCTCCGTCTGCCTGTCAAAGGCAAGCTTCCTCTAGGGAGAGATTAACTGCCTAGGCATGTCTCTCCCTCTGAGCAGTGGGGAGACTCACAAGTTTCGGGGCGCAGGCTGAACTGGGGAAGGCCAAAGTGTCTGTACAATGTCCTCCACCCGTGGCTCACAACAAAGAGTCCGTGTAAGGGACAGAGGCTCATTCAAGGTCCAGCAAGAAGTGGGGTAAAGAGAACCCCCCCCCCCGTTCAGGAGTCAGGTCCAGAGCCGGGAGGGGTAGGCAAGCAGGCAGTTCCTGGCTCAGTCTTTTCTTAGGGGTAGTGGTACCCCAGTGTATCCACTTGGCAAATCCCAGTCATACGACTGCTCAAGATCCAGAGAAATAATGGCAGAAAGAAGAGCGTCATGGAGAAGGGTTAGGATACTGGCCTAAGACGTACCGGGGTGGGAGTTGGGGGGCTGGGGACATTGAGCAGGGAGATGGGTGCTCTGACCCTGCAGGTCTGGGAAGTCCTTATCCTGCCATCCCCATCCGACCCTTTGTCTTATGAAGATCAACTACCTCTTCCATCCCCAGTCAACTGTCCTGTCCAGGCAATAGGAGGAGACATCCCCTAAGCTCCAGAGCCATCTATTTCCCATCAGTCGACGTATTTCTCTTCCTCGGCTGTCCCTTTTGGATGCTCCAAGTTCAGCGTTGGAGGGGGCCCTCAACCATGCCATGCCATCAAGGAAGAGCAAAGAGCTGTGTCCACAGCACAAAAGGGGCCGCCTGTACCAATGTCCTAGCCCCCTTTCCTGGCAGGCTATCTTCAGTCCTCGAGGACAGTCCTAAGCCACCCCTTTGTTGAAGAAGCCAGTGGACAACGGAACTTCTTCTTGGATCAAAATCTGGCTGGCCCATGACAACAGCCGTGAAGATCTATGCCTGAGTTGTCCTGGGCTTTCTGCCATGCCATCCTCCACTTCAGAGAGGGCGTTTGGACGGGGCAGAGTCGACAGAGCGCTTGGCTTGAAAGATTCTTTGGCCTCAGTCCCTTCCTACGGGCTGAAGTTGACCTGAAGTTGTAGCGTCCGGGGCGCATCCACTTGTCCCTTTAATACTCAGTCAGGCTATCCATCCTCGTTTTCAGCCATGCGTCTCAGGTCTAGATCCTGCCTCAATTACCCACCAACTGGGCTCTGTGATTGAATTGAGCTCATTTTTACCTCAGAACTCCCCCCCCCCCCCCACCGCCAGCGTCCTCTCAAATTCCAGATGGTTTATTAGCTGGGAGAAACCAAGAGAAATTCTCTCAGCATTTCCCGTGTTCTGTCTCTTTCCTGTCCCCCAGCCCCTCATTCCTGCTCCATCTTCTACTTCTCTCTGTGGGAGCCCCACCCCTGGCCCACTGCCTCATCCTTGGCCATCTCTCATGTCTGTTTCTCTCTGATCTGTCAGCCTGGCATCTGAGGAAGGAGCCTTTCAAAATACATTTCTGAACAGATAGAAGGAAAGGCCTGGGCAGGCCAGTGGGTGAAAAATGGATCTGGTGGGCTTATGTATCATGGTATAAGACAGTTACTTCCCAAGGGTTGGAAGGCTGAAATGGGATGACCTGGCTGAATAGTTGATGCACGACTGGGTGCTGGCAGCTACCTGGCTCGGTGGATGCATTTAAACACAGGTTGGGAATCATGAGTAGATCCAACTCCGTGTCCCACAAAAGAGCCCAACTTGTAACTCACAGGACAGGCTGCCCAGAAGCACGCAAAGCTAGTGTTCTGGGTTGTATTAGTTGACTATGGGTTTTTCCCAGAATGAGGAAGATCTTCAGTGCTCTAAAAAAAATGACTTTGAAGAGGTAATGCAAAACTTTGAAAGAAAAGAAGAGGGCGAAAATAAAGAAAATAGATTCATACGCCTATATACGTCTACATGGAGCCTGGTAGGTAAGTATAAGCTCCTTTTCTGTCTCCGCCAATCCTCCTCCTCCACAGAGGCTGCTGGGCCAGCTTTGAGTCTAGTGAAATCAAGGGCTGGAGCCACATCCTCCTGAATGCTTGCTGTCACCCTGGAAAATCAAGTCTTTCCAGTGTTGGGGGGCAGGTACTGATTTCTAAAAAAAAAAAATCTCCATCAAGAGTAAAATTTGTACGCAGATCGAGTTCACTCATCCGATGGGGGGGGGGGTGACCTCTCAGCAATCACTCGATCTCCATTGTTTTCAGAGGGATGGAATGCATTTTAGTGTTCATAAATTTGGGGGAGAAACCGCCCTGCACTGGTAAGAGGAGAGGCGGGACAGGGGTCTAGCCATCCCCTGGCTGGCTGGAGGGAGCGACAGACCTGAGAGAGAGGCGCTGATACATCATATGGTTGGTTCTTTCCTCGTTGTGACCAGTCTAAACTGGGTGTCACTGAATGCCGCACTTTTGAGTGCCCCAACCTCTCTCTGACCTCTGGCCAGGGCTGGAAGTGAAGGACAGATCCAGCCCTGGTGGTGGTGCCCTCTCTGCCTCGCCGTTTTTCTTTTGCTCTCTGTAACCCTACGGGTCTCTCTCCCTTTTCTATACCAATGCTTTTCTTTCCACCTCTCGATCCCTGTTGCTCCTTCCTCTTCTTCCCTTCTCTGTCCATTCAACTTGCTTCAAAAAAAAAAATAACATTTTTGGGGTTGAGGTGTGGGGGGGAGTGTCTCCTTAGCCCTTGCTAGAGATTCCGAGGTCCTCAGTTTCCTCAAATATATATGCATATATATTTCCCCTAAATGAGATGAAATGAGTGAGCGTCCTGGGGTGGAGGGAGGCGCTGGCTGGAGTCGGGGCTGGGGATAGGAAAGGGGGGAGGATGGGAGGGGACGCGTCACTCAACATTGCTGCTGTCGAAGGCGTGGCATTGAAAGTCCCCATCGACGTATTCCATGCCTGGCAGCTTCATCCCGTACTTGTCCACACACCAGCAGATGCCACGTTTGCGGCCACGGGAAGGCTTGCACTGAAGGAAGAGGCAGCAGGCAGTGAGAGAGCCGCACCCCGAAGCCCGCTTCTTGCCCGAGAATTGAAAGGGGGTACACCCTTAGACCGCTCTTGGGTTTTGGTGTCTCCATCTCACCGGAGAACCCAGAGACAATTGTTAGTTCAGGCATCCTGCCCTGGAGGAAGTAGGCCCTGCAATCTCCCTTTGGCCATTCACTTTGGGACCCCCCACCTCACATCCTCCGGGGATCAACGAGAGAGGACCCTGGCCATCAAAATAGGAACCATCATCGCTCTGTGGCGCTACCATGTGCCAGGCACAGCTTGAGTTGGGTCACGTAGCAGGAGTTGTTCTAAGTGCTTTGCAAAGGTGTACCACTGACTTTCCCCCAGCAGGGTGATGGTGACTACGAGTCCCCATATCACATGAAAAACTAAAGACACAGAGGTTTTAAATACCTGGGCCAAGGGACCACAGCTAGAAGTGACAGGGTCGAGATATGCCCCAGGGGGATCTAGCTTGTGACTTCATTTAGATTAGGGGTCCTCTAGGGGTACTGCCAAGGTCATCCAGTTAGAAATGTAAAGTGCTTGGCGTCCACTCCAGACCTGCCAATCAGAAGCCCTAGAGGTGAGGCCCGCCCGGGAGCTGGGAACAGCGGCACGGCACGTACCTGCTTTCTCTTGTAGAACCCTTTGCGGTCACAGTTGGGCAGGTACACAGCACGGGGCACCATGCGTGGGCTGGCTTTGAGTTCCTGCAGGGACGCTTCCATGTGTCTGCGGCAGGGGCCCTGTGAAAACGGGAGGGATGAGAGGTCTGGCATGACCCAAGTGGAAACCACTCAGATGTGCGGTCCTCTGACTCATGGGCTGCATCCAGAGGGACTCCAAGCAAAAAATCTATCACCTCTCATCAGAAGCTGTGAAAGTTACTTCTCCCTCACTTGCCCAGTGCCTTGGTCATACAGTAAGCCCACACATAGCCAGGCATAGAGCCCTGCTTTCTTATCTTTCAGCTCGCCATCAACTTTTCTACCCTTCCAAGTTATGAAGACACAGGTTGCATGCTCCAGATGTGCCAGGATAGTTAGTGTTCAACCCCTCCCTGGGACTGGCCATAGCTCTGGGGGTCGCATACCTCCTGTGTGCTCACTGTTCTAATAGGCACTTTTTTTAAAAGACTACTTCTGTTTCCACTCACTTGGATCAGCCCTCAGTCTGGATAAATAAACTCAAGCTCTCACAAGCATCCTTCCAGATCCTCAGCCGACCCACCATGACCACATTAGGTTCTTAGTTTGGTCTAGCCTATGCATCTCCTGTGGCCATAGATGTTCAAGTAAGTGCAGGTACGATTCGATTGTGGAGGTGGCCAGGGCCAGGAGGAGAGACTCCTGAAGACTCACTTGCTCAGATTCCTGTCTCAGTTCAGGCGCAGGGTTGACTCTGGGGTGGGCAGTGTTCTCTGCACCTCCCACAAACTTAGACTGGGTCAGCTTCTTCCTGCGGTCCTTCTTCACGGCCTCGGCCTTCAGCTCGGAAATGCGAGTGTGCTTGGGCCGGAAGACCTTGGGGGCGTAGGTCTCTTCTGCCATCTCGGAGGTGGTGGGCTCCTCATGCTCGTGAGAGTCTCTCTCTGCAGGGAGATGGAGTCAAAGAATCATCAGCTTCTGAGGCTAGAGAGCAGTGTCTAGAGACCAGGACAGGAAGGTTTGGGGTCAGAGGCGTCATAGAGGCTCAGAGAGACGTGACGGGGTCTAAGAAAGCAAGAAGGGGGACAGAATTCATCGGAGGATTCTTGACCAAGTCTCACTAGCACACAAGGGAAGGCAGGCTAGAGAAGGAAGGAGACAAGGCAAGGCCCAAAGCAAGTGAAAGTGATGGGAAACAGTTTGCTGGCTGGCAGCATGGCTCAGGAAATGAGGAAGTGACTAGAGACAGAAGATTGAATTGTCGGGACCTGGAGATCTGGGCCAAGGGAAGAAAACAGGGCCCAGCCCAGACATGGACAAGGACAGCCAAGTGTGTCCTCTTAGTAAGCCCGTGCACTTTCTGAACAACCGGGCTGAGTGGTGAGGGATGTTTGGACCTGGGTGTCTAGCGACAGGGGCAGCGGAGGGTGGAGACTCTGCTGAGGACAGAGAGACAGGAGAGGCACAAAGCAGGTGGAACTCGGAGGCCTCAGCCATCCACACTACCTCCCAGCTGGCCCTGCGCCGTGCACTGGGGCCCAGGAAGCTGGGCATTACTCAGCTTAGTCTGAGAGGGACCGACAGCTGGCGGGAGCCAGACCAGTTATATATAGGCACAACTTGGTGATAGAGTCTATACTTAGCTGACTTATGACCTTTAGAAAAAAACAAGTAGGACTTTGTTCATGTGTCTGTTAGTCTCTTAGTGCCACCTGCCTGGCCCATCTCAGGACACATTTCCAGTAAGTTCTTTTCTCAGTGGTACCTACCATTCCCCTCTCAGCTCCCTGACCTTGTCACCTCAATAGATTATGAGAGGGGGAGACCTTAGGTGGCTGTCCCCAGGTGGTGTGTCTAGGACGACCCACAAGAAAACCAGGGTATGTAGAGTCAGGAAGGTTTAGGGGCCCAGACTACATCACCTTTGCTATTCAAATACTCAAAAAAGGAAAAAAGGGTCTCGGGATACCCCAGCATAATAAAATAGGGTGAAGGAAAACCCACACTGTCCCTCAGACACCCAGAAATGGTGACAGCTAGGTATCTCTGATATGAAAGATGAGGGGGAAAGAATTCAAGGAAGTTGGGTTGAGGGGAAATTGATAAGGAAAGAGGCGTTTTGGAGAAGGCACTGTCGGGTGTCTCCAAACTCCCAGCCCAAAGGAAGATCTGGTGTGAGTGAGGGGGAGGCATCTGGAGATTAAGCCTCTCCTGGTTAGAAGAGCAGAGGACACCAAGCTCCCAAGCATATGTTTCTCTTGGGCTTGTCAAGCTTAACGCACTAGGCATCGGTTCCTGTTAGGAGGAAGCCGCTGGAGGTTTTCGTGGATCCAGAGGATTTCATCGGGTCGGGTGTTCATGCACAGGCGAGGAAGAGAAACAACTTCTGGAAAAGGAAGACGAGGGGCCAGGAGTACCGGACAGTGCTGGGGGCAGGCAGGCTCTCCCTGAGTGAAGTTCAGCTGAGTCAAGTTCAGCGTGGGTCTCTCAGCCCCGCCCCTTCAGTGTCTGACTCTACTGTATCAGAACCTGCTGGGATGTATAATCCCAGGTTGACTGGCCAAAGGTGGAATTTGGTACTCTAGGGATTAAAAGAGGATATCTTGGGAGGAAGCCAATTTTCTTGACCGTGGGACTTGGGGACAGAATGCAGGAGGGGGTGTGTCTAGTCTGGCGGCTCTTGGGCAGGTAGAAAAGTAGAGTCAGAGACCTTTCCTTAAGGAATTTAAAGGGCTTTTTTGCCAACTCTGGGCCTCATAAGTCTGGGCTCCTGGGGGTGCCGACACTCACTCCCCTCATTTGCAGGCTTCTTGCTTGTGAAGGGCAGGCTTAACATTTTGACGTGCCCCCCAGTTTTTGGTTCCACTTCACCCCATGGAAGCGAGAAACCTATTACTCAGGCAGTGGGGGAGTCAAGTATTAAGGATCCTAATCAGGGTCTTGTGGTCACCTGTAGACTCCGGAGGGACAGTGGGAGCTTGGAGGAGGGCCAGAGCAGAGTCAGGAGGATTCAAGGGCTGGAGAGCAAGCCTGGAACTGGAACGAATGCCAGCCAATCCCGCTCAGCTGCCTGGTGGCCGTATCATAAACAGGATTTTATTTTTGGAAGGTTTGGCTTTTAGATGAGAGAGAGAGAGAGAGAGAGAGAGAGAGAGAGAGAGAGAGAGAGAGAGAGAGAGAGAGAGAGAGAGAGAGAGAGAGAGAGAGAGAGAACACAGATACCCTGGCTACCCCTGAGTCGTTTCACCAAGAGAAAACGAATTGAGGTTGCTGAAGGGATTGAGGTGGGGTACAGGAGAACATTTCCAGGAAACTAGCAAGGCTTTCAGAAACAAGCAGGGCCATACCTCCAGATGGCCAGTAGGTGGCGCAGGAGACCGAGAACCCCCTCAACTCGGTGCACATACGCAGGGACCATACAATTTGAAAATCTGGCATTTGGGTGTCTCCCCTTCCTGCTAGTTTGAGAATCTTATCAATCCATTCTCCCTCTTGGTGTTCCTCCAGCATGCACTGAGAAGGTCGGGGGATGGACAAGAGAGAGCTTGTGTAGGTGTGGAGGACAGTGGGGCCACGGCTTGGGTGTGTGTGTGTGTGTGTCTCCGTCCGTCCGTCTGTGTCCCAGAGTGCTGTTTCTCAATCAGTGACTGGAAGGTGTACCAGCCTGGGTGAGAAACACACCCAGGCTCTCTCCTCCCTCATGATGCCCCTGGGAAAGATTTCTGCCGAGGATGAGAAGTGTGGACCGCTCAGTGTCCTCTTCCCGGAAGTCACTGTGGCAGAGCTTCTGACGTCATGATCTGACCCAACAATTAAGAAAGGGGTTTGTGCTGACTAGTTTTGTGTTGTCCCAGTATTTACCCTGGGGTCTGTTCTGAGTCTGCTGTGGCTCTCTAGCCCTTTGTAACGCGCCTACTCTATCATGAACAAATGCAAAAAACCAAAACCCACCCCAGGGGTCTCAGTTGCTCACTTCCCATTTCCAGTGCCCCCGCCCCCCCCCCCCCGCCCCCCCCAGCCACATGTTGTTGGCTGCTACTGTGCTGGACCAGGCAGATACAGAACACTTTCATCATCACAGTAAAGTTCTACTAGATAGCGCTGGCCCAGGACGACAGGGATCAGTGCCTGGAGAGGGACAAAAATAGGCTAAATGCTCTGCCCCCTCCTGGCCTCGTCTTGTCTCTCAGCCAATAGGCAGCCTCCTGCTCTTTGCTGTAACACCAGGCTTCTGGGAGAGCCAGAAACTTGCTGTTCATGTCCCCCAACACGTAAGACGCGTTTCAGTCTCCCCAAATCCGACTGCTTCCCAGCTGCAGATGGATGCTAATTAGCTCCACGGCACTGTGTGAGTGCATTAGCATACAGAGAAAGGGAGGAGGGAGTCTGGGCGGAGGCCTGGCTCACAGCAGCTTCTGCCCAGCCCCAAGCTCTCTCCCGAAGATCCCCGGAAGCCACCATTTTCTTTTCCTCTGTGGTCAGTAAGACAGGTAGTCTCCACGGATTTTAACAATCAGAATGATGAGCTGAGCTTCCCAGAGGAAAACAAATGCACGCAGCTGTAGCCTAAGGTGGGAGGTGGCCAGAAGGGCTCATTTAATTTCAAATGGCTTAACTTTAGATCTTGAAACAGCTTGCTCACTGGGAATGTTGCAAGTGTGTTTGAGACAACATACCGTAAACTTTATGACCCAAATATATACATCTATCTATCTATCTATCTATCTATATATATATGTATAATATATATGTAAAGTGACATTAAAATCGTCTAAATTGAGGTCTTACATTGTAAATATAAAAAGATGTCATGGATTTCCAAGATAGTATATGAAAGAATATTGATGGTTTCATTATCATTGTTTGGGTACATGTTGAGGTGATAATATTTTGGGTATGTTCCGTTAAAACACACAACTAAAATGAACTTCCTCTGTTTCTTTTTAACCTTTGAAAATCTTGGATGCTAGAAAAGATAATAAAAATGGTGGCCCCTGGAAGATGAAACGGTGTGTACGCATGCGGCTCTGTGTTAGCTTTCGGTCGGATGAGCTATTTATTCTAGACGCCTGCACGGGACACACCTGTAGTGGGGGATGGAGAGATGTTACGGCCCCGATGGTACAATTTAGAGTTCCAATAACCGAAACCCATCTAAAGCCACACACTGGCAGAGACACCACACGAGGCCCTGTTCTGAGGGCTTTTTTAGTGAAGGCTTTAGGGGTCAGCGGGGGGGGGGGGGGGGGGGGGGGAGGCCGTTTATCTGACAGTTTAAGTTGAGGCCTAAAGGGTAAGATAACCTATTTGGTTGAGCCTTAAGGCTCCGCTGGCAGGTCCTACTGGGAAGGTAGGCTGGTGTCCTTTGCCTCTTTCCCCAGTAACCCCAAAGGGGAAAGCTTCCTCAGCCCCTGGGCAGGTTAGGGTGGCTCTTGGCATAGCCTCAGGTTAACCTGGACCCCCAGCTGTAGCCTCTCAGCCGAAGGCAGGCCTACTGAGAAGCCTGTACATCGCTGGCTCACGAGTTGTGAGTTGTTCTTTATCAGCCTTGGTGGTAGATGGTCCCTCCTCTTTGTGACGTAGAAACCCTGCAGTCACCTGTATCACCCCATCCTTCCTCGGGTCTCATCACCCTGCTTGCCAGGCCCCGGGGAAGGCCTGTGCCGTGGGGGCAGCTTACCATGGGCAGTCGACCACTGAGGTACTATGTTCTTCGGAGAGACAGGAAGCAGGGGCAGCCACAGGGCTGCCAGGGCCTGTCAGGAGAGCTCCCTGTATTCAGGAAATGAGGTTTGGCCCACAGAGCTGGAGGCTGTGCTGAATACCATTCCTTCAAAACCCTCCTGGCTCACTTCCTCCCACCAAACCACTGGCCTGAAAAAGGGACGGAGGAAACCCCGAGAGCAAGAAGGTGTGATAGCCCCGACTTTTGGGTCATTTCATTGCCTCTCCAGCCCACAAAATACCCCGAAGTGGAAGGTTCTTCTTTCACTTTCAGAATGCCTGCCACTGGAGGGTAGCATTTGGCAATGTTGGCCAAAGGTCTGGGTTAGACCAGGTTAGACCAGCCTAGGCAAGAAAGAGCCTGAGTGATGACTGAAGGAGCCAGAAATAGCAGGACAGAGCACCACAACTCCTAGTGAGGAGCCGAATTCAAGTCCTGACCACCCCAGATCTTGTCTAGGGCAAGTGGCTTCCTGTTTCAGGTTCCGTTGTCCTTATCTGTAAAGTGAGGGCTGTAACCATGATGGTAGCTGTGGGTTTCTTCTAGCTTTAATGTTCTTTGGCCAATATCCAGACAATTCCTGGAGGGATGCTACGGAACAGCTAAGACATGTGGCCAGTCAGGAAAGACCACTTCTCCTTACAAACAAATGTCTAGTTATTCACCTGGATTTATGTTGTTGTTGTTGTTGTTGTTGTTGTTGTTTTCCCCCAAAGAAATAAGTGACATCATAATAGAAATCATGTCTGGGGGAGGGAAGCAGGCATCTGTACCGGCTTCCTTGGCTATTTGCTTATTTATTTCTGCAGACATGTGACCTGTCTTATTGCTCCGAATACCCTACCCAGCTTGGAATTTAAGGACAGTCTGAGAATTCTACTTTGCCTACAACTAAATACAACTACATACTACAACTAAGTACAACAAACTACAATGAAATAACCCCCCTCCCACGTGCCTATTTGTGGCTCCTTGTAACCCGACCCCCACCCCCACCCCCGCTGGTAGGGGGTGTCCCCTGTTCATACTTGGTTGTGTACAGCCCTGCCAGCTTCTGAACGTGGTGTGGCTCTGGGGGGGGGGTGTCATAATCCCTTCTTTAAATTTTATTTTTTCTCCACATTAAATACCTTGAAGGTTTCATAGGCATTGACTGTTCAGGTACAAAGTGAAAACTTTTTTTTTTTTTTTTTTTTTTTTTTTAATATATAAATCCTCCCTTCCGTCTTTGTCCTCCTCCCTGAATTAAGAGACCAGGACGGGGTCAGCACGCTTCCATGTCCTCTGCTCTGACCCGCTCAGTGACCTCTGGCTGGAGGAGGGTCAGCCTGGCCCTGGCCCGTGCAGCTGCGGGGCCCACCTGCTTGCTCAGATGTAAAAAACTCCCGCCCTCAGGGGATGCCTCCGAGTCTGGGGAGTGGGAGTGGGGGGAGGGGAGGGTATTGAAGGGGGAAAAAAAGGGACTTGGAAAGAATGGGAGCTTCCCTGGGCCAGCTGTGCTGGCTCCTCCAGGCCTTGCTGACACAGCAGAAAGATGGGGGCAAAGGCAAGAAACGTCAAGTTAGAGCGCCATGCCCCGATCATCATTGGCCCGGCTCTCCGTTCCGCTTGGCCTCAGCTCTCCCAGACTTGCTTCAAAGGGAGGCTGTGCGGCGGGACAGGAATCTGGCTCTTTTCAATTTTCCATGATCTTGTTCAACCCAGACATGGATTTGGCCAAGAAGCCTTTACTCTGGATTGACTTCAGAGTGGCATTTGGACCAGGGTTGGAGCTGAAGCCCTTGCGGATGGAGGCCAAACCCCTCCAAGTAGCGAAGGCCGAATTCATTTTCGTTTAGGTCATGTCCTCTTCCCCTTTCTTGCCCAGAAGCACATTTTATGTTTCTCTTTGCCTTATTTCTCAATGGCAGGATTGATATTTACAGCCCTCTACTCCCTACATCTCAGATTTCACGTCTCGGCTAGCCCAGGAGACACTATCCAGACCCTCCAGTATGCTGGGCTCCCACTACCAAAGCCACAGGCCCTTTCTAGACACAGCCCTCAGCAAAGCCTGAGCCTTCCTTGACCCACTGAAGCTCACTTTTATTTATTGCTCTTGGCCCTAGAAACTCTTGTCTCCCTCGTCCCTTTAGCCTCACACACACTGCCCTCTGTTTCTATATCTATCTCTGGTCCCAGAATTGGCCAAAAGAAAAAATGCTGGGCTAGGCGCGCTCCCAAGCACCGGGCCATCTCTAGGCCACGCCCTCTCCAGTTGCCAAGCAACGCACCCAGCAAAACGCTGGTCTCCGGCTGCCTGCATACGCCTCCCTCTCCCGAAGCTTTGGCTGCCTTCCACCTCACTCTCCTCCGCTCCTCACTTCTCATTCTATAAACACACTGTGCTGGGGGTGTTACATAATGCAAATAATATATGACTATATAATATGTACTGTTGGTTGCATACCAAATATGAATACAGTATATGTATATTATAGCTTGCATCCGCGGGAGAAGAGGTTATGTCCACGCTCACACTACTCAGATTTTGATGGTGGGGGAGGGGGCCTAGGGAGCAGGAATTTCTTCTAAAGGACCCAGAGGACATCCCCCCCCCCTCTTCACTATCCATTTTCCTCTCTTTAAGAATGACGTCACCTTTAGCTTTTTTTTTTTTTTTCTTAAGGGATCCAGCTAATGGCTCTCGGGTTGAAGGATCTTCTCCGAGAGCCCGCTCTCATCTAAGAGGAAAGCATCAACCTTCGCCGCTGTGGACAGCAGCCAGGGCGCAACCGCAGCCCGCTAGGCACCTGCCTGAGGCGGGCTGGGGTCGGGGAGAAGCGTTGGGGTCGGGGAGAGAGCGAGAAGAGGGGGCCGCTTCGGGTTGGTTGTTGAAGGTGAGACTGAAGCAGCTGCAGAGAATTCTAAAGCGACCTGGCGCGGAACAACCCCCACCCCCCACCCCGTGTACGTGTGTGCGTGTGTGTGCGTGTATGTGTGTGCACGCGAGCGCGTGCACTGGGTTGGCTTGGGAAGTTGGATGCTGCCGCTCTGCTGGCCCAGCATTTGCGCGCGCGCGTGCGCACACATCTCGCCCAACTACTCCCAATGAATTATATGGCTGGGCAAATAAAAGTGGGGCCCGGATACTGCGGAGTCATAACTTGCTCACTTAAGCAGTGAAGGGATTGCTAGCCACAGCTCTTGTCTCCAAGCCAGGTAATGATTTCCTACCGTTTCGGCGGGCAGGAATACAGTAAAAATAACCCGGAAAATTTGGTCTCTGGGGCTTCTGAGGTTTGTACGCTCCCCTCCCTTTCATGATGCAACTTCTTGGGACAGCCAAAACCTGCACTTCCTGGGGAGAGATGCTGAACTCTGTCCTTAGGTCTTTAGTTTGCATTTAATTTTTTTTTTTAAATTACAAAACTCCTCACTTTGGAGTGCTTGGGAATAATGGAGGACGACAGGTAGTAAGAAGGCCTTTGTCTTTGTAAGGAACTGCACCAAATAAACATTTAGCCAAGTCTTAACCTCTCCTAGCTCAGATTTTGTACATCGTTGATTAATATATATATATATATTATATATATATAAGTTTATATATAAGAAGATAACTCCCCAGAGAAACCTAACTTGAAGCAGAACTGTTCTGATTGAACAAGAGACTCTGCCAGTCATTTAAACCATAGACTCCAGGCACACAGAACTTGAAGGCGGGGCAAGAGGGGGCGGGGCAAGAAGGGGCGGGGTAAGCGGAGGGGAGGCTCCCAGTACATGGTCTTGCTGTCTCCGCCCCTTGAATTTTGCATTCTGCGTTTCCAGGGCCCCTCAGGCATTTATAGCCACACTCACTTTTTAGTCTGGCTTAAGTGATTGGGGGTGGGGGTGGGGGTGGGGGTGGGGTGGGGGGTGCTTGGGTGGAGTGGAGTCGGGAGAATGGAGAGGGCAAGCATCCATTGGGAACTTGAGGATGTCTTCAAACCTATGTCCATTTTTTTTTTTTTTTAAATCTTAGGTAAAATCTGAATTCAGGAGGGGAAAAAAATCATTAGATTCAGGGGCGAATAATCAGCACAAACCCTTTCCACGCTCTATCCCACGCCCTATCCCAGCACTCTTGAAGTATTCTTTCTCTTCCTGGGAGGAAAATAAAAGACACGTTTTACAGCCTTATGTGGTTTTTACCATCGATCATATTCATATCCATTTAAAAACAGCAAGTGTACATGTGGGTGAGGTCTCAACACCTCTACCCAAAAGGCATTAGTTATCAAGATGTAGGGCGTGTGTGTGTGTGTGTGTGTGTGTGTGTGTGTGTGTGTGTGTGTACACTCGCGTGCACTCCTGACCAAGTAAGAATGGAGGGATAGAGAAGTCTGGAGGCTACAGGATGGGGTGCGGGGCTTGGAGGGATCAAGGTAGAATTAGCTTCAAAGATGCATAACGCATATCCAGGCTCCAATTAAAGTGACCTTTTAACAAAAAGATTTTTTTTTTTAAGTTTAGGGAGAAAAGTATGGGGGTGGGGTGGAGAAGGGAGTTGATAATTTAACCTGTTCTTTTTCAGAGTGGATACACGGGATTTGGACTTTGAGACTCAATAGGAGCTCAAAGGAGTCAGGATTGCCACGAGTTAGGAGTGGGGGAGGGCCGGGCTCGGGTGGAGGCTGAGAGGAGATGGAGCGCAAACTGTTAAGAGGCTGGGTTAGACAGACGCCTAGGACAGCAGGATCTGCCAGGAGGGCTCCAAATGCAAGGTGCAAGGACGCACCCCATCTACTCCCAGGAGCTACCCGGGTCTAAGCCACTTGCTGCGCAAAGCGCTTGGGTCCCAACCCTTCCCGGATCCCCATCCGTCCAAGTCCCCCCACCCACTCCCCGCCCGTGTGCGGTGCAGCTGACACCCCGGGAGCGCTCACCTATCTTGGTTTGCTCGCCATAGCTCTTCTCGTTGAGGCAAACGCCGCGGCCGTGCAGCAGGGCATGCAGCGGCTTCTCCTCATCCTGCCGGGGGAGGCAGCGCAAACCTTGGGCGCAGCGCTCAGTGTAGACGCCACACGACTGCCCCTCCGCCAGGGCGCAAGTCATGCAGCAGCCGCAGCCGGGCTCCTTGACCAGCTCGCAGCCCAGAGGGCTGGGGGGACACATGGACAGAGCTTTCTCGTCGCAGGGCTCACAGTGCACGAAAGAGCCCAGGGCTTGAGCCTGCCCGGCATAGGCGGCCAGCAGCAGGAGGACCGCGCTGAGCACCATTTTCTCGGAGTCTCGCTTTACCTTGGGGCGGGGCAGGAGAGCGAGAGTGCGTAGAGAAAAGGGCCAGGAGGGCTCCCGGAGATTTTTGGTTTTTTTTTTTTTTTTTAAATCTCTTGCAGGTAGAGCAGGTGCCCTCCCCCAAACACTTGCAAAATATGAGGCAAGGAGGATTCAGGTGCCTGCACGCAAGTCCCAGTTGCAAGGATTAAAGACTTGCAACAGGTTGGGGGTGAAAAAAGGAGGCGCGCCAGGTGCACGCAGAGTGAGCGGAGACCGAAGAAACCCCCAGGCGGGATCGGGTCAGAATTGCAGAGGTGGGGGGACCACAAAATTGCTCACCCCAAAGCAACAGAAATAATGAGCTTGGAGGCTGTGGAAATGGGGGTGATGAAGAAAAAAAATGGACTTGGCTTATTTTTTTTTTCCTTGTTGCTTCAAGTCTAAAACGCACCCCGACTCTTCTCCAAGCCTCGGCTGCGAGCAGCGCCCCTGCGGCAGAACAGGTAAGAGGCGTCGGCAGCTGCCAAGAAGATAGGGGGAAAAATGTTGAAATCAAGAGAAAAAAAAAAAAATCAGCAAAACTCCAAACCTCACCAAACCTGGACCCTAACACCTCTTGTCTCCTACTCGGCCACCACCTCTTCTTGGAAACCCGCAGGTTCTGCGTGAAGTCCGGAGAAGGGTGCAGACCGAGGAGGGGATAATGAAAAGGAACAAAAAAAGGGAAAAAGCCCAAACAGCTTTGCAGCTCTTTGCTAGCTCTTTTTACCCCCCTGGCAGAAGTTTCCAAAGAGACTGCGGGCTCTGGTCGAGCAGGCGCTTTTAAACAGACGGCCCCTGGCTGCCAGCCAGTTATAGCTGCAATCTGAGCTCCCCAACACCCAACCCATGCAAGGATGCCAAGGAGCTTTGCAGCACAGACTCACACGGGGTGGGGGTGGGGAGAGGCCTTCTAGACACACGGGGGCTCCCCTTCGCTCCCTGAACGGTGCCCTCCGCCCCACGGAATGTACGAGAAGGGCTTGGGGGACAGGCTGGAGCTACGGAGAGCTGGGAGAAGGTGGGGGAATAGCCGATAGTTATCTCCAAGAGCTGGCTTGAATACAATGGAGTGACTCCGTCCGTCCCCCCACAACTAGCCGGGACACTGGCTGTCAGGATTCACATTTTCTTTTTAGCCATGTATACCCCCACCCCCCGCCCCCGAAGTCCTTTCCAACCTTTAGGAAAAAAAAAAGAAAGCGTCTAAGTGACCACTGAAGGTTTGTGTGTTGTGTGTTTGGGGGATAAGTAATGCACACTAGCCGGTGAAGGGTGTTGGGACGAATTTAAAGGGGAAAAGAGGAGGGGTGGGGTAGATTCTTCCCTCATCAAAAGTCGGGGAAAAGGGATTAAGGCAAGAGCTTGCAGTCGCTGTTGTTCTGGTGGGGTACTGATCTTAGTTATATTCAGTGGTCATTTTCCTTCACCTACATAGCCGACCAGAGAAGCTCACGCGTGTGTGTTTTACGTGCACTTTCAGGAAGGGATTCCCATCCAGCGTTGTTTGTAGTAGTGACTGAGACTGGAAGAAATGCTGTGGGCTGTCAGTATTATCTGGTGTCTAAGGTGTCCTTGCCATGGGCACCTTAAATGTCCTTTTAAATGAAAGGAAGGTAGACGAGTGATAACCTTCGTGGGGTTACCAAGGAGCTCTTTCGGTGGGGTAGGCTGTTCCTGGAGTGATGGGGTGCCACACTGCAGGAAACCTTGTCCTAAGGTTAATGTGTGCCAAGGAAAACGGCTCAGGGTAGGACCTTGTGCACAGGAGAAATCACGACCCAGGACCACACCATGCCACTTGGAACCCCAGATCGCTGGTTGGCACTAGGGACCATTCGTTCCTTAGGAAAATGAAAGAAAAACTAATGCGTGGAAGAAGTGATGGTCTTAGCTTGTTTTTTGGAAATGAATTTGACATGTTGGGTGGGCTGCAGACTGCCCACCACAGATAATAAGGAAATGACCAAGTGACTGTCTCTGGGGAGTTCTTGGGGTGGGGCTTTTGCCTTTTCTCCAAGCTCCTTCCTCCCTTGCTAAGCACTCTATTCTTCTTTTAGAAAAGGGGCTGCATTTCATGAATTTTGCCACTAGACTGCACCCTTATCTATGATAAGAATTCTTTCTGGAGGACTGCTTTTGAGAAAAGAGTTCCCTTGCTAGCTCTATTTGGGAGCGTCTCTCCTGGTGCCGTCCACACACTCCCAGGACCTGATCCATATTCTCAAGTCTGTTTGCCAAAAGGCACATTCTAAAACAAGTCCGGAAGTTTAGTGCTTTGGCACCGATTGCCAAAGGAGTTTTAGGTGTTGGCTAGGAGACGGAGGAAGAGCTGTGTGTACTGACTTAAAAAAAAAAAAAAAGTGGGAAGGTTTGTTCCAAGTGTTTGTCTCTACTGTTGGAAGGCTTGGTAATGCAGGGAGCAAATCAATGTTGAAAAATTGAATTGAGATGTTATAGACGCAAAAGCGATCAACTGCTATTTTCTCATTTGAATCGAGTTCAGGTGAGAAGAGTGGTCATACACGGAGGGGATGGTGTGGAGATGGCTTCAACTCAGCTCGGGGTAGCATTTGAGATAAGTTGGAAAACTAGGTTCTTTTGAAGGACCCTAAATTACTCAGTTTCTGTCATCCTGCACTCTCAAAAGATGGCCATGTCCAGGGACACCTTTTTTTTTTTTTCCCCTTAGCTAACTTCTTGTGACTGGAAAATACATTATGTGAAGACCAGGAAAAGAGGAGGAGATGGTTCGTAGAGAAGCTAGGTGGGTAGAGAGAAGAAAGACAAGATGGTGTGGGGATCTGGGGATCTGGGGATCTGGGGATCTGGGGATCTGGTCCTTGGACGGTGGGCTCATGGGAAGAGAGCGATAATTGTCTGTGTTAAGCAACCGTTTTGACCACCACTTCCAAAGGGGCAGAAGGAATTCAGAGACAGGCACTGCTCTTCAAGGTCTTGAGAGGAGAACAAAGACCCCTCAACATCCTGGGATTGTCTGCAGGAATTTTGTCCTAAGAGAGGGGACTGGTGAGGCGACTTTTGTGCTCAACAGTCCTTACGTGACATTAGGTGAGGAGGGTGTTGGGTGTTGGAGCGTATGGGCCTCCCATGATTCCATTCTCTCTGGCCTCTATTCCAGAAGCTCCAGGCTCTTTACAATTGGGATGGGGGTGGCGGAGCTAACATCAACAAGTGCCATTGAGATGGCTAGCTTATTCTAGTTAGATTCAAATCTGGTTCTACTCCCAGAGACGTCCTTTACTGCTGGCTTAATTTTGCCTCCATGAACTTCCCTGTTTATGTGTAGGTGAGGTCTGATGGTTGTGTATAGAAATGCCTTTGAGTATCATCTTCTTGGAGATGTTGAAAGTTAAATATCATCCACCATATTCCATACCCATCTTGAGCTCACTCTCTCCTTAACTTTGACAAGAATTAAGTGATGATTAGAACCAAGCTTCAAGAACTACAAGGGAATGAAAGATTTGTGCTGTTTACCTGGACAACTTTCAAAGGGCAGAGGGCACTTTTTAGCTTACCAAGCTTACCAGGCCTCCATAAGCTGACTATTTCTGGAAGATTTTGGCGCTGTTTCAAGGGCAAGGATGATGTCTGCTAACAGGGTTGGGAGAAGCAAGAGAAGTTTGTTTACATCATCGGTTCCACTTTCAAGATCTGGCCATTGGCTTGTCTATTTCCCAGACACACACCTACAGAGAAAAGAGAGCATGTCCGGTATACCAACACCACTGTCTCCTCTGGATCCTGCTGTACGGTAAACAGGCACCAAGTCCTCAAGTCCCTCCCCGGTAAAGAAGTTCAGCAGGACCGAGTCAAGGCAGAGGAGTTTCTCAAGGCTGCTCTGGTGTAATGACTTCACTGAAGGCTAGGTGGCAGAGCCGATACATCATTGAAGACCAGCCTCCATCTCTTTTCACTCCGGGGAAGAAGCCGCAGAGGCTAACAAGGAGAGTTTTAACAAAGGGGTTAGGCGCACAGGAGAAAGCAAAGGCTTGACAGAGGGGCATACTTGTGTACCCATACCCTGTGGGTACATTTATGTGCTGGCAAACCTACCCACTGCTCCTGGAGTTGGCACCACATCTACCTGAGCTGAGCTACAACACAAAATCATCCATGTCCCACTAGCAGCTACTCACAATTTACGCTGGAGACAAGGTCCCTCCAGCTTGCACAGACTGTGGTGACTCTGCGTTCATCAACGCCAGCCCTAGACCTTCTCCGATGAGTAATTAGAACGTGATCTCCAACAAAGTGCATGACACTTCCCCCCTTTAGATTTTCTAAAATGTTAATTTGTCTATCTCACACAATCAGGACCCAGAAGGTCACAGCCCTCTGCTCAGAACATCTTGCCATTGTGGCTGGGGACTTTCTCAAGAATAACACGGTGTCGTGGGGAACATCTCACCTGCCTCACCCTCTCCCATCCTCTGCTGGCATCTGCAGATAACCCTGGACCCTTTTGCACAGTGGATTTGTGGGTTTTATATGCTTTTTCTTATAGAAAAGACAATGATCTTGAAGGTCAAACCATGTGCTGCTTTAAAGTTCAAGTTTTATAGTGAGGCTCACTGCAGCCGGCAACTTAACTGGAGTTGAAATTGACCCTGAGGCTGACTGTTATAACAGAGCAGAAGCCAGCTGTGACTCAGAGTGATTTGTATCCCTATGTGAGCAGTATATGCATTCACGGTTTTACGAATTAACGTTTAGAAGGCTCTGGAGCAGATCCAGGCAAATAGGGGCAGAGCGGAGCTCCATAAATACAGTTTGGGCCCGGAGCCCTCCTGTCCTCTCAGATCACGGGATCTGGCATGTTCCTACAATAGGCAGCTCAGAAGCCGTGTTAATTTTGGAAAATGAGATTAACCAAGAAAAGTGATCCGTTGTGACTTAGAAGACAGGATGGGAAGGCCCAGCTCTAGAGGGGAGAGAGAAGTGGGCAGGAAAATGGAGCAAGAGGAGAGAGCTGGAGCGTTTACAGCTTGAAACATGTTTAATGTAATGAGTTTGAGCTATGAAAAGGCCAAATAAAACCACAGTGCCTGGTGGGGTCTGGGTTTCATCACAGTTCAGCGGGGAGAGGGTGGAAGGGTCACCACACAGGACAAATTTGTGTGAGCTGGGAGAAGATGGCCTTCCTCAAGCTATCTTCCTTTTAGGCATCAGAAAATGGTTACAAAACAACAGACGTTGGAGTCTTAAACATAAATTCTCGCGACTGGAGAGCTGGCTCAGCAGTTAGCAGTCTGAGCTGCTCTTACAGAGGGTCTAAGTTGGATTGCCAGCACTCATATATGATGACGCCAGCTTCAGGGGACCCAGTGGTCTCGTCTGGCCTCTTCAGGCACCACAAACATATGCACACACCCCCATCCATATACATCATAATTGAAATAAAAATAAGTCTTCAAGTTAAATAAATTCTGACTCTTATTGGTAACCTTAAAATTGCACACACCCTAAACTTGCACAAATATGCTAAAGTCTTAATCCTAAACCAGAATTTACTTAACATCTCTTAAAGAAAACTTAAGTCAACACTCAAACAGCCATTTTAAAAATCAAACATTCTGGCACAATACAGTTCAAACAAACAAACAAACAAACAAACAAACAAAATAAGATAGCAACAACAAAAAACCCCAAAAAACTCATTTGTTGCTGAGAGAAGATGGTATGAAAATATTAAACTTCTTTTTTTCTGTAATTGAACCATTTTGCTTCTGTAAGAGAAGAAAACTGTGGTGTACAGTAAAGTCAATGTAATTCTCAATGCACAATAGTCTCTAGTCCACATCCCTGTCAAATCCATCAAAAATGTAAATAAAATCAACCAAAGCTCCTAATGCTACAAAAAATGTAGGCAATACTAATTTAGTAAGTTGGCTGGTGTTAGGCTGAGGGTTTGCTGGAAAATAAACCAACATCTGTGATTGTGATTTAACTGTGATGGTATAAAATTTTTGAGTTCAGTGCATAATGGCTAATGTCCTGATTGATAATTTAATCCTTCCATTGCTGCTTAATGAACACTACAGTCTTGCCTTACACAGTGTTTTTGTTTTGTTTTTCAAGACAGGGTTTTACTATGTACCTCTGGCTGCCTAGGAACTCACTCTGTAGACTAGGCTGGCCTTGAACTCACAGAGATCCACCTGCTTCTGCTTCCAGAGTGCTGGGATCAAAGGCCTGTGCCACTACCATCTAGTTTCACAGTGGCACAGGCCTTTGTGCCACTTTGTCTTTCATAAATAGTAAATCACATATATATCAAATAATTATTTTAAAATCATTTTTATGACTTATTATTAGTAGATATTTGATTTATATATTTATTTCATATACCCATGTAGTCAGGCAAAAAGAGGCCATGAGTATGAGTTTGCAATAAAGGAATTGGTTAGAGTCAAAATTTCTACCAGAAAAGTCCTTAATCACATGGGAAACAAAACCTTCCCTTTGGCAGCCTGGCTGTGTCACCCAGCCTTCACTCAGCCCTTTCCCACTATCTCAAGATATTGACAAGGTGAGTTGGGGGTGTGGCACAGCTTTGATGTCTCTGGAAATGGAAAACGTTCTTCTGTAGCTAGATTAGAATGTGGTCATCCAAAGTGATCTAAGGTGCATGCAGTTTTCAAGGTTACTAACAAAATGAAACACAGATGCACACTTTAATGCAACGTTCAGAGAACATACCTATGGACTGTTTCTTAAATGTGAGTCGTGTCCCTCCACACGTGGGGTCACGGAACTGAATGCGGGGTCCATGAAAGATGTGGCAATAGTAGAAGATTTCTTAAAGTGCAAGGATTCAAAATGAACTCAGAATCAAAAGTGTAATGAATCCACGATGCTTCGGGCAGTACTCCCTGTTGCATCATGGAACTTCACCACAGGTTCTTCTGAACATTCAGTGAACAAACTTCTCATCGTACATACCATATTGTCATACACACCAGTGTAGACTGCATGAAACACATGGGCTCAGATTGGAGACTTTTGTGCATTCAGAGTTGTATTGACATCACTGTACACACACAGTTTTCTTACAGAAGCATAATGGCTTAATTATGGAAAACAAAGACTTCATGTTTTTCTACCATCTTCAGATGAGTGTATCTTCAGATTGTATTGTGTTAGAATGTTTGATTTAAAAGATGACTTAGTTTTTAACTTGAGTTTTCTTTATAAAAGTGTCAAAGTGTCAAATGAGTTTTGGGTTGGGATGAGGACAGAATTTCTAATAATTTCTGAAATGGCTGTAAACATATTTCTACCACTTCTAAAAAACCATGTATTTTTATGAAGCAGTGTTCTCAGCACTTCCAATTTTAAAGTAAAAATGTCAATCAACTCTGAAAAATTTGCAGATGCCCCGTGTCCTTAAATATTAAGTGTTAATATTTAATTATTTATGTAAGAAGGAACAAACATTTATCTCATTTATATGCAGAGTTTCATCTTTTATTACATTTTACTTTGTGTGTGTGTGTGTGTGTGTGTGTGTGTGTGTGTGTGTGTGTGTGTGTGTGTGTAATTCACGGAGTACATGTGGAAGTCAGAAAATCACTTCTCTCTACTATGTGGGTACCAGAATGTATACAAACCATGTTTAAGCGGAGTCCTCAGACCCAGCAGTAGGTGGCCAACACAAAATAAGCTCAGTGGTATTTTTGAAGATTTATTGTGTCATAAAGCTTTGTTTGGGCATTTTTTAACCTTACAAGTCTTTTGAACATGTGGTGTCCAGTTTTGTGTTTTTACAGGATTTCTGTGTGTGCAAATATGTGTGACTCTGTACCTGCATTTCTTGTGCCTTTTCTTTGGTTCCCCCCACCTCTGTTTGTTTAGTTTGTCCTATTCTAGTTTGTTTTTATATCTCCTTCTTCTTATCTTTTAGGTGACTGTTTTCAAATTAGAGCAAGAAAAGTGTGCGTTTGGGTAGGTGGGGAGGATCTGGGAGGAGTTAGGGAAGAGGAAACCATAATCATTAATATATTATATGAAAAAAACTATTGGCAATTAAAAAAAGAAAGAGAGAAAGAAACTCTACTGCAGAACACACTAGTCTGAGAAACAATGACCTACTTGCTTGGTCACAGATCTGATTATTCAAGATGGGCAACATGTACAGTATTCAGTGATTTCTTCCTTGGTCTGAAGTTATCAATGTTCCTGTCTTTAACAACACAAAGAATGCCAGGTCTAAAGCTAGGCTCATAGTTCCTCAGAACCTTGAGCTTCCGAGAACTCCAGAAAGACTATTTTCGGCTCCAACTCCTGGCCTACTGATGGGACTGTGAACCTATTCAACTTAATTGGGCAGTGAATAGCTTTGGAACTATCTCAGACCTGTTCCTCTGGAGCTTCTTTTAGGCTGTTCACCAAGCTGAGATGTGCTCTTTGTCCAGTTGAGAGAGACCCAGTGGACAAAACCACAAAGTCAACACATGTATGTAACATGAACAGCCTATGCTCATCTATCTATCTATCTATCTATCTATCTATCTATCTATCTATCTATCTATCTATCTATCTATCTCTACATATCGGTCAGTTTATATATTTGTATGTGTATCAGAGGTCAGAGGTTTCACATACAGATGAGACACCATGGGGTCAGGAAAGTTAGCTACCAGTTTGTTGGTGAATGAGTATTCTACACAGCATAAACATGACTCACTAGAAACTTCTGCTCCTGTAGACTTGGAAAAGATAAATGAAACAATTGGCTGCCAAGCACACATCATTCAACTAACTATAAACATCTACCCCATCCATCCATCCATCCATCCATCCATCCATCCATCCATCCATCCACCCATCCATCCATCCACCCACCACCCACTCATCCACCCATCCACCCATCCATCCATCCATCCATCCATCTGTCCATCCATCCATCCATCCACCTATCCACACATCCATCATCCATTATCCATCCATCCATCCATCCATCCATCCATCCATCCATCCATCTATCCATCTGTCCATCCATCCATCCATCCATCCATCCATCCATCCATCCCCCATTCATCCACTCATCCATCCATCCACCTGTCCAAGAGTGGAAAGGCTGAGTGGAGAAAAAATATGGGATTTACCTAGTTGGGGAAGACTTAATGTGGAAAATGTTTTTTTTTTTTTCTCTGAGCCTCCAACTTTGAATATCACTGTCTATTTTTTTTTTAAACATCTCAACTTTGAGAAAGCTGAAACTAGTAACAAAAACTACATTATTGATTTATGTATTTATACATAATTTCCATTGTTAGAATGAATTCTACCTACTTACATTTTTTAAAAAACATACTCTAAGGGCCAGCGGGGTGGCTCAGTGGGTAAAGCATTTGCTTTGCAAGTGCCGGGCCCTGAGTTCTGACTGCCCCAAACTTACGTAAAAAGATGGGTCTAGTGGCACATGTCTGCCATCCCAGTGATGGCAGAATGAAAACTGGGGACAGGCAGAGCTCTGGAATCTCATGAGCAGTTAGTCTAGTCCTACTTGCTGAAGTTCCAAGCTAATGAGAGACCCTAGCTTTAAAAGTGGAAGGGACCTGAAGAATAGTGTCTGAAGTTATTTCTTGACTTCCGTATGCATATACACATACATATACCTATATGTGTATACCTATAGACACAAGTGCACTTGCCCATATAGGAATTTGCACACACACACACACACACACACACACACACACACACACACACACACACACACACACACACACATATACACAGAGCATATTGCAAAGCATTATGCCATAAGCAAGGTCATCATCTCATGGTTACCATGTCTCTTGATTGTATCATTTTCTCTTGTGGTTAATTTATTCTTGCATTGTTTTATGCATCATAGCCCTAGTCATAATACAATATAAACTTTATATTTTATAACACACGCACATGCACGCACGCATGCATGCGCGCATACACACACACACACACACACACACACACACACACACACACACACACACACACACACTTTTTTTCCTGGCATGTGGTAGGCTCCCATTAGGACTGCACAGGTACACTCTGACATTTGTATGACAAAATTGCCCAACAAGATGTTTCTCAGAATATATCCCCATTTTTAAATGATGCATGACTGTATGATGAGCATGTGGCTTTTCAGCTTCAGGGACAATATTATGTCTATGGACAATCTCCAGTCTTACACCTTAACAAATACACTCAAACAACTAAGTCTGGCAGTGTAGGCCTATAATTCTAGTTACTTCAGAAGCTGAGAACAGGGGAACTTCTAGTTCAAGACATACTTGGGTTACAGAGTGAATTCAAGTTCAGCCAGGGCAACTGAATGAGACCTCATCTCTTTTTATGGTGGAATGATTTCCCCATTGTATGTAAATATCACATTTTGTTTATCCATTAATCAGCTGGTAGAAATGTGGCCTTTTTTTTGGCTTTTAAGAATCATGCTGCTATGGAGCAGAAGAGATAGCTCAGTAGTTAAGAGCAGAAGACCTGGGTTCAGTTTCCAGCACCCACACGGTGGTTTACAACCATCTGTAATTCCAGTACTGGGGGACTGGTGCCCTCCTCTGGCCTCCACTGGCATCAGGAATGCACATGGTACATATACATACATTCTGGCAAAACACTCATATGCATAAAGTAAAGAAACTTTAAAAATCTGTGAGAGAGTCATGCTGCTACCGACATTTATATACCAAGTTTTGTACAGATATGTCTTCTCATTTTCTTGAGTGACATTCCTATGGCTGGTTCATATGATATCTAGCTCTGCGTTTCACTCTCTGAGGAGTTGTCAGACTGGTATGGACTGGTTTGCGGCCAGCAGCAGCACCTTTGTATATTTCCTGGAGCAACATATACCAGGACTCCAATTTTCCGTGTTTGACAACACATTGTCTTATTTTTTTTTATTATAATTGCTTTATTGGGTATGGCACAGAATCTTACTGCAATTTTGATTTGTGTTTATCTAAGAATATTCTCATGTATTTATTGGTCATTCTTTGGAAAGAAGTCTACTTAGCTCCATTGTCCTTTTAAAATTGGGTTACTTGTCTTTTTGTTATTGAGTTATATTGGAGTTCTTTTGATTATGTTTCTTCATCTTCCTACCTACTTTTGTTTGTCATAAAAAAAATTTCTCAAGTACCTGTCTCCCCATTTGAGTATTCAAAAGTCAACTGCTTAGGTATTTGCATTATGTTTGCAAATCCTACCACCTTTGCCCTGTAAGGTAGCCTGAGCTCAGAAGCCATGTCCTATGTCTTGCCATCATCTAGTGGTTAGGAGCATCCCATCCTAAAGGTCCCACCAGCACTCAGGGGGAAGGATTTGTACAAGAGCTTCAGCCATCAGGGGTTATCTTAGAGTTCTGCCCTTCACAAGGATAAGTAGGGCAACTTCATTTTCATTCTCAAGTTGACCACTGGTAAAACAATAGGTCTGACATGGAAGAAAGACTGTCTCCATTACAAAGCAGACTAAAACAAAACACAAACACAGACAAAGATGAGGGAAGAATGTAGATGAGGAAGCTACATTGAGTTATTTTTCATGATTCTCCAGTTCTATAGTTACATAAAAGTCCCAGGAAGCCACCAGCAAACAAACTCAAGTAAGCAGATACTTGCCGAGTTCACTCTGGCACCAGGCACCTTGCTCTACTTTGTGTTACTAGGGACACATAAGTGAATGTGGTACCTGGCTGCAAGACACTACACTTTTCTATGGAAGAATGGACACAAAGCAGCATCCTCTAAGAGAGATTCAAGGAGGTGGTCTATTGGCTGTAAGAGCCATTTGTGAGCTTCTCGTGACAACCTGACTGATATCCTATTTCTTTGGTCACTTAGGCCCCTCGCCTGGTCTTCTGACTGTCCTAGAAAATACGACCAACTCCAGAGAAAAAGGTATAAACTGTTGTTGTAGGGTTGTGCTTTGATGTTGGCTGACATCTGGTCAACCTCATGATAATAAAGCCACTCAGAGCGGCAGCACAGAAGAGAAGCCTGACGGCTCTCATGAAAAATTAGGTTTTCCACTCCTGACTTCCAGGGGTTATTCACAGTGTGAGGGAAGTGAGGCAAGTGGAGAAAGACATTCAGGAAAATTGATGAGGGATGTTTGGGCCAGAGCCTTTTGGAATCAGTTCTTGTCCCGAGGCTGGCCCAGACTGTTCCAGCTTACCCTGGTGCCTTTGAAGTGTGTTACCTGGATGAGGAGCTAAGTCAGCTTGGCAGGGTGGGGAGGGAGGTTGTGTGGTCTGGCAGAGAGCAGAGCACAGGGGCAGAGGGACTGAGCTCCAATCTGCGGCTGACTCATGGCCCCTCTGGCCAGGAGCTGCATGGTTGGGTCCAGCTGGAAAATAGGGAAGAGACCCAAGTCAGGATCTCACTGAGAAATCCAGATGTCCTTCATGAGAACAAACAAGGCGGCCTTCCTTTCTCTCTCTGGTCTCCTTTTCTCCCTGTGTGTGTATCTAGGCCTCTAGACTGCGTGCGGGCATTTCTTTTTCTGCTCTTCTTTGTGACTTCTCTTCAGGGTCTGATTCTGATCTCGGTTGCTGTCCCTGTCTTTGAATATGACTGTGCTGAGTTCACAGTGGTCCTGCCATCAGCTCCATCATGCTTGACATGGACTTTCCTGAAGTTCAAGTGAAACTTGGGTTTCCAGGTCGTCTGTGTGGTGTGTCTGGACTTCTGCCCCTCTTCTTTGGTAATAGAAATGTTGGGGGCATGGAGAGACTAGAAGACATTTCACCTGGCTCTGGAAAGGCCTTGAACTAAGGGTTCTTGTTCTGTCTGTTGCTGGAACAGCTACACACACACACACACACACACACACACACACACACACACACACACATTTATATTTAATATATATTATATAATAATAATGTATATATTAAAATAGGTATTTCTGGTACTGGAACAAAGGGGACAGAAATCGATCCTTTAAAGTGAATGCTTTTCTATGGCCTTGGATTCTGTCTTTCTGCACCACCCTCGGTCTCTGCCTACTGTTCTCAGACTGGTGACATTTCTTCTTCACTCTCGCACTTTTCCATTTCCTGACACTCTTCCTTCCTATCCCTCCCTCATTAGAGTGACTAGCAGAGTAGATTGTCCTTTAAGACCACATTTGACTCTGTCTGTGGAGGAAGAACCTTGTTCAGTGGCTGACTTTTGCCACTGTGTAGGAGATACTCGAGGCCAGAGCTGGGCCGGAGTGTCCCCACCAACCAAGTGACCTTCATACCATTTGGAACTTCAGTTTTTTTCCCCCTTAACCTGTGAAACAGGAAGAATTCAGCTTGCTGAGCAGGCTTGGAGGGGTTACAAAGCAGGAGAATACACCTCAGACTCTCAGCATACACAACAGCATGTGGGTAGGGGGTTCCGAGCTGAAGTTCTAGTTCGTCATGGACAGGAGCTTGGTTTCCCCTCTCAGTGTATTCCGTGAACTAGCTGGCTCTCTGTTCTTTGTCACCCAAAGAGACGTTATTCAAACATCTTCCTAGACCTTCTGATTCTGAGTGGTGCCTGGTTATCCCCAAGTCTTCTTTCCCTCATTGATGAATGTTGGGATTTTGTGTTGTCGCAGGATGCCCACCCTCAAGGCACCACACGTAAAGTTTTTGTCTCCCTATTAGTTTTTGCGATAGACAAGTGTCATTTATAGGGATCTCCTCGGATGTCAAACACTGCTCCCCACATAGCAGTTTGAACACTTCTTTCTCCTTTTCTTTTTCAGGGAGCCTTCTAGCTCCATCTATTTTCTTTAAATTGCTTGGGTTCTAAGAAGGCTAAGATCATTCTTTTCCCTGCCTCTAAAGACTGAGTTTTTCAGTGGAGAAGCCCTGGAGATCTACAAACCTGATTTTATTTCATTTTATTTTTTTCAGTGCTGGGCATTGAACTGAGGGCCTCATGCATACTAGGCAAGAGCCCTACCCTTAAGCCAACACGGACTTTATCACTGAGCTATATCTCCAGCCTCTCTTTTGGATTCTTGTGGTGCTTGGGATGGAGCCCACAGCCTTGGCCACACCAGAAAAGTGCTCTACCTGTGTTCTCAATCTGACTTGAAAGTTTTAAGCTGTATCTTTCATGTGAGACACCAATGTTTTGGGTCCTTATTGTATCCTTTGGAGAAGTCATGAGACTTTCACAGGCATTGTCTCTTTGGTATTCCCCCACAATACCTAGAAGGCTAAGTGAATTCATTCTGTCCACCTTGAAACTGAAGTCAGGAAGGCTGGCTGTAAGGGTGAATCATGAAGACAAGTCAGCTTGGAGACTTGGGGGAAATGCATCCTCCCCTGACCTTCCAAAGGCTCACTGCCAAGCTGTCAAAGACACCTGAGTTCTGGGTACAGTTCATTTCAGAATGTTTCAAAAAACATGTAAGAGTCTCGTTCACACATGCCCAATCAGGGAAGAGCCTGGAGGAGTCCTTTCAGGGAGTTGGGAGATCTTTCTTCCTCCTCTCTGCTAGGCAAGAGAGCTCACCAATTTAAAGGGGACACAACACAGTACTCCGGGTTGTCTGCAGGGATTGAGTTTTAAGATATTCTGAGACCATTCTTCCATGGGTACCATCAGTTTCTACGGAGTGCAGGGCAGGGGGCCATTTGTAACAGGCACAGAGCACTCTTCTGGGAATGAACTGAACTGTCCAGAACATCTTTGTGCTGTTACCTTAGTGTTACCGAATACTTGTTTACACTGTAAAGATGTGTCTGTGCCTGAGGAGCTTTCTGATTGGTTTAATAAAGAGCTGAATGGCCAACAGCCAGGCAGGAGAGAATAGGCGGGACTTCCTGGGAAAGAGAGGAACAGAGAGGGAAGGCACAAAGGAGCTGCCAGGGAGACACTGAAGAGCTTGGATATATGGTACAGAGTAGAGGCAGCTGAGCCACATGGTAGAACATAGATTAGTATAAGCAGGTTAATTTAAGTTATAAGAGCTGGTGGGACTAGCCTAAGCTAATGGCCAAGCTTTTATAATAAGAAGTCTCCAAGTCATTATTTGTGAGCTGGCTGCTGACAAAAAAGCATGCTACATCCTAGAAACCAGAAAAAAAAAAAAACAACTTTTCTTTGATTTTCTTTTCTAGCACCTGGGAATTAAACTTCTGAGATGAGCCAAGAGTGTCATCCCTTCCTTAACCCAAACTTCCTCTCCTAGGACTGCAGCAAAGGAAGAATTTAGAATGGGTAAGATAATAACCATTTGGGATGCCAAAGGCCATTGACATTTTGTGGGTTGGAGCATCTCTTCTTCTTTATCCTTTGAGTCATGGACCACATTCCTGAGTGAGATTTGCAGCCAGGCAGATGGTTGGAGATCTGAAAAGAGTCCTTTGTTCCTTAGATCCATAGCTGGGGTAAATTTCAGATGATGCTGGAAACAGGGAAGATTCACCAGCTCAAGGTTATGTTCATGAGGAAAGCGTCCATCTTTGTGGGTCTAAGTGAGATGGACCTTTGTAAGGTGCCTAGAGCTAGATGCTTTAGGCATAGGAGAGCCAGATATAACTTAGGATGCCTCGCTAAATTTGAGACCTAGACAAACAACAGATTTTAGTATACACCTGTCTCATTCAGTATTTGCGACATACTTACATAAAAATTATTTGTTGTTTTTCTCAAACTTCAAACCAAACTGGGTATCCTATAATTTGTTTGTTGACTCTGGCACATCTTCCTGGAGTCCGGGCATCTTCTGGTTTCCGTGGAGATGAGATGTACACACACTTGAACTTGGGAAGCAAGATACCGAGGCAGATGGGAAGGGTGTGTCAGTTGCTCATCCGTGCCAATGACAGGAAGCCAAGACGGAGTTAGAGGTCATTTTCGTGTTTCTAGTTTTTCTATTTTGAATGATTATATAATTACTGACTTTGTATTTCCAAACCCTCCTCAAGTCCCGGAGGATTGTTGGAGAATTCCAACATCCATCCAAAATTTGACTGATGGCTCTTAATTAAATTCCCCACTAGGCCATTGGAAAAACGAACAAGGCGAAAGTCTTAGAGAAGTGTGTGACTCCCTCGCTGCCCCTCCCCCACTTCTTCTTAGGCTTCCAGACGGCTCTCATCACACCCTTTCTCCTCTTGGAGATAGAATACGAGGAAAGAGCCACAAGAACTTAAGCATCATCAGGGAAAAGTAAGTCGTGCCTTCGGCACTCCAACTCCAGTTCAAGAGGGGACTCCACCAACGCCCCGGGACTGCGGCAAGCAAAGGTTTTGGGCTTTGAAGTCTGGCAGGGCTTGAGTCAGTCCAGGGCAGGAGAGATGGAAGACTTAACAGAGTGGAGCATGGCTCGCTCTGGGTCATGCAGAGAGGAGGGGAAGAAAGACATTTGGCTACTGACCGAGTCCTGGAGAACAGGGAAAGGGACTGGCATTACGTGTCTCTTTGGAGTCTAACAGTTGCTCAGAGCTCTTGGCCTGGCCTGGAATGGTGGCACCCATATCTTTCTGTTCAAGACACATCCTCTGGTGTTTTGATGCCAGTGGCCAGAGGTCTTGACCAGAATTAAGTGGTGTCGGCTGAGGGACAAAGAGGAGGAGGCAGGCTGGCTACGGGTTTCCAATTATAGTGAGCTCTTCCTGTTTGCATGCTAGGACTCCTACTACAGAACCAAATGTTCCTGCACTGCCCAGGCAAGTGTCCTCTCCTCTTTCTTGGCTAACTTGTCTGGGGACTTGTGGATTTCAGCTCTTATTCTAAGAACACACTACTCCAGGCAAAGGCTGAGGGGACCAAAGAGAAGCTGTCCCAGCCCATGGGCGTGGTCAAGCGGGAGGGCTCACCTAGAGAGGCAGGCTTTCTGTTGGCTTCTCCGTGCCTCCCTCTTTTGGCCAACCCAACTCGGTCAGTCCTCTGCTGACCCTTCAAAGCATTCTCTTGTCTGTCACATCTTTAACCCCTCTTCAGATAAGGCTATAACAAAGCCCTATAGGACCCTTGTCTCCGCGTCTTCTTCTCTGATGTGGATGGCACCTCACCCATCCCTTGGTCTCACTTTGGCCATCCTTCCCTTAAGCCTATGCTGATGGAGATTAGATTTAGGGTCAAGAATCTCTTTATAAACCTGGGCATGGCTCACACCTGTAGTTCTGCTTGGGAGGAAGGCTGACGTATGCTGTTTGAGGCCTGTTTGGGCCACATAGTGAGTCTCAGGCCAGCTTGAGCTATAGTATAAAATCTGCATCAACAAAACAAAACAAACAAACAAACAAACAAACAAACAACAACAAAACTCTTTGCAAATATTCTTGGGATTGTCTCTGGTTTTATCCATGTCCTCAAATGTGGGTGTTCGCAAAGACCTTGAGATATAGCCTTTGGAAATAACAAGAGTTTAATTCTCACCTAATACCCATAGTATGTGATAATTGTTAAGATAATGGATGACATTTTATTTTTAGGATTTATTTTTATTTGTGTGTGTGTGTGTGTGTGTGTGTGTGTGTGTGTGTGTGTGTGTGTGTGTGTGTTGTAACATCTGTATGCTTTCCTATCAAGTCTATAAAGGGGCATCAGATCTCCTGAAGTTGGAGTCACAGATGTGAGTCACTTAAACAGAGAAACTGGAAACTGAATTCCAGTCATCTTTAAGAGGAGGAAGTTCTCCTTACCACTGAAAATCTCTCCAGCACTGACAATGGGAACTTTTCAGTGTCTTCTTTGTGCCTATGTACATGAATATGCATTCTCTGCTCAAGGAGAGAAACAGGACTTTTAAAGATTACCATTCAACAGAGAAAGGTCCAGGCCATTTGTTCTCATTTTTTTGAGGGTACTGATACATGGACAATGATTGTGTGTGAAGACGCAAGTTCCACCCTTTCGCTCTGGGAAGGTCTCTGCAGCACACAGATCATGTGCCCAGTGCACTCTGTTAACCCATCCCTTCCTTTGGGAACATGTTGCCCAGAACTAGAAGAGGAAGGAAAGGAGCAGAGACAGGAAGGGAGGGAATGGAGAAGAGAGCAAAAGAAAATTGCACCATCACAAAGAAGTTTGAGCTCCTCCCTGCCTCCTGATTTGCCCTCGTCATTAACTGGTTGGTAGAGCTGGAGGGACGGCTTCTGGTCAGTTGTAAGTTGTTGGGCTCTGGTCCTTTGGACTCTAAACTGGCTCAGCAGAGGAGAAATACACAGTTCCCTGTGGCCCCCCCTCTTCTGTCCTGTTTGAATTCCCTACCCAGGAGGGTCTGAGAGAGGTTTAAAGGCTTATTGTTCTCTTCCCAGAAGCCCTTCCCCAGGGATGGTGTGGAGACTCTGGGAAGCGCTTGCTTGAAGCATGCTTCTCCCCAATGCTGATTCAGGGGAGCTACTCAGAGGCCTTGAGGGAACATGAAAAAGGGACTGAAAAAATGAAGGAAGAGTCAGGGTTCTGCAGGGCCAACTGTAGTCTGGGTGGACCTGCCGAGATATGGAGTCTCAAAGTCTTCCGAGGCAGTGTGCCTCCAAGGCCTGGAGAGAAGAGCTGGGTCTTCACTGAGATCATTGTATTCAGACCCCGATTCTTCGTAAAACTTACAGCTACTTTATTGTTCTAAGTCTCAGTTTACTTACTTATCCAGCAAGTGGGCAGAATAGTGATACCAACTCCTTAAGAGCGCCTCTCAGCACAGCTCCAGTGCAGGATGAGCATACACAGATGACGCTTCTGTTACTGTTGTTCTTCTGGGAAACCATGTGACTGTATTGATGGATGGGGCATATGTGCCTTCTTGACCCACTCAAAGATGAGCTGTAGATAGACTTTGATTCCAGGTCAGTAAGAACTGGAAATGGAAGCACTGTCTTTGGGGAACCAGAGTGGGGTCCCTGAGAAGCTGCCTGAAGGTTGCCATGTATAGATCAGATGATCTATACACTTCTCCTGGACCAGGAACTGCTCCTCTAACTTATTCAGTCAGTCACACCTGCCACCATTATCATCACTCCAGAGTAGTGTCAGATGATAGGACACAAAAGTTGGGGAGAAACAGAGAGGTTCTTCAAGGTCACTTAACTTCCCTCTGGTGTGAGGTCTTCTCTCTGCAGGAGAATGCACCCATAACTATTTTCTTGAGAGCTTACCAGGCACCAGCACACGCTGTAATAGTTGTCAACTTCACAGTAATCCTGCAAGTGAGAAATGTCATGTCACTTTTGTGATCGTACATCAGAGACACACACCTAAGGCTATTTGCCAGTGTGCGGAGGAGGGCTGGAATAAAGAACTTCAGAATTCCGTAGGTTGAGTTCTTCATAATAAGAACAAAGAGACATCCATACAGCTATTTCTATGGGGATTGTTTTGCAGACATCTTAACAATCTTACCATATTTATTTCTTAATTTGTATGTATGTGTGTATATGCATAGGCACCATAGGTACACATGTACCATGGTATTTATACTGAGATTAGAGGCTAGCTTCCTGAAGTTGGTCCTCTCCTACCATGTGGATCCAAGGGGTCAAACCTAAGTTACCAGGCTTGGTGGCAGGTGTCCTTTCCTGCTGAGCCATCTCTCAGGTCCCATTTTGCAGAAATTTTAATATCAGTTAAGAACAATTGTTCTCTTATGGCTGGGAGCATTGTGGTGTAGGAAAGGAAAGGCCAGGCTCCTCTTGATTATCTCCCTTAGATCTAGCTAGCACTCACAAAGTGGCCACATGGGTGAAGTACATCTTGCTTCAGCAGTAACCTTTAGTTTACTGATCAGAGAGCCCTGTAGTTTTTCCTGCCTGACAAAGATGTCCCGGAAAATCCATTTGTGTCTTCCGATAGCCCTTAAGCTCATTAAGATCTGAGACTGTCTTAGCTATCTAACATCTACATTACCTTATATAGAGTAATCACTCAGAAAATGCCTTCTAGATGAAATACAAGCAGCTAACATTTATCATTTATTTGCTCTATGCCTGTGGTGTAGTATATACGATACGCATGTACCTATAGGATCCTCATAACAACATTGCTTGGCAAAGGGAGACATTGAGGCCTGGAGAGCTGTCACTGAGTCATTTGGGGGAGTGAGCAAGCTGAGATTCTTAGAAACGCGTATGGCTCTCTCCTCCTTTATTCTTATGCTTCGAGATCACTCTCATCACATTCTCCTGCCTTGCTGGAGAAGTGGAAGAATGCAAAGCTATGGCGACTCAGGCACAACCAGCCAGAGGCAGAGCTTGGGATGTGGGAACATTTTCTGCCTGGTGACTCTGAGCATCTTCTTCATAAGCTTTTGGAAGCAAGGCCTCTTCCCCACCCCTCTTCTCAGCCTCTCCAGTTTCCAGAGATGTCTTTTTCTGCTCTCTCTCTCTCTCTCTCTCTCTCTCTCTCTCTCTCTCTCTCTCTCACACACACACACACACACACACACACACGCACGCACGTTCCGTGGTTTTACTTATTGTCAAGTCTGTAGACCTGCCACTAACCGCCAAACTCCCCGGCTCCCCTCTGCTTCATGTCTTCATCTGCATTTGGATTGTGAAGTCATTCTTTGCCCCCAGATAGCTCCAGAGTCCAGAGAGTTAGGGCCGTCACTCGGTCTTGCAAGAAGGTGGGTTGTCTCTGAGGCAGTTCATTCAGGTGCTCCTTTTCCTTCATCCCTGCTTTCATATTTTCTTTCTCCATCCAGTCTTTCTCCCAAGCTCCAAGTGTCAGTTAGGAGCCCTTGAGAGTGTATTAGGTTCCTTTTGCAGCTGTAACAAATCACTACAAATTATCTTCTTAGTGTTCTACAAGTCAGAAATGAAAGGAGTCTAAAATTAAGATTTCAGGAGGGATTGTTCATTCTGGAGATTCTGGGAGGAGAATGAAGTCTCACTCTGTAGCCCAGGCTGGCTTTGAACCAGTGGTAATCCTTCCGCTCTAACAGTCTCTCTGCCATGGTAACCAGACTCCAAGACGGCCCTGGTGGAGCTTGTGAAGAACTCTACTGGAGAGTTTCCTCTCCCCTAGCAATTATTTACTGCTTTTTATAATCTGGCAGGGGTGTGTGTGTGGGCTTGTGAGTCTTGTAGGTTATATGAGCTTCCAGAATCTTGTGTTTCTCCATTCTCTCTGCCGGAAGGAATGTTTAATTCAGAGGCAATAGCTGTACCATAGTTAGTGTGAGTGGGAGAGCATGAGAGAGTGGTAGCGTATGTCTTTTGAGACTGGGACATTGCAGTTTTTCTCCTGTTATCTGTTGAATACTCTGTGTGCACACAAGGTGCCATGTCTCACTATGCACCATGGTGGGGATCCACAGGAGGAGCTGAGGTCCCCAACTCTTGGTCATCATCATCGTCTGTTGTGGAATATTATTTTAAGATGTGTTACATTTGTTTATGCTGTGGAATGTTTGTTTAATGAGGACAAGAGGTGCTGCATTATTTTATGTTGCATTTGCTTAACTCTGTGAAGCTGTGTAGCCTTGCCTGCCTAAAACTCCTGATTGGTCTACTGAAGAGCTGAACAGCCAATAGCGAGGCAGGAGAGGGAAATAGGCAGGGCTGGCAGGCAGAGAAAATAAATAGGAGGAGAAATCTGGGAAGAGGGAACAAGGGACAAAAGACAAGGAGAGGATGACTCCAGGGGCCAGCCACCCAGCTGCATAGCAAGCCATGGAGTAAGCAGTAAAGAAAGGTATATAGGATAAAGATAAAAGCCCAGAGGCAAAAGCTAGATGCGATAACTTAAGTTAAGAAAAGCTGGCTAGAAATAAGCCAAGCAAGGGCCAGGCAATCATAAGAAAGAATAAGCCTCTGTGTATTTATTTGGGAGCTTGGTAGTGGGCCCCCAAAAGATCAAAGAACCAGAAGATTAAAAAAAGCCAATTATAATCATTCCCAGAGTCATATGAGCATGCATTGTGTAAGTATACCATGTCAGACCCTCAGATATTGCAGCAGTACCCAGGACCTTCAATGCAACTTTGTGAGAGACCCAGAGTCCAAACTAGCCAGCCAGGGCACTTTCCAATTTCTATTCTTGAGATAATAAATATTTGTCTTTTGGTTTAAGTTGCCAAGTATTGACACAATTTGTTTTGTACCTATAGTTGACTGATACAAAGGCAAAGATCTAGAAATCTAGACAGAGTTTGTGCTGAGCTCTGGCTTTACCTATGGGGTTGCTAACTAAGCTTTGACCTTCTATCACACACAGTCCATTCCTTCCAGTTAACCTCTGTCCCTGGAGCAGAGAATCCAAGCATTCTGTAGGTTTCCATACTCCTGAGCCACAGGGGACAATTCATGTATCATTTTTTGGCTCTGAAATCATTAGTAGCCATAAATGCCTCCCTGGAGCCCAGACTCCTTACTCTGTCATGCCCCCTTTCTTCTTTCCCAGCCTCTCCACTCTCGTTTCTCATGATGCCTGGCAAACCCTTCAAGCCTGCTCCGACCAAGAGGCTCCCTGATAATGCAGTCGCTTTTTGGTTCATGGTCTTCTTTGCTCTCCCCTCATCTGATGCAGATCAGTGAATGGATACAGATGAGGCTTTGCTTGGAACCAGGAGCCAATGATTGATGCTTTTATGTGTGATATCTCGGTTTGCACAACAAGCCTGTTGTATAGACAAGGAAATTAAAGTTACGTGACTTGTTCAAAGTCCCACGGAAAGCAAGTGGTAGACTCTGTCTGCCCTTGGTCCCCCTGCTCAACCTGTCACTTTGAGTTCAGTGTTTTCCCACCACACTGTATTGCATCTGACTTATGTTTCTATGGAATTTTACAGTGCAGAATGCTCCTATTCGTTTATATTTTTTACAGAGCCTCACAACAACAAGACAGAAAGAACATGACCTGTTCATCTCATTTTACAGATGGGAAGCCTGAGATAACAAAGAGGATTTCCCTTTGATTGTCAACTGTCAGAGCTGGGATTCCCAGCCGTGGTCTGTTTCTGGACCCACCATTCTTCCCTGACCTTCTGTTTTGTACATCATCCTAAAGTAAGTATAAATTTTTGTGGGCTGGATACCATGAATGATATGCTGAATGAGTAATTATTTATTGGCAGTACTGGACATGAAACCCAAGGTCTTGGGCATGATAACAAAGAGGTCTGCCACTGAGTCACATCATCAGCCTCATTTTTAAATGAATTCATTACTAAAGGATACTAAAGGGGGCTCAGATATCTAGGAAATTATTCAAGGTGATGAAATGAGATCAAATTTTTTTTTTTACTGAAAATAAACTTATTTTTATACAACATATTCTGATCATAGTCTCCCTCCAATTCCTTCACACCTCCCCTCATTCTGAAAGAACCCAAGTAGCACTGCTGACGCTCCACATTCAATCACCAGTACGGAGAAAAAAGAAAAAAGAAATAAACTTAAAAATATGCAACAAGGTCAGACCCAAGAAGGACACTGATGATGGGAAAGGTCTGCTGATGACTGAATTCAGAGGCTGTGGAATGAGCTGTGATAGGAATCTCCAAGCATGACCCACATTTGCTTGGGACAAAGGAAGTCCTGCTTATTCCTTCAGGGGGCAGGGTGATAGATACGATGGGCCGTGGAGGGCTCAGATAGCCCCACATGATTCAATGCGCTGGGCATGACGATTACCCAGGCCCCTGAAACAGAGGACAGAAGAAGCCGAAGCTGGTGTGACTAGTCTTTGGTTCTTCTTAGTTTGAGCTCTTTGCTGGAGCCCTCCATGTTCAGCATCTTACTGAATGACAAGCCTATTCTGGAAAGAGGTCCTTTGAGGGCTAGTGATACATGCTGAGGCTTTTCAGGTTTGTGAGATGTCTCCCAGGTCAACCTATTCATGCCCTTGTCCTTAACCTAACACCAGAACACTAGAAGGCACGTAACATCCAAGTGCTGGATGAGGGGAATGGGTCTTACGTAAAGGAATAACCTACCTCCTTGCAGGATTTTCCTCTCTCTGCAGGATTCTAACATTTTGCCATCTTTTACTCACTTATACTGCGGTCCCTACTGTCTTGCGTTATTGAAGACTTTTTCCATCTTCCAACCCTGCTTAAGTTAGGTCCGCCAAACTAGCTTAAAGTGTCCCATTTTCTGTGTCCATGGCTGGTCACTCTTAGCCTCTGGTCATCCTGACCTGGTTTCTTCTTCTTTTCTTTTTTTCATTTTTCTTTATTAAGAAATTTTCTACTCACTCCACATACTATCCTGCCTTGCTATTGGTCAGTTCTTTATTAGACCCTCAGGTGTTTTTTAGAGAGGCAAAGTAACACAGCTTCACAGAGTTCAACAAAAGCAGCACCAACAAAAGTAATACAACTTAAAATAATATTCCACAACAGCCAAGTGTCACCTTGAGCAGGATCTTCCTGCTCTGGGCCCCAGGATCCTCCTGAGCACGAGGGGCTTAGATGTCCTCAATTCATCCTCCCCTCAAAAATTGTATCCTGGCTACTTACTATGTGCCAGGCCCTTTAATGTGTAAGAGTGAACAAAATATAGTTCCTGTAGTCAGGGGACACGCTACAAGCAAAGGCAGCCAGAGCCAAACAAAAGGATGAGAAGATAGGTAACATGTAAGGTTAGAGATAGTGGGATGGAGGTAGATAGAGTGGAGTGAGGGAGGGAGGGAGGCTGGGCTTGTCTTAGGTAAGAGATCCTGGGAGATGTCTCTCAAGAGGCAACATCGTAGTAGAGACTTGGATGGCAGGAGGGAGCAGGTCCATGCCTTTGCCCAGAGGAGTGGATTCCTTTTGGAAAAAGAATTGCAGCAGCAAACCAGTGAGAGAAAGCTTTTTAAAAAAATTTTATTTTATTTTATTTTTTTTTGTTATATTTGAGCAAAGCAAGGAGGACAGGTAGGAACATAGTGCAGGGAACTTGTAGGTGGTTCGGTCTATCCAGTCAGGCCCTAGATCGTATCCTGGTGACGGGGGAGACCACAGAAGCATTGAGAACGAAGTAGTAATGTGGTCTGACTTGTGTGTTAAAAGGATAAGTCAGGTCCCGTGTCCTAAGTTATGTGTTAAAAGGATAAGTCGGGTCCCATGTCCTAAGCTAGAGGCTACTTTTAGCCTCAGGGTCAGCCAGTCTAGCTCAGTAGGGGATCGTCCAGACAGTTCTAGAACCAACGCCTGCCGGAGAGGCAGACCGTGTGCCAAGGCAGAAAGACGGGACACGCCGGCTTCTGCTTCCCGTCACTGCCCGGGAACCTCAGCCTGCAACCTTGCACATGCCTCCCGGGCACAGGGTTTAGCTGACACATCAACTCTTGCCCTCAGCCAGAATCCACAGCAGCTGTTAGGTCTGAGTGTGAGATGTTCGCTCCGTGCTTCTGTGTCTGAGGTCTTAACTCCTCTCGGGGGATGAAGTTTCTCTTTAAAAACAAACAAACAAACAAACAAACAAACAAACAAACAAAAACGTTGGGTCAGGTGAGATGGCTCCGCGGGTAAAAACACCTGCCACACAAGCATGAGGACCTGAGTTTGATCCCCGGGACCTATGCCATGATAAATACAAATACCCCCAAAGTTCTCTTGAAACACAGAGAAGGTGGCAGCTGTGCAACCTGAAAAGGTGGGCGGGGCACCAGAAGGTGGGCGGGGCACCAGGAGGTGGGCGGGGCACCAGAGAAGTGTTTCCCAGGAGGAGAAACGGCCTATTCTGAAATAGGCTTCGAAAATGAAGAGATATGCAGGAGGAAGGACCAGAAGCATGAGGGATGGGAGATCTGTGGGATGCTAGAGGAATAAAGGTCAACCATCTGAGTTAAATACCAAAACAGATTACTTCAAGTGGAAAAATTCAAGTATGTTGGTTTGGCCCTATCTTTTTTTTTTTTTTTTTTTTTTTTAAATTAATTGTTGCTAAACAGACAAACACTAATAATTTTCAGGTAATAAATGAGGTTAAATATTTATGTTACATTCGGGTCAAAGGGTAAATAAAACAGGAAAAGGAGGGAAAGGTTGGGGTCAGAGTTAGGGAACTTCCTGCTTAGACGGAATGGTGTCTGGCTACTTGGAGACACTCGATCCTTGGGAGGAAAGAAAGTTTGGGAAACCTGCTTGACAAGACTCCCAGTACTCTCCTGGGTACGCAATCCGAAGGCATCTCTCAAGCGGCCTTTGGCTCATTTTCCTAGAAATGGCTGTGCTCAGAGTGTTGAGGCCGAGAAGGTGAGTGAAGAGAAGAGACTGAATCATCCTGACAAAGCTGGGGTTTCCATCACACCTTCCTCCCCAAGGGTTTAGGCTGCAGCAGGGAAATGACATCCTCAGGTCCTTCCAGTCTCACCCCAGCCTTCCCTCCTGCTGTGTCATGGAGGAAGAAGTGGTCCCAGTCACAGCTTCTGCTATCTGGATGATGCTCCAGGTCTAGGTACTGGGTCTTAGGCACTGACCTTCGGCTCTCTGGTCCCAGTTTCCAATGTCAAGCTTGCACAGGAGGATGTCTGTTTCTTTACTTGATGTCATCCATGCCAGGACTCCACATTTTCTGCACATCTCCAGAAAAGAAAACCCTTAACTGTCTTTGAAACTTTCCCAATGCTTCAGTCTAGAGAAGAGGGAGTTCTCGATCTCTAACACAACCTGCTCCAGCTTAGGTGAGCCCTGTTCTTTCTGGTCCTGTTTTTAGTTGGTACAAAGAGCAAGTAACTTGCCCTCATGCCCCCCACTTCAGGGAGTGCCTGGGATTTTCCCTTAACTGTTCAAATCTTGTGGGGGTGCATATGCTTCTGTGTGTGTGTGTGTGTGTGTGTGTGTGTGTGTGTGTGTTTCTAGGATTTAACCCAGGGCCTGGTCCATGCTAACCACTGAGTCATGGACAGTTTTTTAAAATTTAATGTATTTATTCTTTGAGAATCTTATACTATATATATATATGTACATATATATATATATATTCTTATCATATTCCTTCCCCTTTCTCAAGTCCTCTCGGACTCCCTCCCCATCCACCCAACTTCATGTTCTTTCTTCCCCTTCCAAAAACAAACCTCCCTCAAATGAAACAAAACAAAACAAAACTAAACTGAAGAGACACAAAAAACTCAAACCACAACAAAATAAACTACATACACATTAACAGAACAGAACAAAACATGGAGTCAGTTTTGCAGTCAACTACTTCTGAGCATGAGGCCTGACCTGGAATATGGTTGATTTGCTTGGTGTCACTCTACTGGGGAAATGGATTTTCTCTCTCCCAGCAGCTCTCAGTAACAGATTGCTTCTTGCTTGGGATAGGACTTGATTCTCATGGTTCCTTCTCCCTGCTAGGCTTTTGTCTGGCTTGAATTTGTGTAGGTCTTGTGCATACTGTCACAATCTCTCCTAGCACATATACGTATCAACCCTGGTGTGTCTCAAAGATGCTGTTTCCTGGAGTTTCCCACCTCTGGCTCTTACAATCTTTCTGCCCCCTAATCTGCATCGATCCCTAAGCTTGGAGGGGAAGACTTGATGTAAGTATCCCATTTAGGGATGACGGCAGGTCCTATGCATTCTGGGCAACTTTTAAAACTGAATTATTTAGTCTTGCCAATCAGAAAGTTGGGCTTTCTTGAACCTGATGGAGGGGCCATTCCTGCATGCTAGTTGTTAGAAGAGGTGCAGGTGAGTCTGACTCAAGAGTTCTTTGTTGAGGACTCACTTAATTCAGAGACCCATCCTAGGCAACATAGAATGCATAAATCAGTTATGGCATGGTCCCCGTCATGCAGGGGCTTTTGGAAGATGGCAAAGTATACAAGCCCCAAAGCAAAATTTCTACTTAACAACCAGGAGCAAATCCTTGATAATCCCTAATATTGCTGGGAGAGTATAATAATGATATTAATAGCAATGAAAGCTGGCTTTTGTTAAGTGTTTGCTATGTGCAAGGGATCTTTTCACAGGCTTTCTATTCATCAACTTGCTTCTTCCTTACTAGGGAAGCTACCATTTTATTCCACTAAGGAGAAAACCGAGTTATAAAGACATTGAAAACTTGCCTGCGATCATACAGGAAGTAAAGCAGAAGAATTTAGAATGTGAATTCAGACCACTTAATATCAGAATATAAAATGATTGTCTTTTAAATTTTAATTTAATTAAAAAAATTTAAATTGACATATTTTACTTTTTATGTTTGCGAGTGTTTTCTCTGCACCCATGTGTGTACCACATGCATACACACACTACTTGAAGAAGTCAGAAGAGGGCATTGGATCCCTGGAGTGGCAGTTATGGATGGTTGTGAATCACCATGTGCTGGGAAACAAACTTAGGTCTTCTGCTCTTACTCCTGATCCATCTCTCTAGTACCACGATTAAGTCTTAAACACAGTAAAAGCAATTTTTATCATTACGTTATCAAGATATGGGGCAGATTCCAACATTTGTAACTATCCAATGGCATCTCAAAGGAGGTGGGAGACCTTTATGCAACAAACTCTTTGCAACTAGAAAGGAGGGCTAGGTACCTTCTTCAATTTAAATGGGGCTAAAGAGTGAATCATTTATGCTGTGGAGAGAGCTGGAAGTGGGAAGATGAGTCTTTGCATTGCTATGGGCCTTCCATGAGCCCACCCATCCCAAGACATGTGGACAGTTTGTTATACAAAGGAGAAGACTCTACAAGGCACATGAATGACTCAATCCAGCTTAGGATAGAGCATGGCCAAATGCTTAAAAAAAAAAAAAAGAAAAAGAAAAAAGAAAAGGATGTTGAGTCCAGGTGTGCTGGAATTACATGCCTGTAAGACTAGGACTTGAGGCCAGCCACGTCCACATAGTGAGTCCCAGGGTAGCCTGGTCTACAGACTGAGACCATTTATTTGCTTAAGTTGCTACTAAGAAGGCTGAGGAGAGGATGTCTGTAGGTGCTGGCATTGATGGGCAGGACAGATCCATAGAGAAGGTGGAGTGTAGAATATGAGGAGAAGGTGCCAAAGTCACACCTTCCTGCCTTATAGATGCGGAATCAATTTTCCAAGTCATTGAGTTGAGAACTGGCCTTAGCCTGTGCCATTTAATTAGTTAGGATGTGCTCAGTTTTAGCTCATAAAGCATTTTCCTGAAATTTGTTTAAACAAGCATGATGGATCTTATAGCTTATTCGAATGGAGAAGTCCAACTGAGCCAGGGATGGCAGCTCATATCTGCAATCCTAGTATGTGGGGGACTGCGACAGGATTGCTAAGAGTTTTGAGGGGAGCCTGAGCAAGAGTGACACGGGATCTCAAAACAAACTATGAACCAATGAGAGTCCACAAGAGTACCATGGTGGGCTTCTCCTGGCCCCAGCCCCTACGAGGCCTGAGCTTCAGTTAAGTTTCAGTTTCTTTTAAGTTCTCAGTTTCTGTGTCGGTTTTGGTTTCTGATAAGGCAGATGGGGAGATATTGCATACCAGGCATGATTCAGCACTTGCAGCCCCAGCCAATCAGAAACAAATTAATGTGGCTGCTGCTCACGTGGCCAATCATGTTTAGGATGACCTAATCCCATCTGTAAAAGGAGCCTGGGCCCTTCTCTGGGGGTCATCACCATTTTGTTGTGTGGCTGACCTCTGCATGTAGGAATTCTTCTCTTGAGAAATAAACGCTCTTGCTTTTGCATATGTGAGTGGTGGTCTTTGTGAGGTGATCTGTAGACCCTAACACAAGCAAACAAAAAACCCAACAACAACCAACCAAACAAACCCATGGAAGTCCAACTGCTTGTTTGTCTTTAGGAGAGGCTTCATGGGGACTCCAGCTCACTGGTTCTTGGAGCTCTGCTCTTCTCTGGGCATTGGGTTTGGGACACAGTTGGCTTTTCTTACAGAGGCAAGATGGCTTATATAAACAACCATAGTTACATGCCTCTTTGTTCTTATCTACCCTCAAGACAAACCATCATTTTCTACAAGATGGGCTATTTAATTTTGGAGGGGCTTCTTATTTTAAGAACATGAAGGGTTTCAATAAGTTAAAACCAAAATATTATATTATATGGCCCTACTAACTTCAGAGCTATGTGTGATGGTACCAGTCACAGTCTGTGAAGTTGGCCCTTGACATAGACTTCATTCTCATTGGTGTGACTTGATCCCATTACTACATTTTCCAGGGGAATGTCTTGGGGTGACTGGGTTAAATTAGGGTTTTTCTTGGTTCTTGGAAAAATTCTTATGGTAAACTGATGGGAGTGTCTGATTGGTTTTGATCATTTGGAGTCAGTCCTTGGAGTTGTAGGTAGGCCACACTCTACCCAGTCTACAAGTGGTCCATGGTAAAGATAGTGAGGCAAGCTTTTCATCCTTTTGGGATGAATGGATCAGAGAGTAAGTATCTCCCTGTCAGTGGTGGTTTGAATGAAAACAGTCTCCCAAGGCTCAGGTATTTGAACACACGGCCCTCAGTTGGTGATGCTGTTTGGGAAGGTACTTTTAGGATGTGGAAACATGCTGGAGGAAGTATGTCACTGGGGGTGGGCTTTTCGTCTTTATAGCCTCACCCCACTTCCTGTGTACCGTCTCCGTTTCCTGTGTTAAAATTGTGATGGCCCAGCTTCCTGCTCTGACGGCCTTCCACCATGCCTTTCTTGCCTTTATGGAGACTGTATTAGTCAGGGTTCTCTAGAGGAACAAAACTGATAGAACGGATCTCTGTCTCTAAAAAGAGAATTTATTTGAGCAACTTATGGGCTGGGGTCCAGCTACTCCCAACAATAGCTGTCTCCTATTGGAAAGTCCAGCAGTCCAGTGGTTGTTCAGTACACAAAGCTGGATGTCTCAGCTGTTCTTCAGTGTATGTCAAAGTCCTGGAGAAGTAGGCTCTAGTGTCAGTGAGTTGAGATTGAGGGCAAGCAGGCAAAGGCAAAAGCTTTTTTTTTCCTTACCATATATATATTTATAATAAATGTGTATATATATAGATATATAGATATATATATCCTTTACCAGAAGGTGTGGCCTAGATTTAGGATGGGTCTTCTCACCTCAAATGATCTAATTAACTAAAAAATCATCCCTCACAGACGTGTCCAGTGACTTGTATTTTTGGTTCATTCAGATGTAGTCAAGCTGACAACCCAGAATAACCATCACAGATGTTCCTCTGGAACCATGAGCCGAAATAAACACTTCTTCCTCAAAGTTGCTTTGATCATGGTATTTTATCACAGTAACAAAAAGGAACTAATATATTGCTGGGGGAGGGTTCAAGGGGGCTTCTATCATTGCAGTTTCCTCCCCCTCCCCCCCACTTCCCCCACTCCCCCTCCCCACCCCCGTTGATCCAGGACAACCATGCTTCCTTCTGCTGAGCAGTGTAGAGCAAAGTTCAGCCAGTGTGCTATCATGGAAAGAGCTTGAGTTTGCATTAAAAAGACTGGAATCCACCCCTCCACCTTGCTCCCCCTAGCTGTATCATTTCTGAACACACGTCATGATTTCTCCAGGACCGATTTCTTTTCTTTGAAGAAAAAAAAAAAACACTCTTTTAGTCCCCATTCCATAGAGTTGATATGACAGTCATCTAGGATTGTGTGTGTGGAAATGTTTGTCGGTGTGGTTGCGATAGTAAAGGATTGCTGGTGGTTATTTTCACTCGTGGGGACCCGCGTGTTTGTGGGCTTTGACATTTTGAGGGCTTATTTGCCAATCTTGAGATTTCAAGTGAGCAACCAGAGCCCAGGAAACGAAAGGAGAGGTAAACGAGAGAGGGGAGTTTGGGAAAGCCGTGAAAAGACTCTCAAGCTCTGAAAATCAGGAGCTCTGTGATTGGCATTACACATGGAGAACAGAACTTCTGGTCCAAACAGTAGTTTGGAAGGAAAAATCACTACAGGTCTTTTCTGACATGACAGGTCTCACCCCACTGGGTCTCTGCCCTTATCATACCCTTCTCTTCTCCGCATCACCCAAATGTCCCTAAGCTCCTCATGTTCTCCTCTATCACTTCTGTGATACCTTGGCTTCTATGTCCTGGAAAGAATTTCCATCACTAGTCACTAATAATCAAGGAGGAAGACAATGGAACTAAGTCTCAGCACGTCCCCAGAACTCAGACTTTCCTCCTACCCAAGACCTAAGCATCCATCATTGCTGACAGCTGCTTGCAAGGGGGAGGTCTTTTCCAAGTCGGCAAATCCCAGGTGCTCCAACAGGAGGGCAGCTTGCCTACAGCACATTCACACATCTAGATGCTTATCTCGACACGTGCACCTGCAGCCCTGAACACATCTGTACATAAATTAGACATGCCCATTACTCCCAAAGCTGGTTAGTCCAACAGCGTATCCCATCATGCCTCAGCCTCTTTGCTCACTACTACCACACTAAAAATGAAAGCATGCTTTCCCACCATCTCACAGAAGGATGTCCTAATGGACAATTTCAAAGACTTGGTTCTTCTGGAATGGTGTCTCTTAAACATCTAGAAAGAGGGATTAATTATGTTACTTACTGTGTTCTCCTAATTCCAGTTGGTGTTTATTAAAATAATGCCTGGGGTGGATTTATAAATGAGTCTTCATAAGGGTCACCAAAAGAGACTTGATAGCCTCTTTGGTCCACCTGTTCTAGCATTTGCATTCCGGCAATTTGGTAAAGCCTTATCGTCAGAACAACACTCTGTTTGCTAATGACATTATTATAGTTTCATGTGGCAGAATTACCCAGGAGTGTGATTATGGTCTTACCAAGGATGACCTGTTCTTTTCTAAGCAAGAGGCAGAGCTGAGTTCCACGCTATGCCAGCTGGGTGTTCTTTGCCAGAATTTCGTGGAGAGGAATCATCAAGATGAGAGGTTCCCAAGCTCAGTGATTTTTCTCTTGCTCCCAGATAACCAGACCTGCTCCGGATCTAGCTTTTCTAACCCCCAGAGTTTTTTTTCCCAGTCCTACAAACTACCTATGTCAGCCCAGAAAGCAATCTCTGTTTCCCAAATAGATTCTGCTTATGTTTGTGTGGTTTCTCAAGTCTTCGATGTCATTTAAAAAAAAAACTCCTAATTGAAGAAATTTATATAAACTTGTGGTCCTTAAATTGTCCCCAGGCAAGAATACTCCCACCATAGCCTCAACCAATCACAAATATATTAGATTTAGGTTTTTTTTTTTTAAATATGATTTTAAGTGTATGATCATTTCTCCACTGGCAAACCAGCAAATCCAACAGGAGTGGGCTTCTTCACCAGGGTGACAATAGACACATGTGTCTCACAGCCAGAACTCACAGAGTTCTTCAACAGGTAACTAATAAGCATGTGTTAGTGACCAATCACATGCTGAGTCCTAGAGACCTAACAGTAAGTACACACACACACACACACACACACACACACCTTTACCTCAACCAGGGGTCTGGACTCTCGGGTCTAGTTACTGGACTAGACTGGACTAGACTCTAGTGCGAGGCACAGTAAACCAAGCATTTCATTGCCACAAGGCGCTAGTGTTGTGTTGCGGGAGGTCCAGGAGGATGTCTGAGCTGGTCAACAGTCCAGGAAGATTCTTCCAGGAGATAATGTCCAGGAATAACTACACGGTCAACAGAATTAAGCAGGTAAACATTGCTGTGTTTCTTCTGGCTCTCACCACACTGTTTACTGGTTAATTATCTGCAATACGCTCACTTCCTGATGAATGCGCAACAGCACCAGGAAGCAGGTTTCCTTTTCCGCTCACGGATGGACTCAGCTAGAGACCAGCACATTGTCTGTGTTAGAGGGAGTCTAAACAACCATGTTAACGGCTACACTGCATTTTAGCTGACCCTATTTTCGACATTCAGTTGACCATGGTTTCCCTTTGCACAGCAACCACAGAACATTCCTTTGTCATCCCTCTGCTGAGAGTATCAACTACTTGAGTTCTTCTGCCACGCTTGCCTGGTCTGTCACCCATGAGGTCAGCCTCCTGGTGCTCCTGGAGCTCTGGGTGAAGTCCTCATGACTTGTGGGGTCCCTGGCTGTCTTGCTTCAGGCCCCTTGCCGAGAACTTAGCTGGGTGTAGGGGGGACAGAGAAGAAAAAAAGTTGTCTGGTTTTATTAGGGATGAATTTTCTATGGAGGGATAATTTTTTTGTTCTGCCTCCTGTCTTCCATCATCCCTTCTAAACTCCCTGATCTCAGGAGTGGGCACTAGTTGTCTTGGAGGGCTGGAGGAAGCAAAGGAGGGTCTAAGGAAACAATGGCTGCCATTCCTGCCCACAATACTCACATTATTGTGCACCTATTAGGCACACTGAAGGTTCACTGAGTATATTCTAAAAATCACCCCCCCCTTACTCTCCAAAGAGCCTTAGGAGGTAGATAGTGTTATTATGCCCATTATATAGATGAGGAAAATTAGCTTCGAAAGGTTCATTTTTAGATCCTAGTAATTTTAATTCTAGTAAAGCTGTGAATCAGGGTAGATAGGGACCTGAAGACAGCTACTCTCAGCAAGAGCATCTCCACGGCTCCAGCCTGCTTATTTTGCATGTACTGTATCAGCACAGGACTCAGGTTCTTGATATGAGCATCCTGGGGCCCTATTCATCCTATCCATGCAGAGAGTTATCATTTCCTGGAGGTGGATGATCTTGCATATGTAAATATTTTTCCTCCTTCTCCTCTTCTTTTCCCTTCTTCTTCCTCTTTTTCTTTTTCTTTTTCATTTTCATTCTCTCTCTCTCTCTCTCTCTCTCTCTCTCTCTCTCTCTCTCTCTCTCTCTCTCTCTCTGAGACAGGGGTTTACTGTATAGCTCAGGTTCACCCAGAACTTTCTATACAGATCAGGTTGGCCTCAAACTCTAGATCCTTTAGCTTCCACCCCCGAGTGCTGGGATTATTGGCACGAGTCCAGTATAAACCTGTGTTTTCACCTGTTTTTTTCCTCTTAGGCATCCGTATCCCATACAGCGCTGTCATTCTATCTCTCTCACTTATGGTCTGTGCAGTGTTTTCCCAAACCCTGGGAAAAAAATCTTTCCAAATCTCACTGGGAAAGGACCTGGCCAAGTTTTCTTCAAATGTCCACCTGCTGTGCCAAGCCCTTTACAGACCTAGAGCCATGTGGGGGTGGGGGTGCTTTCTGCAGCCCTGACTTACGCACTCTCTCTGGGTACCTTGTCCTCGGCCCTGACAGCTGTTGGGTAGGTGCTTCCCTGCCCCCCACGGATGGGCATGCTCCCAAGTGAATTCAGATCTATGGTCTTGCTCTGTGTAGGTGGACCCTGTGGGCAGAGGTCTAGCTCTGAAGTGCAAAGACATGCATTGTTCATAGTTCCAGCTCTGTTCCTTGCTAGGGCGATTTCTAACATGGAAAACCTTCTCTTTACCCAGCCAGTGTGATCATGGGATCACGGTGGTGGTCTTAGTTAGGTTCACTTTCAGTGAGAGCTCATTTAGTTTAACTTTCTCATTTCCTAGATGAGGAAACAGAAGCCTAAGAAAGGCTAGATGTTTAATGAAGCTCACAGTGTTAGCATGTGCTGTATTATTTGAGGATAATACTGCTTTTAGAAAAAGTTGAGAATTCCAAAAGAACCCCGCAGAAGGGGTTTTGAGTTATTGAGTTGTGAGGATATAGCCCCAGTGGCCGTGAAAGAGGGATGAGCTTTATGCCTTGGTTATCAACCAGGTTCTAGGACAATTCAGTGCATGAATGACATTTTCACTTGCTTAGTATCTTACCCAGGATCGCTACAAGAATGGAATCTTCAGGGTCAGAAGATGTAGCTAAGTAGTAGAATACTTGCTTAGCATTCATGAGTTCAACTGGTAGCAACGCACGCACGCACGCACGCACGGACTGGGAATTTTTTGGGAAGTAGTAAGACTTCCTAGTCTTGCATATGCTCAGAAGGAGGCTAGAGGTTAGGGTGTCACCTGGTGACATTGTGGTATGATTTGTATGTGGCTGCAGATGGAGAGAGTGATCGCTTAAACTCCAACCACCCCCTCAAATTCTTTTTTTTTAAAATAATTTATTTATTTTTATTTTATGTGCATTGGTGCTTTGCCCGCATGTATGTCTGTGTGAGGATGCCAGAATCCCTGCAACTGGAGTTACAGACAGTTGTGAGCTGCCATGTAGGTGCTGGGAATTGAACCTCGGTCCTCCGGAAGAGCATCCAGTGCTCTTAACCTCTGAGCCATCCCTCCAGCTGTATTCCCCTCCAACCCCTGCCCCTCGAATTCTTAAGACCACTGTAAGTTGAGACTCAATCCTGGGCTCAGAGATGTTTCTTTCACGTTTGTTTTTAATGGGGGTGGGGGAAGGATGAACTGCCTCTGCCCAGACCGCTAGAGGCATCCACCATCACTGGGCTTTCCAGCCTGCAGAAGTCTGTCATGCTGGGGACTGTCTCCAGGGAGGCAAATGCAGTCTTTCTGGAGCCCTGTGGTTTGGTTTCCTTAGACTTAGGCTGTCCTTTCAAACTTCCTCCTTGGGGCAGTATTAATTCTTTCCTTCACTGTAAGTCATCGGTGACCATGAACGTGATGTTCATGAATCAATTAAACACTTACTGAACACACACCATAGACACACACGCCAACATGGTGGTACTGACACAGACCAGGAAGGGACTCCATTTTTTAAGCTCTGGATGTTTACACACTACTACAGACTTTTCACTGGCTCACCTGGCTCTATCTTCTCTCACCTAAAGACAGGATACCATTACAGCCTTGGTTCCCAGACAGTCTGGTTGTATCTGGGCGTCTCCACCGCTCTCAGGTTCTGTCTTCCCAGAGAGTGGCTCTGGGAACTGTGTTTTGTCAGGGTCCTACCAACTTAAAGGGAAGTCCATGGGACGAGGCTAAGCCAACAGTCACCAGAGGTGGCCATCAGTCCAAGCAGGGTATCTCAGAAATCAGCATGACTTCCACCCTAAACCTTTATTTGCCATTTTCACTTTGATTTTTCTCTAAGGCTACCCTAGAGTTTCCAGAGACTCGACTCACTGCCTGTCATGTGGTCTTGCAGCAGATTGAACACAGAGGCAGCAGAAATGAGAACCCAGCTGTCTTCCATCAGGCTGAAATAAAAGCAATTTGGAAAAATGTGGAACAATGTCACACTTCTCACTAAATTCTTTAAGAAAGTAGTTGTTTTTTGTAACAAGTCAACATCACATGTTAATTTGTAACATTAGACTTCCTTTGAAATGAACTGATAAATACTAAAACCTTTCTCAGTATTAATTTCCAATATAATATAAATATATAGTTATAATCCACCTAAATAAAAATAAAAGTTGTCTGGACTCTTCACTAAGTTTTAGATGTCAGTGTCTGTGTGTGTGTGTGTGTGTGTGTGTGTGCGCGCCAATGAGCATGTGCATGTTACTAGAGACAAAATTTAGAGGTTCATACATTGTAAGCCACTGCTCTACCTCTATGCTATATTCTTAGCTAGATGTTTACTTTTTGAGATAGGGTCTCACTGAGTTAGGTTGACTGTCATTGAAATCACTGCATAGCCCAGGCTGCCCTTGAATTCATAATCTTCCTGCCTCAGCCTCCATGGCAGCTGGGAGCAAAGACTTGTATTACCAGACATGGCTAATTTCTAGAACTTTAAAAGAAAAGTTTAAAAACCACAGCCTGCTCTGGTGACAGCTGCTGGCCATGCAAGTGACTCAAATTAGACCAGTCAGATTAGATTATGGAAGAATTTACGTTCCCTGTCAGAGCAGAACTTTCTCTGTTTCCTCCTAGTGGATGTGAAAGGTTTGGGTCAGCACTGCCAATGGTAGCCTGCTGCTGCCTCGAGTGTCAACATGGACACAGTGGATAACAGGGCGGTGTTAAATGGTTTCAATGTGAAATGTCCCTTGTAGCCTTATGGGTTTAGACACTTGGCTTCCAGCTGGTGACAGTGTTTTGATTCGGGACTCTGGGGCCTAGCTGGCATTTGTAGGCCAGTCGGACAAACCTAGAGGGTAGTAGACTGGCCTCAATTTTCTCCAGAGTTTTTTGTTTCCAGGTGGGCTGATATGCAAGAAGCTAAGCTTTGCCCTCCCCCCTCCGCCCCTCCCACCCCGCAGTACCGTGAACTCTACCATACCTTTTCCACCATAATAGACTGGACCCTCTCAAACAGCCAGCCTAACTAAGTCCTTCCTCACTGAAGCTGTTTCTGTCAAGTCTTCTGTCACAGCGGCGAGAGTCACAATTCACACTAGCAGAGAGAGAAAATGATCCTGGGGGTCCTGAGATATCACCAGGCTGCATGTTCCACTGTCTAGAGCTGTCTTCTAGCAACAGGAGCAAGCTGCTCTCTCATCCCGCTGGAGCTGGGTTCTCCGCCACCTTCCTTAGGATCTCCCAAGCTGATGTGACACTTGGAAATTGAGGAGTTGGCATGGCTGCATCAGTCCCAGATTTTGGAGGACATTTTCCTGTTGTGCATAACCTTATGAGCCACCGTAGGAGAGGAGCCCTGGAGGCTTCTCCAAGGCCAGGGACTCCCAGAGAATGAAGACAGGGGGAGGAGGTAGCAAGTGTGTACCATGGAGGCCTTACTATGCACAGATATAAGATGGATCATACATATGGACTGGGAGACAGACTAGGAAATGTGGGTGCCATAGGGCTGTAGGTCTTGTCTAGTCTTCTGACTGTTGGGCTCCATCAGTGACAGCCACTCTACGTTCCCCAGCACCCCCACTTCCCCTTCTAGAACTGTCTCCTTTGTATAACAAACTGTCCACATGTCTTGGGATGGGTGGGCTCATGGAAGGTTTACTCCCTGTTTGGCAAGTGGGGGACTCAATTTCACAGCCCCGGGGCTGAGAAGCTGTCACACTTGAGGTTCATTTGGCCAACTTGAGAAGCAAGAGGAAGCATCACGGGGCAGGTCCTTTACTGTGCCCCTCAGGAAATGTTCCTGTAGTAGTTTGAATGTAATTGGCCCCCATAAGCTCGTAGGGAGTGGCACTATTAGGAGGTGTGGCTTGATTGGAGTAGGTATAGCCTTGTTGGAGGAAGTGTGTCACTACGGGGATGGGCGTTGAGGTCTCATTTATGCTCAAGCCACACTCAGTGTCTCAGTTCACTTCTTGTTGCCTGTGAGTCAAGATGTAAGAACTCTCAGCTACTTCTCCAGCACCATGTCTGCCTGCACACCACCATGTCCCACCATGATGATAATGGACTGAACCTCTGAACTGTAAGCCATCCCAATGAAATGTTTTCCTTTATGAGAGTTGCCATGGTCATGATGTCTCTTCACAGCAACAGAAACCCTAACTAAGACAGTCCCCAATACTTTTTCTTCCTGATGACAATTGTGTTGGTTTCTGACTTGTGTTGGTTTCAGAACTATCAAAGGCTCTTGTAGGTAAATTGAGGTAGGAGGAGGGGGATGTAAACACAGTATAGAATGACCTTGATGTCTGTTAAAACTAGTCTTCTAACCTATTGAAACAGTTTCCTTTTCTGCTGGAAGTGCCTTTGGTGTCAAAAGACTGCCACCAAGGCCTGTGGCAATAGGAATCTGAGCCATGGATGAGCTGTGAGTATCCACACTTACAGGTGCTTCCTGGCTTGGAAATCACAAGAAGCTCAAAAAAAAAAAATGTTTACTTGGCTTTCATGTTCATCTTTATCGGCAGTAAGTCTCACGAGGACACATAAAATGAATCCAGGAACCTTAAAGAACATTCTGGACTTCTCTTTAGCAAATAGCAAGAAAGACACAAAAGTGTCTTTTGCTAGGAGACCAAAGTTGAAGAGAATCCACTTGAACTTTTTAGAACAAGAATGTCCCAGAAGACACAAAACACATTAGGCTGGGGATAAGACCCTGGAGAGGACTTATATCCAAGTTAAGATCATCAAAAAGAATTTAATCTTCGCAGTTCTGGAATGAAACCAAGGTTATATTCAGCGATATGTGAAGCCAGTTAAAGCCAGCAAATGGGATGACCATATTTAGCTGTTGGTATCTATTTTCACTCCGTTCTATGTGTTTTTCATATTTAAAAATATCACGAGTAATTATTTCTATCATAGTTTAAAGATGTCATAAGGAATAGAAAAAAACATTTTCTAATCTTCGTTATTTACCCCTCTGCTCTCAGGAGTCCTTGAAGCCAAAGAGTGTCTGTTAGTGAATTAGAAGAAAACCACAGATAATTACTCTCTCAGCCTCCAGGGCCCCATAAGTTGCTTTTCATTGTAAGAATGCCGAGAAGTTGCCACAAAATTAAACCAATTAGGATAATAAGGGGAGAAGGAGAAGATTAAATTTATTTCCATCTGATTTAACTTATTAATTTCTCAGGGGAAAGGGATTTCCCTGCCACTGGCTTCATGTTTTAACCTATGAGTCCCTCAAGCTCTCAAGACACGTCAGAGATTTGATTCATCTCTGCCTCTGTCTGCATCGCTAGCCTCTGTCTCTGGGAAGGAAGTTTGAAAAATGGCAGTCAAGGAACAAGTTAGTCAATACATTTGTTTGAAGCCTCTACTGTAGGTAGTTGTGGTGGTACACACCTGTGATCCAGCACTTGGGAAACTGAGGCCGGAAGACCATCAGTTCAAGACCAGTCTGGCCAGCCTGGATATATATTTATGCACTCGCATAAATAACAAGATTATAAACACACCAGCACACCCACCAATACAATAATCAATCAGTGCAGCAGAAAACAATGGGAGAGAGAAAGGAGACACATCCCTTCCCAGGCTGGGGATGTGGCTCAGTTGGTAGAGTCCTTGCCTGGCATGCCTGAGGCTTTGGGTTTAATCAGTCCTCAGCACCGCATAAACCAGATAGAGTGGCACACGCCTGTGATGCCAGCACTTGGGAAGTGGAATCGAGAATTTGATGTCATCCTTGTCTACACGGAGTGTGTCTGAGAGAAGTTCTGTGCGGCCAGGCAAGGCTGGGGAGGAAGGCAGGGCTGCATTACTCTCTTTCCTAACAACCCCACTGTTGCCTGGCAACCAACATCTTCTACACCCTTTCCCTACCTGACAAGAAGCTCCTCTAGAGAAAACGGTCAGGGAGGAATTGGTCGAATTCTCGTGCCTGCTAAGCTGTCGGTTTTTGATGAAACAAGAAACTACTGGCTTTTCTTTCTCAGACCCGTTGGAAATATGGCTTTAGAGAAGCTTAGCTGAGGCTTGACCCAATCACAGTGACCTTGCCGAGTCACCCAGCTCTGCCTGCTGCAGCCAGTATAAACCTGCTCTAGGGTAGGCTGATGGGAATAGGAGATATATAACACCGCGGGTCACTCAGGAGGGATGAAGATAACGATTCTAGGATGAACACCAAAGAACTCCTCTGGAGCCCGGGGCCCCATGAGAGTTGGCCCCTCTGCTGTACTTAATGTGGAACTTCAGTCACAGAGGGCTGGTGGTCCACCCGCCTCTGCCCCATCTCTTCCAGCTCAATGGGCAGCTTGTATTGTCCTGTCTCGCCTCATAACTCCATTCCAAAGCAGAGTCTTGAGTGGTGATTCAGTGAGGTCTCAAGTACCGCCTCAGGTCTTTGCTGTAACGTAGTTTTCAGGAGGGAGCCTGGGAAACTGGAGTAGGTGCCGGGCAAGGGAGTGTACCAGCGTGCCACCCTCGCAAGCATGATTACGCTATCTCCACTCAACCTTGGGCCTCCTTCCAAGCGCTTCTCCTGTGGTGTGCATGAAGGACAGCGGCAAAGCCACAATCAATTTCCTTTTCACAGCTTCGGCAGCCAGGGGGGTGTGTCCCCGGGCAACATTTGATCAGGACTGAGCTGGTTTCCTCTGGCCAAGGTTTGGAGGAAGAGTTGATGAAGAGAGGTTGTGTTCTGACTCCAAACTCTAAGGGGAGGGCAGCCGGGACTGGCTTTGCTCATTTTTTATAGCTGCCATACTAAACATGGATCTTGACATATAGGAGGCACATGGTAAATATTTATTGAGCAAACAAGTAAATGGATAAAAGTAGAACTGGGAGAGAAGCTTTCTGGCACCGCATACCAGGCACATTCACTTGGGCCCGTGTTTGTTTAACAAACGCTAATAACGCTTGCTCTCCTCTAAGAGCTTCGCAAATATTAACTCATTTAATTCTCATAATTGCTTGATGAGATACGTGCTGTTATTAATCCCACTAAAAACACAGGCTCAGAGAAATCATGTTACTTGCCAAGGTCACACACAGTCATGAAATGGCAGAGCGAGGGGTGCATGGGAATGGGCTCCCCCTCCTCTCTTGTGCTACCCAGAGAATTGCTGGTTACTGATTTGGTGTCCCTGGTGCATCCTGAATAACTGACCTGTGGTGAATGCAAGGTGCATAGGGCTTCCTCTTACATCTCCTATATCTCCTGTTCGGGGGCCTCTTCCAGGCTCCTCTAGATCGTATCTGCCCAGGTGTCTTCTCCCTTCTTCCTCTTCCATCACAGATGGGCTATGTGGGCCTCTCAGAAGTCCCATGAGCCCCAACAGCCTAGGTGAATTCCACAGTAGGCATGCGGCTGGGAGCACCATCCCTCTGCCTGGTTCAGGGCAGATCTGGGGATCTTGACGGCTACAGCTTCCCCAAGAAGCTGGTGCAGAGGCCTCAGCAGCACAGGGTGAGTATGCTGTCCCTGCTTCCCGACAGGGACCAGCAGTCACTCTCCCCTTGGCCGGTGTGTCTGAGGGAAATGGATCCCTTGTAAAGCCAGATGGAGAGAAAGCTCTGAGAAAACTCCAGGGCCCCAGGAAAAGGCTGCAAATACTCTGGAGGGCTGGCTCCTTATAGGTACGGGCAAGATAATTTGCAAAATACGACACAACACAACATAAAAACACAACACAACACAGGAGACCACTGACAGTTCTCACAGACCACAGGAGCCTGTCTACAGAAGCAGAGGACGAGGGAAGGAGGGCCAGAGAGGAAGGGTTACGCCGTTGCTTCCGAGTGCTTCCCATCCATCCCCCTGCCTCTGGGCATTGCAGCTCTTCCTAAGCTTGGATCTCTTCCCCATTGCTAATCCTCTGCTTTAAGACTATGGGAGTCCAGCCCCATTTCTTACATAGGGGAACATCCAACTTCATGTTGACAGAAAATTCCCATGAGATTAGGGGGTTGGGGCTTTCGGCATGTAGGGAGAGCCCCCCCCCCCCCCAGGTTAGAGCAGGCCGTGTAGTGCTGGACTTTTTCTGAGTCTCAAAATTCCATTCCCTGCTCATCTGTACGGAGCATAGCTTTTTCTTCAGCTAGTTTTTTTTTTTTTTCCCTCCCTCTGGTGTTTATATGAACTGGTTGAACCCATCACATGGTGACTGTGTTTATATTTGCAGAAGCACCACCCCGGGGGAAGTTCTGTTTGCACAGAGGTCACCCCATCTCCTGGGCTTGGCTGCAGCCCCACACTGGGGTTTCAGTAGCAGGAGCTGAACCGCATGCCAGGGCCCTCCTCCCTGTTCCTTGTTCGCTGGGCTCCCTTTCTAGGCTCTCCAGCACTCCTAGAGAGGAAGAAGAAGGTGACTCCGTGTCTTAGTGATGAAACACCGTGACCAAAAGCAACCTGGGAAGGGAAGGGTTGATTTCAGCTCACAGCTCTCCAGTCAGGCTCCATCCCTAAGGAGAGTCAGGGCGGGAACTCAAGGCTTCAGCTGAAGCAGAGGCCATAGAAGAATGCTGCTTGCTCACTTGCTCCTCATGACTCACTCAGCCTGCTTCCTTCCTTCCTTCCTTCCTTCCTTCCTTCCTTCCTTCCTTCCTTCCTTCCTTCCTTCCTTCCTTCCTTCCTTCCTTCCTTAATTTCTTTTTTTTTTTAAATTAAAACTTTTTATTTATTTTACATACCAACCACTGTTTCCCCTCCCTCTTCTCTTCCCATTCCCTCCCCCCACCACCCCTTCTCCATTCAGAAAGGGGCAGTCAGTCTGCTTTCTTAAAGCACCCAGGACCTCTTACCCAGGTGTGGCACCCCTCACCATGGGCTGGGCCCTCTCCCATCAATCATCAATCAAGAAAATGCCTCACAGGCCAACCCTATAGAGGCATTTTCCCAATTAAGATTCCTTTTCCTCAGATGACCCTAGCTTGTGCCAAGTATAAAAACTTAGTCAGCACACTGGGGAATGGAAGGGTCACCATCCCATGCTTCCAACCACTGTGCAACCCAGCCTCATATCCCAGCTCCTGCTGTACCCTTTCTTAGAGCCTCCCTGGTCCCTAAACTTGGATGGTAGAACAGATGACCCTACCCTATGACCCATGGGTAGCTGTTACTAGGCCAACTGGATTTAGAGTTAGGCTGCTGTGAGGTCGGCCTTTTCAGAGGGCCCTGATGACTCGGGAGGATCGCGACCATGGACTGGGCAGTCAGACAAAGGAAGATGGAACCATGCCTCCACCAAGTCCTCACCGTGTGGCCTTGGACAGTACCGCTGGAGTTTGGTATTTATCATCTTGGATGAGTGTAGTAGTCTCTGTCCCTTGCAATTTCCAGGAGGGATAACCTAGGGCAGAGGTATACTGTGTTTAAGGATGCCGCTACTGTGACTGATAACTGTGGTAGAAGTCAGGACCGGAAACCTTCCCGTGTTTTTCCGCTGCTCAGAGTGGTGCTCATCAACAGTGTTTCATTGGTACTCCAATAAGGAGCTTTTGCAGCTATTGATTTTCTCCTCTTCCCTTAGCACTCTTATCTTTCCATGGGTTGTGACACTTCAGAGACCTGGAGTTATTGTAATGACTCAGATTTTTTTTTTTTTTAATATTCCCTTGGGCTGGTTAGGATGAACTTTCAACTTGATAGAATCTAGGATCACCCATTTGATGGGCCTTTGGGCATAGCTGTGAGGGATTATCTTAATGGAGGTAGGAGAGCTGCCCACTGTGGGTGGTACGGTTTCCTGACTGCATCCCGAACTGTGTAGGACGGGGAAAGGGAGCTAGGCTCTAGCTAGCATGTAGTCATTGCTGGTTGTGATTGAGATTCCACAGCCATCAAATCAGCTGCCTTAAGTTTCTGCTCCCTTGGCTCTCTAGCTGTGATGAGCTGTACCTCAGACTGGGATTGAAGAGAAATGCTCCTCCCCTTAAGTTGCCTTTATCAGAGAAACTGAGATCCCGATTCAAAGCAGTGTTTCCCCGTTGATAATTTGAGTAGGAGGAGGCTGTGCTCACTGGGCAATCTGCAGGTGATCACTAGCCTTGGGTTAGACAGAGGGGCAATAAGCCCCAGTATGGCCCTGGCTCTCCACAGGAGAAAGGCCAAAGAAATTGAATGCTGGCCTCATAATGAGGACCCATTGACCACAAGGGCAGAGCAAGCCTCTTCTTCCATTATCCCTGTTGACGGTTCATCTCAGGATAGCTCTCCCCATCAAGAGAACCACAGATCAGGCCCATCGGCTGGAGTCCTTTCTTCTTGTGGTGTCTGAGGTTGTGTGGTGGCTGCATGGACCACTCTACCTGAGATGGGAAACCAGGAAAGTGAGACCACTTTGAATGGAGAGGAGAGGAGGGTTCCTGATAGAGAGAGGCAGTGAGAACACAGAGCTTGGTGCTGGAGGGCATGTGAATGATCTGAGCGCAAGGGGTGACTTACGTGGGGGAGAGGCAAGGCTGCTTCATGGGTAACTTGGTAGGATTATGAAACACTTGGTGAACCCCATCTTTTGGTGTCTCTGTGAGATTGTCTCCAGAAAGAATTAACTGATGGGAAAAGGCCTGCCCTGAGTATGGATGGTGCTGTCCCATGGACTGGGCTCCCAGACTTTTTTTTTTTTTTTTGGTTTTTCGAGACAGGGTTTCTCTGTGTAGCTTTGCTCCTTTCCTGGAACTCGCTCTGTAGACCAGGCTGGCCTTGAACTCACAGAGATCCGCCTGGCTCTGCCTCCCGAGTGCTGGGATTAAAGGCGTGCACCACCACCGCCCGGCCCTGGGCTCCCAGACTTTATGAAAAGAGGAAAAAGAAGACATCCAGCCAGATTTGGACGTTCCATTTTTTTCTCCTTCCCAATTTACTGAGAGATGAGCAAGCAGCTGTCATATGCTGTCACTGCCAGAGAGCTACCCACCGGCATGCCTTCCCCGTCACAGTGTACAATGTCTTCCTAAACCCTGAGCCACGGCACAGCCTTCCTTAAGTTGCCTCCCATCAGGTAGTTGAACACAGAGACTAGAAAAGTCACTCAAGTTGTCGGCCGCACTGCACACACGATGGAGAGCCCATGCACAGACTACTGTGGGAAGGTGCTCCCACAGGGTGCCATATGTGTGACTCTGCCCAGATGACCCTGTGAAAACCCAAACCTCTGATATCTCCTCTTGGGAATTAGGATGTCCACCTTTATAGTTCATTACGAAGGAGCCAAACAATCTGTTTCGTTTTTTTTTTTCTTTTTCTTTTTCTAATTCTTCAGTAGTGATTGGTGTGCCACCACAACTTGGTGTGTTAGGTTGGTGGTAGCCAAGGAGTAGGAGAGGTGTGTGTGTGTGTGTGTGTGTGTGTGTGTGTGTGTGTGTGTGTGTGTGTGTTATTGTTGTTGCTGCTGTTGTTCCTTTCTCTGACAGAGAGTAGTAGTGATCTTTGGGATAGCATGGTTCCAAACACTTGGGGTGACCACAGGACAGACCTAGGTGAAGCAGCAGAGCATCTTGTAAAGACATATGTAAAAAAAATAATTGGGTGACAGTGGTGGCGCACACCTTTAATCTCAACATGCAGGAGGCAGAGCCAGGCGGATCTCTGTGAGTTCGAGGCCAGCCTGGTCTACAGAGTGAGATCCAGGACAGGCACTGAAACTACACAGAGAAACCCTGTCTCGAAGAAACAAAAACAAACAAACAAACAAACAAAAATAATTCATGTCACTGTTTTGTTTGGTTTTGTTGAGACATCTCTCTGTAGCTCAGGCTGGCCTGGAATTCATAGCAATTCTCCTTTCTAAGTATTGGGATTACAGATGTGTGTCTCCACCCAGGGTTAGAAATGACATTTGACCAATTCCTGCAAGTTCCTATCTAGGCCTGAGAGGGACAGGGAATCTGGGAAGGACTCTTGAGTGACAGTCCTTTTAGCTGAAGTCTCGCAGCTTGCAAGGTGAACAGTGCTCAGATTCCTACCATTGGCTGGCAGTGTGGATTCTGGCTGGTACTTAGCTTCTAGAGGTGTCCTTTTAAGTGAAAATAAGTTTTTGTTTTTGTTTCTCAGGTTGGCTTAGCAATGCTGTGTTCAGGTCCTTTCTGCTTTTGACATTTTATGCAATCTATTTGAGACATTCTTTAAAAAGTAAAATCAGTATTATTAGTATTTGTTATTGCTGTTGTTGTTGTGGTGGTGGTGGTAGTGGTTTTGTGTGTGTGTGTGTGTGTGTGTGTGTGTGTGTGTGTGCAGGTCACAGTAACACCTCCAGGAATAGGCCTTCTCTTTCCCCATGGTTCCAGGGATCGTACTCAAATTGCCAGGCTCACATGGCAAGTGTTTTTCCCTGCTGAGCCATCTCACTGGGCCTGCCTGGGGGATTCTTCAGTCAGTCACGTCACAGTGTATGGGAGGGATGTGTGCAAGAAAGTGCTTGTGTCTTGTGGCTCTTTGAGTAGCAGAGACGTGCTCAGCTTTCCCCCAGCAGTACTAGGAAGCACAGACATCCCATATTCTCCATGTGTTGACACATGCGTTTCCTCTCTTCCCAGTCATTGGCTTCCTTCCTAAGAGGCCTCTTTAGTCCCGGTCCTCCCCCTTCGTGTGAGCCTCTATCTACCACGTGGCATCAGCTCTGCTTTTGCAGGCAGGGCAGCCATTGTGGGAACGAATCGTCACGCCAAGTGGAAGAGTGTGAGGCAAGGCAATGGCTCACTCAGCAAGGCTCCTGGAGCTTGACACTCAATGCGATTAGGAGTGGGGGGGGATGCTCACTCTGGCCTGACTTGCCACCTCACTTTAGTCAGCTGACAACCTGGGTGCCTTCACCACAAAAGGGAGCAATTTCCAAGACAGTCATGAGGTCTTTTTTTTTTTCTTCTTCACCTACTAATATGTGCGCTAGTCAGTTTTCTGTTGCTATAATACAATAGCTGAGACAGGGTACCTTACAAACAAAACAATGCTTATTTATCCTCCAGTTCTAGAGAATCAAGAGCATGGCCCTCTTATCGACTTGGTTCTCCTGGAGCTGTTCTACCTACATCAAAATGTGGCAGCTGGTGCTAGGACGGGCTAGGAAGCCACAGAGCAGGGAGGGGACACACTTGCTCTCTGTGCAACAATTCAGGGAACCAACCTGGGCTCTGAAAGAGCTCCATTAATCTCTTCTTAGCATGGCATCCCCGGTGGTCTACTTCTGGCATCCCTAGTGACCTACTTATCTTCCTGAGGCCCCATTCTTAAAGGTTCTAGCAGATCAACACCACAGCACTGGAGACCACACTTCCAATCCGTGAGCTTTTAGGAGACAAAGCCCATCCAAACACAGCAGCACATCACACTGTTAAAGAAATTAGTCGAAAGAACCAAAGCCTGTCCTCATGGCAGGGCATGGCTCATTTGCCAACCTCTCAGGACTTGGAAAACATCGTGTCTTGCCAGATTGTGGTGCTCATTGTTCTGTGAGCAAGAAGGAAACATTGATTTTCACTGGAGCCCTTATTACAATGCTTCTCTATTGCTTTGTGCTCCCAAACCCTATCTGCTTGTCCACTTGTCCATAGTCAGGAGGACAATTCTCTGTAGGATGCTGGGTAAAGGAAGACTCAGATAACTCAGTTCCTGGAAGCTGACTCAGAAAGGGCTCTCCAAAGAAAGTAGAGGAAGAAATCTAACAATTGATGGTGCTGGTCAATCCTTCTAATTATCACTGCAAAACCATGAAGAAATTCTCTGTTCTCCCAGCACTTCAGGCATCCGTCTTTGGGGAAAAGAGCCCTCCATGCGCCCTGTTGGGCATTTTTGGTTCAGCCACACATTTCTTCTTCTCTATGTTCTAAAGGCCACAGCAAGATTGTGTCAAAGCAACTATAAAGTCCCACAGGGCTGGATGATTTATATTTTCCTACCCAGCTGGTTTCAGCTGGTATTTCCATGGAGACTTGAGAGTGGGAAAGAGTTGATTCCTCTCCATGTTGGTCTTTATAACATCCCCCCAGCCTCATGGACTACAGAAGAGGTATTGAATGGCAAGGTGTGTTAGTTTTCCAGTCTAAGGTCGGGAAAGTCTGCTCCCCACACACCTTCTGTACCACATTGACGGTTGCCTCTCCAGAGGTTATTATTTCAACAAAGCAATAACTGCCCCACCCAAGAACACCTTTTCATTATTTAGCCAACACTTTCTGCTTCACATGTTACACCAAGTTCTATTTTGGCATCACGTTGTAGAGAATAGGAAGGTAGAAGCTGAGTTTTGGCAGAAACAAGACCCTAACTCTTGCTAATAGTTAACTTTTCCAAGCTCTCCATCCTAGAAGAAAGGTAAAATCAGGAAACACACACACACACACACACACACACACACACACACACACACACACACACACACACACACACACGGTACTCTCTCAGTGCATCCCACTTGGAACATGCCCAGACCAGAGAAAGCAAGGAAGAGAGACTGTGAATGTTCAGGACACAGGAAGGTACAGTTGTGGGCTGTGGGAATGAGTATGGATTTGTTTTACAAAGGAAATAAGTTCTTGAAGGACAGATCCATTAAGTATCGTCAAACATTAAATGCTTTTGGTAAAGAGGAATCACATCTGTATCTCTTGGCATCCAGGAAGAACTGACTATAATTTACCCCAGACAGAAAGATCCAGGAACTTTAGTCGTTTATAATTTACCTTACTAGTCAGCAAAAATGTCAAATAGCTTCAGTTTTCATTGCTCTTATTTTATTTGGACCATAAAGCAACAGAAAAGATTGCCTCCTCTGTTGTATTTGGAAGTGGCCTCGAAGGAGCTCAAACCAGGTGACTTCAGCCTTCCCTTCCTGGCCATGAATCATAATGAACGTTTTCAACAATCTATCCTCAAATTGGGCTTCGTCTTAGAAGAAGCCTGCATGAGAAGACTGTGTATGACATGGAGAAATGTGTGTGGTATAATGTGAGAGAAGAGGGCACCACCATAGGAGAAAGTGTGGATTGTAGGGTAAAGAAAATAGGAAGAAATAGACCAAAAATTCCACCAGGATGAAATTACCCTCATCCCACCATCAATTTGGAATCAAGAGATTGCAAATGCTCATCTTTTGCAAACATGACTCTGTTGGAAGAGGCACCGTGGTGACCTTCCTGGCTACCAGACTTGAATTAGACATTTATCTGAATGGAGCATCTGTAGTGGATTCTCTGGTTCTGTACTTTCCTTGGCTTCTGATTTGTTTTGTTTTGTTTTCCTTTTTGAGACACTCTCTTATATCTTAGGTTGGTCTTGAACTTGCTATTGACTTTGAACTTCCGATCCTCTTATTCCTCAGTGCTGGGATCACAGGTTTGTGCCATTTTGCCTGATTTATGCAGTATTAGATTCTAAACTCAGGGCTTTGTAAATATACTAGACAAGCACTCTACCAACTGAGCTACATTCCCAGGACACTTCTGACTCGTCACAGGTACATGGGTAGGCACACACACACATTTACATGCTTACTATCTTCCAATGTAAGCAGTGACGAGATGGAGAGGTGTCTCTGGGTGGGGGAATCTATACAAAGGACCTATGTGAAGGCCAACCAGCTGGTCCCAACCTTCCTCTAGTCACTTGAGGAACTCAGTGGCTGCAGAGTTGGATGTTGGTGCTGAATTCATGGGCTAATTGCTCCTAATCTAATCTGAGGGGACAGAGAAGAGAATTTTCCTAAGTTTAAGGGTTCAGGGGGCCAAAATCCTTCTATCCTTGACCCTCCTCCGAGGATTATGTTGGGGGAGGGCAGGTTGGCAGACTCCTAGAGGATGGTGTCAAGGTTCTTGAAATTCAGCCACATGGCCACCACCCTTTCTCAGGAGCTAGAGTTACACTGACCTCGTAATAGGACCCCTGTCTTTTTCCTGGCTCTGGGCCAGATGTCTATCTCCAAATTTGTCCGTGACTCCTCCCACCTTGTCTGTCCTCAGTCCTCAGTCCCACAACAGTGCAGCGAGGGAGAGTCAGGGGCAGGAGAAACCCTCTCACACGTGCGCGTGTGCTCATATCTGAGTCTCCCGACGACGACATACAGGCTAATCTTTCCAACGGTCAGGCTCGCCCCTGGCCTACAGACATTCGAAAGGCCTGGTTTCCTGTACTTATGTGCTTAGCGATCTGAGCGAGGAGGCCAGATTCTTGATCCATTTGCAAAAACCATCTATCCTTGCTCAGGTCTGTAGCCGTTGGCGGCTGTTCTTGGGCTTGGCAGTGGCTTTTGTTACTATGTGCGGCCAGTTGCAATGGCAACGGCAGCTAATGTTTATGGAGTGCTTGATAGGCATCAGGCGCTGTCGGAGCAATCCACATGCTAACCTGCTCAACCCCCAGCTCTGCACCACAGGGCAATTATATATTAGCTGTTTTGCAGATGAAGAGGCTGAGAGGCCCTTGCCCTTAAGCCAAGAGTGAGCGGGAGCCTGCTTCTGAATGCAAACAATATAACCCCAGAGGTCACTCATCCCTGTGCTTCCAGGGCCACGGCTGCTCTGAGAGAGTGGGGATGACTCAAGAGAACGTGACCCCCAGTATCTGGAAAGCAGGCCTCCAGCACGGCGGGGAGGAGGACAGGGGTGTGCAGGCCCTGCTGGCGTCCCAAGCCGCCATCTTGAATCAGCCACATCGCTCATCTGTGTGTTCCCAGTTACCAGTGTGAAACCAGACTCCAAGCACTGGAGGCTCGATTGGTTGACTGTCTTGTTGGGTTGGTAAGTACTTGCTTGAGTACTAAAGGGGTAGGAGCAGGTCTGTCTATCTGTGGATGATGCTGAGCATGGAGTAGTTCTGGTTACTGTTTCTTTCTTTTACATAGTTGTCATCCTCCTTTCCCCCAGCACACACATCACCATTCCTAATGGTTCTGCCCAAGGAAGTTTCTCTGGTGCTTCCTTCTAACTGATCTTGGTCTCTCTCTTCCTCCCGGTCTTGGGGAAGTTAGCTTCCCTAACTCATTCTCTGGGACTGACAAGCAGTCATCTAGAGGCTCTCCAAGACCCTAGGACCAAGGCTAGAATGCTTCCATACCCCCGAATTATGGAAGAAAGAATGGAAAACCCCAGCCTGGGCTTCAGGAAGTTTCCCCTGCTGTTGTGAATGATAAGAAGAGTTCACACTCTCAGCTTCCAGGCTGGACCAAGCAGGCATGTGCGGTGGTGCTGGTGAGTGGACTTGGCGATCACAATGGGACCTTGAAAGCTGGTCAAATGGCTGTAAACGTGGATGCTTTGAACACCTGGCTTTCTTTTTGCCTCCTGCCAGCTTGGACCCAGAACTAGCTGGACTCTGTCAAAGGGACCAGGGCTATAAGCAAAGCAGCTCTTACCCAATTTGGGTTGGCATGAGAGCAAACACATTGTCCTGGAGGCACATCCAGGTTGCCAACTCCAGACGATGGCAAGTGGTGTCCAGGGGCTCTGGCCTGGATAAGTGGGGCATTCTGAGTATTGACATGCAAATATACAGAGTACCATGTGTGTAGGTGGGCGGGAGCATTGCCTACAGGTTTAGGGCATTCCCCATGGGACTCTCAATTTCTCTTGAAGGCAGTGGCTTACTAGCCTGGTATAGTAGTGAACACTTGTGATCTCAGCATTCAAGAGGTTGCAGACAGGAGGATCTCAACGGTTTAAGGTTATCCTTGGCTACGTACCACGTGTGAGGTCAGCCTAGGCTATTGGAGACCCTGTCTCCAAAATAAAGTGTGGAGGCGGAGGGAGAGTGGGACGAGAGAGGAGAGTTCCAAGAAAAGAGAAAAGAAAGTGGGCAGCAGCGGGAGCCAGCTGCTAGGAGACATTGCTGGCTCATGTCTCAGGGGGATGCCCAAGAATGGACTTGGCTAGACCTCAGATGAAGTCTTGGCTGCCCAGGGTGCCCATCAGAAAGCTGCTCCTTCCCGCTCTGGCTGCTCCCATCCTGGGATCCCTGCAGGCGTACTCTAGACCTCTTGCTGCATCCCTTCCCCGTTGGCACGGGCACCTTGGCCGCATTCTCCTGGCTTCCCTGTGTTCTGTGTCCATCTTATCTCTCAGGTCTCTATCAGCAGCTTCCAGGTATGCAGCGTCCAGCGGACATGGAGCCTAGGCAGCATATTTGGTGACCTCCTCTCGGTCCCGTGACCCGAGGCAGCTCCAGGAACCTTGCTGCTTCCCCAAATATGGCTTTGCAGGGAGCTCTCCAGTGGGCCTGTTTCAGTGAGGGTAGGCTGAGTGCTTGAATGGTCAATGCCTTGATCTCAGTGGTGGCATATGATAGCTGTTTATTCTTGCCCCTATCTCTGGAGCAGGAGGAGTCGAATGACAAGGGGAAGGGCTTGGGGCTGGGGACTTCCTTCATTGTCACCGATTCTCTAGTGGGAGTCTTCACTGGCAGCTCTCCTGAGCAGAAGTTGTAGCACAGTGGTAGAGGGCTTGCCTGGCCTACTCAGAGAGCTGGGTTCCATCCCCAGCTCTGACACACACACACACACACACACACACACACACACACACACACACACACACACCACACACACACACACACACACACACACACACACACACAATGAGACAGCCAAATAAAATAAATAAAATAAAAGCAACTTAGCTACAGCTCTGAGTCTGGAGCTGGAGCTCTGCTCAAATGGCAGCCTGGTGAGGCGAGGGAGGACTCTCTGGGAAGATGACCTACCCAGTCTGTGGTGGCGCTCAGCATTCCTACCCATAGTCCCTCAGCTGATGCTGGGCGCACACAGGCCACCCCGGACTGGAGGCTGGACACGTAGGGCCTTGGAAATTAGAGATGAGCGTTTCGTGATCTGCTAGATCAACACTTTTCAACCTGCGGGTCCAGACTCTGTGGGGGCCGAGTGACCCTTTCACGGGGGTCACCTAAGACGGTTGGAAAGCACAGATAACTTACATTACAGTTCATAACAGTAGTGAAACTACAGTTATGAAGTAGCAATGAAGCCGGGCGGTGGCGGCGCACGCCTTTAATCCCAGCACTCGGGAGGCAGAGCCAGGTGGATCTCTGTGAGTTCGAGGCCAGCCTGGGCTACAGAGTGAGTCCCAGGAAAGGCGCAAAGCTACACAGAGAAACCCTGTCTCAAAAAACCAAAAAAAAAAAAAAAAAAAAAAAGAAAGAAGTAGCAATGAGAATAATTTTATGGTTGGGGGGTCACCACCACATGGGGAACTGTGTTAAAGGGCCACAGCGTTAGGGAGGTTGAGAACCGCTGTCCTAGATGGTCTTGAACATAGACACTTTTCAGTTTTGGACCACAGTCTTTGGTGACAGGAAGCCTAGAGTGGAAAGGTCAGCCCTACCACTCAGTGGTGTGTGCTCACCACTGCAGAGAAGCTGTTGGCTACTGAGGTTAACAATACACAGCTAGTCAAGTGATGAAGCACACACTCAAACCCAGGCCAGTGTGCAGTTACCCGGCTACTTGTCCTCTGGGCCTCCCCGTTCTCCATCTGCACGCTGAGGCTGGTGGTAATGGACAGAGATATTGTCTAAATAAACACTTCACATGGAATGCCACTGTCACTCCCACAAAGGATCCCGGGGTTGTTATGTCTCGCTCAATCCTGCCATGGAAGCTGGGATCCAAAGGTTAAGCTGAGTAAAAACTATCACTAAGGGGTCTCATTGTATTTATCGGAGACAGCATTGTGGCTTTCCTTCATGAAGACCGAGGCCAGAGGGGAATGAGTGCTTGGTCTCTGTGTGTTAGTGAGTCTGGGAATCGGTGGCTTCAGATGCGGTGTGATATGGGGCGGGACTTAGGGACTGGAGAAGTGGGCAAAGGCTGTGGCCGGGGCTTAGCAGGTGGGGCCGACAGTAAGCACCGAGGAAGGGGGCAGAGGAGCTGAGCTGTTCCCCTCTGGATGACGGGAGGACAAGGAGATGTCAGCTGGGGCCCTGGGGAGTGGGTCAGCAAGCAAATATGGCTGCCATTGAGCCTGATCGTCTGCGTTTGATTCCCAGACTCAGAGTGGAGGGAGAGGACCAACTTCCACAACTTGTCTGTGGACTTCCACGGGTGTGCCATGGCACATTTGCTCAAACCCCTCACCCAAAATAAACAAACAAGTAAATAGGTCATTGAGAGAGACAGAGACAAGGACAGAGAGAGACGGAGACACAGAGAGAGAGAGAGGACAGAGAGAGGGTGGAGAAAGAGAGAGAGAGGAGAGAGAGAGACAGAGAGAGGAGGGAGGGAGGGAGGGAGGGAGGGAGGGAGGGAGAGAGAGAGAGAGAGAGAGAGAGAGAGAGAGAGAGAGAGAGAGAGAGAGAGAGAGAGAGAGAGAGAATAGCTAGAGTCAGATTAGGGAAACGGAACAAAACGAAACTTGACTTTGGCCTGCAGACATCAATTGGGTCTTCTTGGCAACCCCCAGTCTTGCCTTTTGCTTGCCTTAATACCAGCCTCAGCATGTTGCTGTCACTTTCAAAGCTCCCAAGTCACGCTCCTGAAGTGGGGGTGAGCTGCAGGAAGAGGGTGTGTCCTATCCGCATGTTGGAACCTTCTAGAAGTCTCGGTAGCTCTCCTGATCTACCTCTCACCACCGCCTTCTGACTCCCTCCAACCCCTTCGCTTTGCTCCTGTTTTCCTAGTGCTACATAGAGTCCGAGCCCCCTCCATCTACTCGGAACCCCATCCTCCCCCAGGGCCCTCCTTTGTCTGGCGGGAAGCGCTTGTGAGTGCTTCTTTCTGTCTCTATGCACACTTCATTTCCTACCTATAACACAACTGACCTCGAGGGTAAGCAAATGTTTCTTCCTTTTCAGTCCCCGTCAGATACCAATCGACTGAGCCTCTACTGTGGTGATGTATGGAAGCAACAGTGTATGGCAGCCATCAGAACCATTTTCCACGGAGACAGGCTTTCCTTTCTCCTCCTCACTTGAATTTAGATGCTGCTGATGGCCTACTTAGGATAATGAAATGTGAGTGGAAGTGATGGATGTCATGTGCTATTAGAAAGTTTAAGAGCAGGTGTGAGCTTGTCACACCTGTTCCATTCTGTCCTATCTCGGACACCAACAATGTCTGAGCTGATGGACGTCCTCATCAGGCCGGGTCCTGGAAAGGGCAACATATGCATTTGCAGCAGACCCACATAAAGAAGGTGGTAGAATCCACCACTGGGCTTTTAATCCTTAGAGACTCCGGGGCTTTTTTGTTACAGCGCATAACCTCCCTGAATGTTATGACGGATACACTCGGTCACTGGTTTGGTGGGCTTCATTGTTGGCAGGGGTCACCATCCTCTGCAGATAGCGCTCTGGATTTCCGTGCACCATGAGATGCTTTCTGAGGAGAAAGATGATGTTAAAGTGATGGTAAGAAGCAGACCCAGTGCTCAGTGGGCTCACTTTGGACAACAGCAGACACTGCTGTCCAAAGAACTGAGGAGGTAGAGGCCCTGACAGGTTGTCCCTGGAGGATAGCGACAGGCCCTGTTTGTCTCTCACATTCCTGCATGGTCTGTGCAGGCTCTCGGTAACCCTCTGGCTGTGCCAGGACACTTTACAAGGTGGGATGTCATCTTGGGAACAACTTAACTATGTGGGTCAACGACCATCTAAATTTGTGCTTTTATGGGGCTTGGAGAGGATGGAAATGGCCATTTCATGTGGCTGGAACACAGTGGAGGGAGATGGACTCAACCATCCGTTTTCTAGGCCGCTCCACAGTTATATCTATTTTGGATCCATCTGCTTCATTCCCTCATCAAAATCAACGTATGTGGACGATTGTAGGCACTGAGCTCAATGCCGTGAATTTGAAGGTAGTTAAGATGTGACTTCAGGTCTCCAGAAATGCTTGGATAGATAGGGAAATTCTTCCACATTTACGTGCATGTGCGCGAGTGCGTGCGTGCGTGCGTGCGTGCGTGCGTGCGTGCGTGCGTGCGTGCGTGTGTGTGTGTGTGTGTGTGTGTGTGTGTGCTGCAGTGGAAGAATAAGCATACTAAAGCATGTGGTATGGAAGCCAGAGGACAACCTGCAGGAAGTGGTTTCTTCTTCCACCAGGCCCACCTGGGCTCCAATGACTGAACTCAGATCCTCAAGCTTGGTAGCAAGTACCTTTACATCGTGAGCCATTTTACTGGCCCTAGGTAGGGGAATCTTTAAACTGCAAAAAAAAAAAAAAAAAAAAAAAAAAATCTTTAAACTTTAAATCTTGGACTTCCGGGATCTGCACGTGAGTGGGCATGAAGCCATAAGTAAAGCTCCCTGGATATGAAGAACTGGTTCACTTCTAGCCGAGTCTAAGAGTAGCAACTCCCCTTTCCTGCCAGGAGAATCTGCAACGTTCTCCTAACGGTCAGTGGAGAACCCTGGGGGTCTGCCCTCTCAGGGCCCCTCCAGAGAGAAAACTGCTGGGCTACACAAACAGAATTCGCATGCTGTGTTATTATAGTAAGGCAGGTTGATTTGTTTATTTATTTTTAGAGCTGGTTTCAAAAACAAACTTTGACAGCTGGAGATGGGCAGCCCACAGGCGAGGCAGATCGGGAGAGTGGAGAGCCACAGCTTCCTAGAGCTGATAAAAAACCAAGCAGGTGCAGGCTTGCATGGCACAGGAGGAAGCCAACACTTTTGATTTGTTTCTGGTACTTTGGTTTTGAGACAGGCTCTCAGTATGTAGCTTGGCTAGCCTGGGATTTGCTATATAGACCAGGATGGCCTCAAAACTTGTGGCAATTCTCTTACCTCTGCCTTCCTCAGTGCTGACCACACCTGGTTTTGAAGCTAAAATTTTAGCAAAATAGATGCAAAATCTATGTGGATCTGCCTTTCTCATTAACTTTTTTTCTCTCTTTTTCTTTCTTTTCTCCTCCCCCCTTCTCTTTTATTTTCAAAAAGTTTAGAGTGAGACTTACAGGTTAAAGTTTTCTTACCAGATCCAGAGGACCTTAGTCCACAATTAGGGAGGCTTCGGCTCCCTGAGGCACATACCACCAGGCCAGGAACCTCTTTCAGCTTCTGCCTCTGCCAGTCTGGTCTGGTCTGAGCCGGTCAGACTTACACAGGCTTTGTACCAGGGCCAAGGAGGAACTGGCTTGCCTATTCCTTTGGGGCTGGTGACTCCAGCTCCAACTTAGGTGCTCAGTGAAAATGTCTTTCCAATGAGGCAAGCTTGGGTTCTGTTTCTAGATGGCTTTGGGTGTTTGAGGAGGAGAACACCATTTTTTTTTCAAAGCACAGGGGAGGATGGGCAAGCTGGTGAACTCTGGGAGCTAAGGGGCTGAGGATGACTCAGCTTTGTGCTCAGCCCAGAGCCTCAGAGGCTCACCATTTCAAGATACCAGGCAGGCCAATAAAAGGACTCTGTGCTGCCAATCCAGGTTCACTTTCCCCAGGGAGGCCAGCTGGATCTTCATCAGAGTCATGGGGTATTTGGTCTGAGTGTTCTAAATATAGGCTGGCCTCGAGGGTAAGACGGCCACTCATCTCTCCAGCAACACCTTCCTCTGTAGGCTCAGATCTGTGGAATAATGAGAAGGCTCTTTCCAAACGACGGCGTCCAAGGATTTCTGGGGCCTCAAACTCACTATGGAGCTAAAGATGACCTTCCACTTCTAATCCCCCTGACACTGCCTTTCAGTGTTGGGATTACAGGCCAGTGCTACCATGCCTGGTTTGATGTGGCATTGGAAATTGAACCCATAGCTTCATGCATGTTAGTCAAGCACTTTACTAACTGAACTATATTCTTGGCCCCCTCTTTCTTTCTTTCTTTCTTTCTTTCTTTCTTTCTTTCTTTCTTTCTTTCTTTCTTTCTTTCTTTCTTTCTCTCTCTCTCTCTCTCTCTCTCTCTCTCTCTCTCTCTCTCTCTCTCTCTCTCTCCCTCCCCCTCTCTTCCCCCCCCCCCCGAGTCTTTAAAGAGTATATTTTACAATGAATCGCAATGTTTCAATATGCAACCTTTTTTTTTTTTTTTTGAAACAAGACTTTAGTAGTCCAGCAGTCCCGACTGGCCTCAAATTCTCTGTCCTCCTGCCTCAGCCTCTTGAGTACAGGGATTATGGTCATGAATTTTATACCTAGTTGTTGTGTAATGCTTTTTTTTGTTTTGTTTTGTTTTTTGAGACAGGGTTTCTCTGTGTAGCTTTGTGTCTTTTCCTGGAACTCACTTGGTAGCCCAGGCTGGCCTCGAACTCACAGAGATCCGCCTGGCTGGGATTAAAGGCGTGTGCCACCACCGCCCGGCTCGTGTAATGCCTTATAAGGGGACAGCCTTGAAACTGTGTTATATATATATATAACTATACTATATAGAAAACACTAAAAAATTGCAAATAAGCTAAATTTACAATGAGGGAGGTGGGAAGTTTATCCTGGAGTGGCAGTGAAAGCCCCTAATTACAGTCAGGAGACAGAACACAAGTGTCAGGGGTTCAAGGCCATCTTCAACTACATAGTGAGTTCAAAGCTAGTCTAAGATATTTGAGATCAGGTTTCAAAAAAAAAAAAGTAAGGAAACGAATGAACAGTCAATAATCATGGCTAATATAGATGAATCACAATGTCCCTTTACTACAGAAGGCTATCAATCATGGAAGGTCATGTTGGAGAGGGTGCATATACATACAGGAGATAATTGTTAGAGAAAAGGAGCCTGGAGTCATAGCAGTCCAAACGGATTTCACTCGGGACTATTGTTAAAGGGGAAAGAGAACTTGACACCCAATTAGGCTCAGTCCTGAGAAAAGCGTGATTTTGTAACCTAGGAGCCAGAGTGGAGGTCAGCTGATGGAAGGAGTGTGGATTCTGGCTAAGATGCTGGGGCTTCTTCCCTTCTCCCTGACTTGGGGCTGGGGAGATAGTTCAGTGGGTAAAGTACTCACCATGCAAGTGTGAGGACCCACGTTCAAGTCCCTAGACCCAGTGTAAGCTGGGAGCAGTAGCAAGAGTCTGCAATTTGAGTGCTCCTCTAGACATGATGAGAAGCAGGACAGAGAATCCCTAGATGCTTTTGGCCTGTGGAGAAAAACAACAGAGACACCCTATCTCAAACCAGGTGGGAGGTGAGGTCCAACCCCCAAGGCTGCCCTCCGACTTCTACCTACATGCTGCGGCATAAGTGCACACACCACCCCACACAGAAAAAACGACCTCGATCCGGGCCTTTAATCCCAGTACTCAGGAGGCAGAGTCAGGTGGGTCTCTGTGAGTTCGAGGCTAGCCTGAGAGCGAGATCCAGGACAGGCACCAAAACAACACAGAGAAACCTTGTCTACGAAAAAACCAAAAAAAAAAAAAAAAAAAAGAAAGAAAGAAAGAAAGAAAAAGAAAAAAAAAGGAAAGAAAAGAAAGAAAGAAAAAAAAGAAAAGAAAAGAAAATGCACTCGACTGGATTTCTTCTTGCTGAAATAGTCCAATGGTAGTTGAATATCAAAGATGCTCGAGGACTTTAATTAGCTATCAAGACTCTGGGCTTCTTTCTGAACTAACTTGGACAGATTCTTGGTGGAGATGGGCCATGCAGGTCCAGCAAGGACTGAGGCCAAGGTCAAGGTGTCCGGGGCTTATAGTATGTTGGCTGAAGGTCTATGAAGGATGAAGTCCTTGTCAAAATCTTTATGAGTTGTTTTTACAACACCAAAGCAGGACAGATATTGGTAGACACAAGGAGCTCCTGATTATGTTAAAATATTTATAGACAGACACGTATGGAATAGAAAGGAGTTTGGTTTTCTTTGTGCCTTTTCTTCCTTTTCAAAGTTTCTACAATGAACTTGTATTGTTTTTCATAACTAAAAATACATTAAGTTTATTACATATATTTGAGAGGTAGGAAATTCTTCACCCTGACTTTCTAAGGTCAGACTTATTGAAGTTTTATTGAAATTATGCATCCCTTAAAGCAACAATTAATAGTCTTTGTAGACCACTACTTGAAGAAGGGCCATTAAGCCTCACCCTGTGTGTGTGTGTGTGTGTGTGTGTTCTAAGCTTTGGCGAGAGGGATGCTGGAACCAGAAGCTACTATTAATGACTATGGCATAAACACGACCTAGTTGCCTGGTCTCAGATAGAAATAATAGGGCATCTCATTCTGTGATCCAACTTACACAGAACCCACCATTCACTCTTACAGAGGATTCCTCATCCTGAGCACAGGGAAGCTGAGTGGTTATATAGTGCACATTTATGAGGTCAGTTTGGGTAGAAACAGAGTAAACCTAGATATGACCCTCAACTGTCCCTATGAGCAGGGGCATCCCGAGAAGAATGCTATGGACCATTATTTTAGCATTTTAGGAAAGAGTTTGGAAGGACACATACCTTATAGAACCTTCAAGAGATGGTATGAATGAGTTACAACAAAATCTTAAGTGAAGTTAGTAGAGTTGGGGTGTGTCCCTAAGTTGGTGGTTATAGCAGCAATTAACAAGGCAATTCCATGTAGTTTATCTGGTAATTAAAAGAGATTCATTTCAGGGGTAACTTACAGTCTATAAGGGGTCAGTTACAGGATCCAGGAGAGATGAGGTACAATCCAGCATGCTTCTCTGGAGAACTCTGACTTGGTCTGCAATCCAGCATCCAGGATCACAAGGAGTCAAGAGAGCAAGCACGTACACATCTTGAGTCTTAAGGGGTTTTTGTCTCAGCCACGCCCCAGGGGCAGGCCATAGGCAGGTGTGGCAGTTACTTGTTGCCACACTAGGGGCAGTGCTTCAAGGCCAAAGCTGAAACAGCTACCCACGACAGGTGGTTTCCAACCTTTTTGTATTGGTAGCGTACTGCTGAAGTACTCTAGATATAACTCAAGAGTTCAAGACCGTGCTTAGTGTAAGCGTGACAGCTTGGATGGAAAGGTATCATGGCAGCTGGGAGCCAAGAAATACCACAAAGTCATACCTCACAACAAACCTCACACAAGAGATTCACCAGGAGGGAAAAACCCAGGATGGTGACTGCCTTTGCTTGGGTGAGAAACAGCAGCAAACTGAACAGGATACAAGGCTTGTATAGAGTTTCTTGGGAAGGGGGTAGAACTTTAGAGGGTGGAGTTTTCCAGGGTGGGAATTGGTCAGACTTCAATCCCTGAGATTGGGCTTTTTACTCTGTAGGATGTGAACAGGGTCCAGCGGTTAGGGCAGTTAGAGTATTCTGTGGGTGGAACCTGGCAGTTAGAAGACCTTGCGGGAGAGGCCTGGCCCCTGTGTGGCTTAAGGGGCTTACACCTAATGTCTCAGGATCCTTAGAGTTCAGGATCTTGATAAGGCACTTTACCTTATGGTCTAGCACCGTGGTTCTCAACTTGTGGGTCATGACCCTTTGGGGGTTCAAATGACCCTTCCAAAGGGGTCACCCTAAGACCATTGGAAAGCACAGATATTTACATTACATTTCAGAACAGCAGCAAAATTACAGTTATGATGTGGCAAGGAAAGTAACTTTATACTTGGGGGGTCACCACAACATGAGGAACTGTATTAAAGGGTCACAGCATTAGGAAGGTGGAGAACCACTGGTCCACTAGTTATGAAAGCATTCACTTATCCCATGATTCACTGGAGTACTTTTCAGTGTTCTGATCCTGATGAGCAGAACTATTAGTTACTCTGAACTCCAGGGCAGACTCCCATGGTCCGCTGAACATGTCCTCTTTGGAACTCACCTCTGCCCTCTTACCTATGTTGTGAAGACTCCATTCCAAGCCGAGTTACATAACGCAACCACTCATAGAGTCACAGGACTATCTCTGCTCTGTTTAGTTGCAACAGAATTCTAGAACACTCTTTAGATTGAAGACTGGCTTGTGAAGCATGTGGGGGGGGGACATTGGTTGGGAGGGGGTCTCCAGCTTGCACCAGTAGTGAGCCTGGCAGTCCTTGGCAGTGTCTGCTCATGGAACACCTAACACAGGGCTGCAGGGTGGCATGACACCTTTTATGTTTCTGTACAACTAACATTTGTGAAATGATTGAGGTGTTCATGGTGGTCTCATGGTCAGTGGGTATTTGCTTTGCTTCTGTTTCTGGAACTCTCTGGGTAATTGACAAGTCATCCACTCTTCTTTTCAAGCTCCATTATAAAATGAAAAAGCAGCTAGGTGAGGAATGCTTTGGGTTATCACCATCATCCCTGTAGTGCCTCCTGGAACAGTCTGAGAAGTTTTTTACAGAGATACCTAGTAAAATTAGTTTTCTCCAATGGAAATATGGGTATATTAACCACACAATAGGGTAGGCCCAATGCCCAGGAGTAGCTGGCCAATACAAAATGAGCTGAATGATATTTTTGGTTTCTGTTTTTGTGGGTATTCTTTTTTTTTTTTTTAAAAAAAATATTTATTTGTTTATTATGTATACAGTATTCTGTCTGCATGTTTGCTTACAGGCCAGAAGAGGGCGCTGACTTGAATTATGCATGGTTGTGAGCCACCATGTGGTTGCTGGGAACTGAACTCAGAACCTCTGGAAGAGCAGACAGTGCTCTTAACCGCTGAGCCATGTGGGTATTCTTTATGTGTGTTTCTTGTTTTTATCTTTTGTTTCTTTTGTCGAGGGAGAGAGGAGAGAGAGAGAGAGAGAGAGAGAGAGAGAGAGAGAGAGAGAGAGAGAGAGAGAGAGAGAGAGAGAAGAGAGAGAAGAGAGAGCGTAAGCCGGAATGAGCAAGAATAGAGTTGGGTGTGTGGGAATGTGGGGCGGTCTGAGGAGAGTTGGGAGAGGGAAAAAAGCAGGATCAGAACATGCATGGTGTTAGTAATTTTCCACCAAGCCACGTCCCGTCCCCCATGGCCCAACCCGCCAAGGTCTCTTCCGTGCTGTTTTAAGACAGAAACCTCTCTACCCTCAATTTCTTCCTATCGTCTTGTCTTTCTATCCTACTTCAAAATAAGGGAGACTTAGCTTGTAGAGACCATTATTTAGAAGAATCCTGTGATTTAGAAAACTTTGCAATCATGGTTTCATACCAAAGCCTAACTTGAGGTAAGATCATGGATGGAATAAAAAAAAAAAAGAAATGTGTGTGTGCTCATGCACCTTCGTGTACATGGGGCGAGAGTGTTTCATGTGCTTGTGCTTGCACATTGATTAGACAATATGTTGCTGTGATTGCTCTCACAGATCGGCTCTCAAGGCTGTGGTCTTCACCGGGTTAGGACAGTCCGTGTGGAGGAGAATGAGTCTGATGTGAGCGCTGAAAACATTCCCCGGGGGGACTCTGGTTCACTCCTCTGAGATAACTGCTGTTTCTCCTCTGCTTCCTCATGAAAGCATCTTCTTGATCACTTCTCCGGATTGCCTTCACCCACACCCAAGGCTTGGCCCTCTCTAGGCTCCTGGTCAGAGGGGTAAACATGCCAACTCACTGATATGCTAATGAGACACCACTTGTCTGAATCCACAGCGCAAAGACTGGCCCCAAGAGAGACAGGCCACCCCGATTCCTGTGACTTAGAGCCTCGGTGGATGCACCTGCTTTAAATCTGTGGACTCCATCTCCTGAATGCACGAGGCTCGCTGGACTTGGACTCCCTGATGATGAAGGTGCCACGTGGGGAAGGGGCATATCAAAAGCAGCGTTGAGAAGAGTTTTAAAAGGTGCCTCATTAAATATGCAATTTTTTATAGGATCTGGGTACTGGCTCATGGACGTTTATCCCAGAGAAAGGAAGACTCGGTTGGACACCAATGCAAATGTTGATAGGATCCTAAACCTAAAAGCAACCCAGAAGTCCTTCACCAGGTGAATGGCTAACCTGACTGCCATCCCTTCACACAATAGAGTAATATTACTAGGCTCTCAAAAGGATAAGCTGCTGGCACAGGTAGGCAGTTGGGCTAACCTCCAGCAAACTATGCTGAACGGGTGGCACTCCTTTAAGACGGGACTTCAAGATCAAACCGAGGGCCTCGGTGCCTGCCAGGCAAGCAACTCTGCCACTGAGCTACATGGAGTCCCAGCCCTGAAAATGAGCAGTCTCAAAAGGTCACGTGTGAGTCCATTTATAATCACAAAATAGATATCAACTCATAGAAACAGAGACTAGGGATGAGGAGTGGGAGGACAGTGAACGTAGCTTCACGAGGGCCTGGGAGGGACCGGATGCTGGAAATAGTCCGCATCACAATAAATAGCAATAACCCGGCTATGACAGAGTGCTACATAGTTTCAAAAGACCTTCTCCCTGGGAGGATAAAAGCACAGGAAAATTTGTATAGTATTTGTTACCACCTCGTGTAAATCTACAATTTTCTCTAAATACAAACTGCAATTAGCTCTGTAGATCTTGGTCCTTACAGAGCCAGTCCTGGTCCTGAAGCAATGGTTCTGTACCATACAGGTTCAAGTTGGTATAAGATCTTCTTTGACTTAACATTGTGTGGTCTTGGAAACAGGCCCCTTCTCCGGGTTTGAATGCAAGCAATGGATTTACTTCCTCCAAGGCCCTGGAGGCCTTCTCTTGTTTTGTTTTGTCTGAGGAAGGGGTTCTAACTCAGAGAGTGGAGGATGACTTTGGACTTCTTCTGGTTCCTCTGCCCAACCTCTTGAATGCTGGGATGACAGGCATGAGGTACTAGGGGTTAAACCCAGGGTCTCCGGGGTGTGAGGCCAGCATGCTACCAACGCAGCTACATCCTAAGCCTTGCTGAAGTTATTTTTAGCATAGTAACATCAAGCCGATGGCTCTCCACAGAGGCTTTCCTCAACAGAGAGCACATCTCTGTAAGACTCCATGGGCTATCCTTTTTTTGTGCGGTCTCACATCCCGTCTTCCTTCCCAGGAGTCCCAATCCCTGCCTGGCAGAAGGCAGCCAAGGCCTGAGAGATGCTGAGTCCAGGAAGCCAGAGAAGGGTGACTGAAGGGTGCGGCTGTCTTTCTCCCCACCCCCCATTCCCTCCCCTCCCACAGCCACGTGCAGCCTGGGGTGGGAGGCGAGGTCAGGGCCGGAGGAGGGGCGGAACACTTAGGTCAGCAGCACCAAGCCCAGTCCTGCCTGGCTCCGGGGTTGGCTTTGCTCAGGCCAGAGCTGTCAACTCTGCCCTTTAAGAAATGAGCAACAAAAAGGGAATTAGGGAAGAGAAGGGAGGTGGGAGGGCACACAGACAGGGTGGGCGTGCAGGGCGGGGGCGGGGTAGGGGGGTGGGGGCCAGAGCTGAGGAACAGGTGGGGACCACTTAAACAGAAGGCCTGACTCAGCCCTTTCCTTTCATGGACTTTCTAAAGCACTGTTTGTTTAAGCTCGGCGGGAGGGTGGGGGTGAGGCTGGGAGGGGAAGAGAGCAGGCCCTGGGCTATAGGGAGGAGAGCAGGCATCCACAGGACTCCAGACACCCCTCTTTCTGGGGACACAGTGAGGGCCCTCCATAGACTCTGAGTTCTGGTTTCTTAGCTGGACTTCCATCTAGGAAACATTGGGATTGTAAAGGCTGGAGACCTTGGGACTCAGAAGTGTCCGTGAGTTATATATGACATCTCTACTCCCCTCCGTGAAATAATGACGTATTATTCCAGAAAATGTGCAGATGAAAAGAAAAGAGTGATAACGGCCTGGGGGAGAAGGAGGGTGAATGCCCATGCCTCCTGGATTTGTTATTATAACGCACTTTGATCTTTGCAGAATTGAGTTTCTAGTTCCCCAGTTACCATCACAGACTGTGCAGAGCTTGCAACTGTCTCTTGGCAAACCAGGAAAAGCCTCTGAATGGTCTCCCCACCCCCACTTGTATGTGGTGTTGGGAGCTCTCAAAAAATCCCACCAGATAGAGCCACGGGGGTTGTCGGTGTGCAGGGCAGGGCAGGACTCTCCTGGGGAGGGGTGGAGAGGTTTTCCGTTTGTCTAAGTAATTGTAATGAAAGCGGATGGTTTCAAAATGTTTAACGTACTGGGCCCCAGTCCATATCTATCAATGAAGCAGGTAGAGGATTTGATCTCTTTCTCCCCAGGGAGTCAGGCTCCACCTGAACTCAAGTTTAGAACAGTTTTGGTCCAGAAGGCAGAGCTGTGCTTAAAGCAGTGAGGAGGCATGGGTTTGCAAGCTTCCTCCATCTTAGTGCAGCCTGCTAGACTGTCTCGGGCTTGCTGCTTAGCAGGTTGGTGGACAAGTCTCCGATCTGTGTTGGCCTTCTCCTCCAGCTCTTCCCCTCTCCCTAACTGCTGCCTTTCCAATCCCCCTGCTGCCTAAAGGGAGCTCAGCCAGCCTCTGCCTGAGCTCGTCTGGGGTCAGGGGTCAGGGTATCTTGCATTCCCACACAGAACCCAGCACAGAGGCAGGTGTAGCTGCTTATTAATAGATGTCTTTTGACTTTGATGTATGGAAGGGGAGCGGAGGGCCGGAGCCGACCAGCAATATTTTACCTGGTTGCTTTGCTGAATGTCAAGACTAGGGTCAAAAGACAAAGTGCCTGTGATTTTCCATATTTGACTAGACTTGTAACCCATGCAGAGAAAGAAATGTTCTCGCTCGAGGGTGTAACGAAATTAACACCTATTCTAATCACTCTACCTTAGCAAGAGCCACAGGGCACAGCGGCCACTAAATCAGTCCTCTGGTGACTCGGGCAAGTGGCTTCTCTCTTCTGTTATTAAAGATGGACAAGCTGGGTGAGATGGCAGGTTCCTCTCTGTTTTTTTCCTCACCACTGAGCTACCGATGATCCAATTGTTACTTTATTTTATGAGATCTATGTTGTGGGATATTTGTGATCAGAGTCTTTAAGGATCGTGTTTTGTATTCCAAAGCTTTAAAGTCAGAAACTTTGGTCTGGAGATATAGATCAGTAAGTGATAGATCACTTGCCCAGCATGTGGGGGGGGGGCCCTACATTCAACCACCAGTGACACACACAAGCACACGCTCTTGAACGCATGCACATACCTTAGTGTACATTAACATACACGATAACCAGTGCTTAACCTATAGAGTTTAATTCCAAGAAGAAAACAACTATATTATAACAACTGCTAAGTGCTACTTCCTCTTTGAAACTACTGCATACACAGTCTTTTTCACCCTTACCAAACCTCTACATACTATATTGTCAGATATAGACAGCTGTGGTCCATTTTCAATATGAGGTGTGATTAGAGTTCGTCAGAGTGACTGGAGGGGCCTAGCTGGCTGCTGGGGCCTGCTTATCTCAGACTTCAAGAGCTAGAAAGTTTCAGGGCGTCTGTTACTTAGCTGAGCCCAAGATGGGAAAGGGATTTGAGGGTTAAAAAACAAACAAACAAACAAACAAACAAACAAACCAAAAACCCACTGTCATGGCTGAGCATGGTGGCACATGCCTTTTATCCTAGCACTTGGAAGGCAAGAGGCAAGTGGATGTCTGTGGTTTCAGGACTAACCCAGGCTGCCTAAGTTTCAGGACAGCCAGGAATACACACAGTGGGACCCTGTCTCAAAAAACCAAACCAAACCAAACCAAACCAAACCAAACCAAACCAAACCTACTACCGTGTTCTGTCAAACAGACCAGTTTTGTTTTTTTTTGGCTTTTCTCTATGCCTGCATCCCCCACCCCTTTTTTTTTTTTCATATCAAAAACTGGTTTGTTTCCATCAGCCTTCTGCATTTGTTATTGACTTTCCCCAACATGGATTACCATCTCGAACATTATGCTATTTGATTGATTAGTTAACTACACTGGGAGTCAGGAAAGCTGATGGCAGAGTTGGGATTTGAGCCCAGCTCTGGCTCCTTCCAGACCCTCATCCCTTGTTACTCGGTGATGCTTCCTGGACACAAAAGTGTCCTACTGCTTTTGGTTTGTTGGCTTGCTTTTGGTCTGTCCTCTCCTGTGCCTTCTGACATCTAAGGATGGACCTCTACAATCAGGCTGTTCTGACAGGAAGATAACATGCCCAAAGATGGAGACAGAATAGATACAATTTTATCTCATTAAAATTAAAAATACTTATGCTTTAAAGCAAGGCTTCTTCAATTTTTTTTTTCCACTTACAACCCCCTTTAGGTCAAGAAATGCCTATAATGTGGGCAATACAGAAACGGGGTTGTTTTTGTGCCCTGGTTCTGTTGATCCCCTCCAGTTGTCCTGCAGGCTTCCAGAGGAAGAGCTATGGCTCTGAGGTGACTGGCCGGTTTCCTCAGGGTCCAGAAGTGCCGGTGGTCACTGTTTGCTTATTTCACTCAGTGCAGTTAGTGTGAGGAAGCACCTTCTCTCCAGTCCGTTCTGCCCAGCGCAGGTACAGCTTAGTGTCTTATTAATTAATTGTGATTATTTTATTTATTTAATAACAATTAGTAATTCATCTTCATAATTAATTATTCGTCTGCCTGCCAATTCCCTCCTGAAGTAGAAACGCAGCTGCATCACAAATGTTGTTTGTATTTCTTCCCTCATACTTTTTTTTTTTGCTTTTCTTTTGTTGCTGAGCAGCGTGTAGCTAGAGTTTCCTGCTTTGCCCACAGTCAGGACAAATCTTTGTCACCCGCCAGTCCCACAGCCGCTCAGACCCAACCAAGTAAACACAGAGACTTATACTGCTAACAAACTGTATGGCCGTGGCAGGCTTCTTGCTAACTGTTCTTATAGCTTAAATTAATCCATTTCCATAGATGTATACCTTGCCACATGGCTTGTGGCTTACCAGCGTCTTCACATGCTGCTTGTCATGGCGGTGGTTGGTAGTGTCTCTCTGCCTCAGCCTTCTGCTTCCCAGAATTCTTCTCTCTCCTTGTCCCACCTACTTCCTGCCTGGCCACTGGCTAATCAGTGTTTTATTTATTGACCAATCAGAGCAATTTGACATACAGACCATCCCACAGCAGCGGTGGATCCAAGTGTTAGCTTCTGTCTGTCAGGTGCTTTATTACGGTCAGTAGCCAGAGAGTGCACGTGAAGATGGAGTCACATTAACTACCGTGGATTCAAAACTGAGCTGCAATGCGTAAATTAGCTTACTGCACAGGGTGGCTGGGGCGGGGGTCGGGGATGCTGAGCCTGAGATGGGTGCTGTCTTTCCTGCCTTTCCTGGGAGTTAAAGCAGGTTATTGAACCAGCAAGAGGCTGATGCATTCACCCAATGGAGGGAATCAACAGCTCACCTTGTTCCCAGGAGACAGCTCTGGGAGACATAGGCTCTGGAACTCATGGTCCATGGAGGGTGCTTCACTAGGGCCATGCTTTGTACCCCCAGTGCTTGTCTCGGTGATGGAGGGCACCATGGCAGAGCACTGTTTCTCCCAGTTGAGAAGCAATGTCTGAGACGTCTCTCTGCACCGGGGCTGCTCTGTGTTTAGTTCTCTTTCTGACCACTAGCATCACTTACGCTATCTCTGTCCTTCCCTTTCCCTCTTTACAAACAGCTTGATGGGCCAGGCAGCAGTGTGCACACCTTTAATCCCAGCACTCGGGAGGCAGAGGCAGGTGGATCTCTTAGTTTGAGGCCCGTGTCACCACTGCCTGGTTCTGGTTCTCTCATGTAGCCCAGTGTGGTCTTGAATTCACAGAGATCCAGACGGATCTCTGCCTCCCGAGTGATAGGACTAAAGGTGTGTGCCACCACTGCCTGACTTCTATGTCTAATCTAGTGGCTGGCACTGTCCTCTGATCCTCAGGTAAGCTTTATTGGGGTACACAATATATGACCACAAAACTGTCGTCTTATCCATCCATCCATCCATCCATCCATCCATCCATCCATCCATCCATCCATCCACCCACCCATCTATGCATCCATCTATCCACTTACAACACTTACCAATCCATCAGTCTATCCATCCACTCACCAATATATCCATCCATCCTTTATGTAAGCATGAGTGTATTCATCCATCCATTCACCATTCATCAATCTGTCATCCATCCATTTATCTACCCACCCATCATCTATTCATCTATCATCTATTCATCTACCATCCACTGAAACATCCATTTGTACAACTAGTCATCCACCCATCTATCCACTGATCCATCCATCCATCCATCCATCCTTCTGTCCATTATCCCTCTATCTACCCATCACTCATTAATCTATCTATCCATCCTACAGTGGCCACCTGTCTTTGGACAGAACCCAAGGGGAATCTAACCAGAAGTTGTGAAACAGCCCATGATCCCCGAAGAGCCTCGAGCATCCCTGTGTGGCCATTCTGTCTGGAGTATGCCTGACTGGGGAAGGTGGGGCCACAGAATGTCCCCCTTTCTCTCTTCTTACTGAAGTTATCTTTGCAGACTCTTCCTAGTCCTGTCTTTATTTTTGTTTTCTCCAGAGGTTTTGAACTCTTAAAGAATACCTCATGTGTGCACAGAGGTCAGTCCCCAGAGGCCAACACAACCTTCCAGAGCCTGTGTTGGCTCCCTGTCATAGTGCCTCACACTTTACAAATGTGCAAGAGGCAGCTATGATTTTTCATGGCTGCCAACAGAGGCTTCCATGGCAGGGCCTGGTTGCTCTGTAGGCTAGAGGGCTCTGAGAAGAATTCTTTTTTTTTTCCTTGAAAAATTCCTTTACATTTATTTCATGTGAGGAGGTTCATGTGTCATAGCACACTTGTGAAGGTCAGATAACAACTTGGGTTTGAGTCTCTTCTTACAATGAAGGTCCCAGGAATCAAACTCAGGTTGTTAGACTTGGGGGCAGGCACCTTAACCCACTGGACCATCTGGCCATCCCTAACTTAAATGGTGTTGCTAGCATGTGAATTCTTAAAGAGTGTATTCAGAGGTTCCGGAGAGCTGTATGGGTCTGGGTGTTAGGACTCCTCACCATGGGAGCCTTTGCTATAGAGACCATCAGTAGACATGGATGGGGCAAAGGTGGGTGGGTAAGGAGAATGTCCCAGACAGATGCTCAAGCCACGGAGCTGTGCTTGGTGCCAAGGCCTCATCTCAGGAGTCCTGCCTGCTTGTCTGACTGCAAAGAGTCCAGGTAAACTGTTCTAACCACCGGCCTGCTCTGGATATTAGCTGCATTCCTCAGTCAGAAAAAGCAGGCCAAGTGCCAGGCTTGGGCCTGTGTGTTCCCCACTGGCTACATGCCGTCAGCAGGCTCTTTCTGCTCCCTGGCATCTTGGACCTGTGGTCTCCCCCCAACCTCCTTGTCCCAGATGATGCAGATTTTTGCTCAGTGACTGGCAATGTTGTCAGTACAGGAATTTTCCCCAGAACTCAGGCTTGTTGTTGTTTGAGACAGGGTTTCTCTGTGTAGTTTTGGTGCCTGTACTGGATCTCACTCTGTAGACCAGGCTGGCCTCGAACTCACAGAGATCCGCCTGTCTCTGCCTCCAGAGTGTTGGGATTAAAGGCATGCGCCACCACCGCCTGGCTCTTGTTGTTTTTGAGACAGACATTTGTTGTGTAAACATAGATGGCCTTGAACTCATTATACATCACTGGCTGGCCTTGCACTCCTGGTAATTATTTCTGTCAAAGCCGCTTAAGTGCTGAGATCACATACAGGTGACTGCCACTGTACCCAGCAAAGGTCAGAATTCTGGGTTTCTCAAGTGTGAGTCTTTCCAAGCATTTTTTACTTTTGATCTCTGTAGTTCTGGGGATGGAACCCAGGACCCTGGGCATGGTGGACATTCATGCTGACACTGTGCCACATCCCCAGTCCTCAGAGCTCAAAAACTATGGAGGGCATTGCAGGGCGTGAAGGGAGGGGAAGGTGGTCACAAGGTCCGGTGGCACCAGAATCGCCTCTGTCTCAGGGTCCTTGGATGCTTCTGGATAACCTGTGAAGTGTCAGTGAAGTTCTTTGGAGGACTCACGGTGGGGGTGGGAGACGGGGGAAGAAAGGATCCAAGACTATCTAGAGGAATAAGAGCAGTTTAACTTTACCCCCTCCCCCACAAGACACACAAAGTGAGGATGAACCCGCAGACAGCCGTAGGCACCTTGCGCCTAGCCTCCGGCTCTCGGGCCAGGTGCCCTCTGTGTCTGGAAGGTAGCTTCAGTTCTTGCCCCACGTGCTTTCGGGAAATGATAACACCTTTAGAGTTATGGAGAGTTCTAGATGGCACTGCAAAGACCCAGGAGCTGTGTGGGAGGGAGAGGGGAGGGGAGTCTAAAAATAGTCTGCAGGGAGGGCTCCTGAGGCCATCAGCCCTGTTTTCTCCGTGTTGGACAGAGCAGCGGAGTACAGTCATCCCCATGGAGCAGAAGCGAAGATGCTATGCGGTGGACTGGGAAAGGGTCCAGAGCAGGGACCTAGAGGTGATGCAATGGCTATGAACTAGGTCTGGAGGCCAGGTCGAGTGAAGGGGTTCAGTGCCCCCTGGGGAGCAGGGTGAGGGCAGCACCCTCTGTGGTTGTTCTCTGATCCTGGAGAGGGGTTAGAGGGAGGGTTGTGTCATGGCTTTTTCTCTTGTGACTAGACCATGGCTTCCTGCAGGCCAGCCTCCCACAGCGGAGACCTAGGCTTCCGATGACCAGGACACTGGCCCTCTGTGGATCTGAGGGAGGAAGATGGACAGCCACTGCTGCGAACAGATCCCAAAGCCCTCAGAACCCGGAAGAATGACTCATGGGTGGCCCGTTTCAGACAGCTGGCTCTGGGGACAGTTTGGAACAGGTGGAGGCCTGCCTGGTTTCCATCCATCACCCACTCTTACACTGGGTCATGGAAAAAGGAATGGAGAGAAGTTGGGTGGGTAGGAAAGACCTCCTGTAGGGGAAAGGACTAATTCTATCTATGGAATCAGCAGCTTTGCCTGGGTGGTCATATTTGGGGGATGGATTATTCCTCCAGTTTTAGGGATTAATAGCAAAGGCAGAAACAAATTAATCAACTAACTGGCCCACACTGGCACATTATTTAGCATTTAGTTTGTTGGGGCTTGAACATGGATGTGTCTAACTCTCCATAGTTGGGGCAGGGGGGGATGTGAAAATTATAGTTAGCTGTTTTATTTGTCCCCTGTGCTCAGACTATGACCAGCTCACTGTCCTGGTCAGTTTTTGTCAACTTGACACAAGCTAGAGTTAAGGGAAAGGTCCCTTGATTGAGAAAATGTCTCCATCAGATCTCCTGTAGGCAAGTCTGTAGGGCATTTTCTTGATTGATGATTATTGGTGTAATTATTAAGGCCACTCCACGTAGTTAAAAGAGAGGTTTATTTAGTGGCGTAACTTACAAATGAAGGGATAGGTAGGTTGCAGGGTCTGGGAAAGACGTAGCACAGTCCAGCGGTGTTCTCTGGAGAACTCTGCTCGGTCTACCTCCAGTGTCCAGGGTCCAGGAACCAAGAGAGATGGTGCATCCAGATCTCAGGTCTTCAGGGTCCTCTCTTGGCCCCACCTTGTAGGTGTGACAGTTACCGAAGCCTCAGTGGGGGTTGGAACTTCCAGATCAAGGTTGGAATGTCTACCCACTACAGATGATTGATGTGGGAGGGAGGCACCCCTGGGCATGTGGTCCCAGGTAGTCTAAGAAAGCAGGCTGAGCAAGGCAGGGAACAGCAAGCACTCCTCCATGGCCTCTGTTTCAGTTCCTGCCTTGAATTCCTGCCTTGGCCTCCCTTAAGGATGGACTGGAACCTGTAAGCCAAATAAACCTTTTCCTCTCCAAGTTGCTTTGGGTCAGTGTTTTATCACAACAAAAGAGACCAGCTAGGACACTCACACTGGTCACTGACTCTTGGGGTCCCTACGTTCAGAGACAGTCAGTGGAGGGGTTGACCCTGTCTATGGCTTAGTTTTGGGGGGCCTGATTTGGAGCATTGCCGTAGTCCTTCCTTGGCTTAGAGAAGAAAGATGCATCCCCAAGCCCAGATTTTCGCTGGGTATCTTGTTGCCCCAGCCTGGAATCTGAACCCATCCATTCTCCATGGGTGAATTAATGAAGCAATCCAACCTGGATAGGGAGCACCCTTAGCAAGCCTGTGAATGGGCTCAGAGGAGCTGCCCAGGGTGAAAAGGGAGGAGACAAGACACTGGCCTCCTCTTGTCTCACTGCCCCCCACCCTCACCCCTAGCCCTCTCTGCTCAAGAACCTGCTCGGATGCTGGTCTCTGTTCCCCCGCCTGCTGAACGGTGGGAATTGCTTTTGGTGGTAGATTATATTTTCCCCCGAGACGGTTTGAATTCCCTCTACCTCCTCTCATTTAATTAGCCGGAGGCTGGTGTCCATTGTGTCCAGCGGGCCTTCCGGCGTGACTAAATAGCAACATGTTTGTTTTCTTTTGGGTGGGGTTCATTGTTAAAATGGTGGGTAGACAAAAAGAGGAGAAAGAGAGCGTGGGGGAGATTGTGAAGTCATTGCGTAAGAGGTCGAGGTAAAGTTTTACACCTCCGCCCCCCAGCCTGCTCAGTCACTCTCTTCCCTGTTTCTTCTTGCCAATAGTTTTGTACAACGTATTCAGACCCTCCTCTGTTCTCACTCCTCGCTGGCTAGTCTCTCTCTCTCTCTCTCTCTCTCTCTCTCTCTCTCTCTCTCTCTCCCTCTCTCTGTCTCTGTCTCTGTCTCTGTCTCTGTCTCTCTCTCTTTCTCTCTCTCTCTCTCCCCCTCTTCTTTTTTCAGCCCCGCTTGCGTAACTTTAGCCCTGCTCACTTTCCTGTAGTTTCCCATCTGGCCCTTCACCCTCTGCCCTGCTCTTCCCCAGATCCAGGCTACCACAACTAAGCCACAATACAGTCTTGCCATAAAATAGTATGCAGCCAAGAAAAAAGGACCCAGGGATCCCTACTAGACCAACACAGAGCGGCTATTAAAAAAGTAAATAGTACAAACCACTCGTATTTTTAAAAAGTCCTTTACCTTTGTACACAGCATTTCTGGAAACATCTGAAAGATGGAGAAAGGGAATGGAGGCTGGATTTAGAGAGAGGCTTACACTTACATGTTTTAAACAGTTACATTTCTTTATCCCCCCCACCTCTGTGTGCGCGTGCGTGCGTTCGTGCGTGCGTGCGTGCGTGCGTGCGTGCGTGTGTGTGTGTGTGTGTGTGTGTGTGTGTGTGTGTGTGTGTTTGGGCTAACCTGGAGCTGTCTGCTTCCATATTTACATACAGTATTGGCAGCAGGCAGTGGAGTCTATCAGAACCTCCGCAACTCCCCCCCCCACCCCCGCATTTCACCATGCACTCTAGTTCCTCACAGCATGCCTTCCAGGCCACTAGAAAGCATCTCCTCAGAGAGTTCTAGCAGCAGTTTATCTGCTGCAAAGATGGGCGTGGGAAGAGCCAGATGTTGCAAGCAAGCAAATATTTGTTAGAATTTGCTGTGTGTTGAGACTCCAGGATAGGGGTGGGAACACAATGGTGAGCAAAACTAGATACAATTGGAACCTCCTAGAGGTGAGGGGTGAGGAGGAGACACTGGCTTGTCAAACATGCCGTGTAGACTCTGCTGTGGTAGGTCCTCGGAAGGAACGTGGGGCTGTGAGTTCCTCTAAGAGACTCTTGATTTTATAGTCAGAGAGGGGGAAGGAAACGCTTCCCCGAGGATGTCTGAGTTGAGAAGAAAGTAGGGTGGGAGGGGGGGGGTTAGCAGCATCAGGGAAGAAGGTGGGCTCTTCACACCCAGGTGCTGAGGCAGGATGGAGTGGTACGGAATGATTGTGAGGTCCTGGGGAGAGAGGAGCGTGTCTACAGAGCTCAGTGGCTCTAGTCCACTAGCCAGACCCCTCCCTTCTCTGGTGTTTGAAACATCTGGTCAACCATACTTTCCCTTGCAAAAATCCATAGCTTCCCACTGCACAAATGAAAAGGAGAAGATGGAGCCAAAGCCTCCCTCTCTGGTTCCAGCTGCAGACAGCGGTTCACTGGTCCAGTATCGATAGATGTCGACAGCTGTACCTGAGCCGCTCTGCAGCAATCTGGAAGCTAGTCTTGGGATCCAAGCGATATATCCACTTCATTACTTCTCCTTGCTGGACTTAAAGAGGAATCAAAGAAAGCTTTTAAGTCCCTCATCACTATGGAAACCAAGTGCAGACTATTTATAGCTAGGGAAGTCTCTGAAGGAAAGTCCATCTTGACCAAGTTGGTCCCAGAAGTATGAAGATATTTTGGTATTATTGCTAATAGCAATGGATTGGGAGATGCCTGAAGAGTCCTCCCCAAGTCATCTGGGTTAAAAAGCATAGAAACTGACTTGGGTGGGTTGCAAAAGTGAGAAAAAATTCTGTGTGCTTTCCAACGTTTGCTAGTATCTGTGAATTAGAATCCAAGCCCAGCCATGTGCACAGGTGATTGCCCAGCACACGTAGCATCTGATGGGATCTCTTCAGGAAAAGGTAGTGTTTTCCTACCAAGGCTCCTCCACTAGCAGTCTGTGCAGCAGAGAGAAAGGAACGCTTAGCAACATCTCCACATGTGATCATCAGGGTTTCCGGGTGAGCAACTTGCCTTTTCTGTTGACGGCAGTGATAGGCACTCAGCTGCTCCCAACTGTAGTTCTTGTTCATTTAGAAGCAGCCACAGTATCTAGGAGTTTACAGTTCTCAACAGCAATGTGATTGACAGTTACCCGGCTGATGTAGCCACCATAGGCATTCCGTGTTGCGATGCTTATGGAAGAGTTTGCTTGAGTCTCTCACTCAAGAGAGGCGTCAGTCTTCATTTGCTGGTACTTGGTTACATTTCCATGAAGTGTGATGAGTAGAGAACTGAAAGTTCTTTCCACGTTATGAGATAATGTTTGTTGAATACCCCTTCTTCTTTGAGAGGATTGTCTGAAAGGTCACTACAACTTCGGCCAGGTGCAAAAGGATGAGCATGCCAATTCTGTCTGTGTTTCCCCTGGCCTGGAGAGAGTGTCCAGCTCCATCAGCATGTCAGGCCAGTGCTATGGCCACTCTCGTTGGATCATCTCTACCATAGTCTGACACAGAATGTCTTTACTGTGGTCCTCCTCTTCCAAAATACTCAGCGTTCCACTTGTGATCAGCTCCATGATGCTGGCCTTCAGAGACCTCCCGGAGAGACATGCTGTTCCACTGAAACCTGGCAATATGTTCCAGGATCCGAAGGCCAAAATGACCACGGCAATCTGTGTTTTCTCAGCCAACCTTAAGCCACACAGGACACAGATCGGTACCTTTCTTTAAACTCTTCACAAGGGTTGAGTGCTGTCTGCTGTTAGTGCTGGGTGGAGCTGGATACCATCATGACTGTCACTGATTTCCCCAGTTCCTCTCTCAGTATGTCACTTGCTCCATCGGGATGGCTAGTGCCAGGAATACCACCATCATCCCAGAGCACAAGGCATGCACAGTTCCCTTAGCAGGACCACAGATGGGTATTGGGCCACGGCAGGCTGGTAGTCCCTCAGCATATTTTACGGGGATAGCTTTTAAGCCAGAACAGCAACAAGTATTTATTTCACATATAGACAAGGTTACTTCTTTTGCTTAGCATAAAATCAGACCATTTGAAGGCAGAACTGATGAGCATCTGTTGAAGAGAGAAGGGGACAGTGGAAAGAGAGGCTGTCTAGAACTGCCATCCATTGAGAGCTGGAAAGATGGGGACTACCCAGCTAGTGGGGAGGGGTTGGATGCCCTTCCTACTCAATGGAGCAGAGCCCAGCCAGCCAGGGGTGGAGCACATCTCTAATTCTAGCACAGTGGTAGGGAAAACATCCTAGCTAGGCAGATCAGCGAAGACAGGAAGACATGGGGGAAGATTCCAGATCTAGGAGAAAGAACAGACACTCTTGGGATCCCTAATGGGTTGTAGAAAGCACATTAGATGTTATATGCACCCTGTATCTGTTAGATGCTGCATGGACAATTCCATCCTGTTGCGACTGCCCCATCTTATAGATACGAGTTAGGAAGCAACTGTCACAAGGTGAGACCACAGCGTGGTTCCATGTGGAGATAGGAATCCACACCAGTATACTATGTCTAGTGATTTACCTAAAGAAATGGGGTGGTACTAAAATACCTCACAGGTGGAAGAGTGCTTGGCGGATCAGGTATGCTTTTAGCTGTGCCCCCAAATGATGGGACCCTACTCCACCATGGAAATGAACTAGAGTCAGGCATTTGAGACAAGTCTTAAGCTGGCCTTTGAATCTCCAGGAAAGGTTGCGAACAGTCATGGTGGCTGAGACTGTAGGATTATAGTTCATTGTTGAACTTGCCATCTTCAGAGTACTTATGAAGGGGTGGGCCTTTATCTCATGAGAAAAGCACCTATCTGCTTCCTATGTGGAATCAGGAGGACCAGGAGTCACCTGCTTCTGTACTTAGTCCAGATGACTGTCCCCATCTACTGCCTCCAAGGTCCTTAAAAACAGAGGGTGAAATAAACACACAATTCAAGCATCTCTCTGCCTCAGAATTTAGATGTAAAATGTTCTTCCCCCCAGTCCTTATGTGTTGAAGGATGCTTCTCCAATGCAGTGTTCAGAAGTGGGGATTCTGGGAAGTGACTGGCTCATGAGGCCGCTGACTTAATGGGTTAGTCCATCAATGAATTCATAACTGAATGGCTTATTTCAAGATGATGGAAACTAGAAGGCAGGGCCTGGCTGGAGCAAAGGCAGCACTGGGTGTGATGGTTGGTCTTGACTGTCAGCCTGACTGGGTCGAGAGTCACCTAGGAGACACACCTCTGGATGAGTGTGTTTCTGAGAGCCCTTCCAGAGAGGTTTGACCGAGACAGAAAAACTCCCTCTGGATGTGAGTAATACTTTCCAGGGACTGGAGATGCAGATTAAATTAAAAAAGGAAAAAGGAAGAAGTCAGTTGACCACCAGCGTTCATTTCTTTGGCTTCCTGACAGAGATACTGGCTGCCTCAGAGTCCTGTCATCACAGTCACAGCTGGAGCTGTTTTTGCTACCATGCCTTCCCTGCTGTGATAGACGCCTGGGTCTCCCCCATCATAAGCTGGAACACATTTCCTTAAGTCGCTTCTGTCAGGTGTCCTGTCACAGTGAGAAAGGCAGCTCAGACACGGGTGTCCCCTTGGAGGAGATACCTTGGGCCTGGCACTCTGTCCCCTATGTCACTGCATTCTGATGTCTCAAATCTTGCCTCAGGCCCCGCACAGTGGAGTCAGCTGACCACAGACCGGCACTTCCAAATACGGAGCCAAAATAAAGGTATCTTCCTTTAGATTGCTGTTCTTCGGCATTTTGTCACTGTAACACAAATACTGTGTCTGAACTTGACTCTACCCACTGAGTCTTCCTGCTGAGTCTTCTCACTTGAGTCTTCCCACTTGAGTCTTCCCACTGAGTCTTCCCACTTGAGTCTTCCCACTGAGTCTTCTTCCCACTGAGTCTTCCCACTGAGTCTTCTTCCCACTGAGTCTTCTTCCCACTGAGTCTTCCTACTTGAGTCTTCCCACTGAGTCTTCCCACTGAGTCTTCTTCCCACTTGAGTCTTCCCACTTGAGTCTTCCCACTGAGTCTTCCTGCTGAGTCTTCCCACTTGAGTCTTCCCACTGAGTCTTCCTACTTGAGTCTTCCAACTGAGTCTTCTTCCCACTGAGTCTTCTTCCCACTGAGTCTGCCCACTGAGTCTTCCCACTGAGTCTTCCCCCTTATGGTGTGCTCTTGGTTTGTCAGGGTTGTCCCTCAGCTTTCTCATGTAGACGCTGACGTAATACTTAACTCACAGGGTAGGAGTGTTTGTTGAAGGAGGCCACAGGTATGTCTGTTAATGTTAGAGTGCTGTATATATGCAGGTTATGGATCAGTTCAGTAAGCTTAGGACTCTTCATAGAGCTAAGTAAAAAGGTGTATCTTCATCATAGTATGTGAAGGAAAGGGTGGGTTTTACACTTCTATTTTTTTTTTAAGATTCACTGTTTTTATTTATTTCTTTATCTATCTATCTATCTATCTATCTATCTATCTATCTATCTATCTATTTATTTGTGTGTGTGTGTGTGAGAGAGAGAGAGAAAGAGAGAGAGAGAGAGAGAGAGAGAGAGAGAGAGAGAGAGAGAGAGACTACACTTAAGTATAGATGTTTAAAGAGGGCTAGAAGAGGACACCAGAACTGGAGTTACACGTTGTGAGCTGCCTGATGTGGGTGCGGGGAACCGAACCCAGATCCTCTGGAAGAACAGCAAGTGCTCTTAACCACTGAATCACCCCTCCAGCCCTGATTTTTTTTTTTTTTTTTTTTTTTTTTTTTTTTTTTTTTTTACATTTTAAACCATTGGTAAGAAGAATAATATCTCATGGCACGTGGAGATAAGATGAAATCCAAATCTTCATGTCTATAAGTATAAAGTGTTATTAGGATGCAGCCATGCCCATTGGTTGCTACTCGTGGCTACTTCTGTCCCTGCTCCTTTACTATATGTGGTCCCTGTCCACTGCACCAGAATAACAGAGCTCCCAGTGAACCTCAGTTCTGAAGCATCACATGGGCTGTGTCCACAACTCTCAAATCGCTGGGCCTGTGATAAATTCCTGCAGACCTGGTTTCTAAGAGGACCTCAGCTGGGTCTGCTCTTGCTTGGGCAGTGTGGACAAAACCCTTGAGAGAAAGCCCTTGTGCCCAGGGCAAAGAGAAAGGCCTGTTCCCTTAGGAGAGAGGCAGCTGTCTCTGACCGAGTCCAGAGGCACGAATCCCACCCTGCCTGCTGCACCGGAGCTATTGAAGTTGCCTGTGTGTCAGCTGGCCGAGGGCTTTGCTTGCTGACAGGTCTCCCATTTAAATATAATCACCTTTTTATATCCACGGAGCTCTCTGAATGCCTCTCCCCACCCAGAGCTTTCCCCGATGATTGAAAAGAGCTAATCCAACAAATGGCATTATCTCCTCTGAATGGACCCCGTTTATCACCTGGACAAGCCCAGAAACTTCCACCCCAAGCTTCTCTTTGTTGTAGCAACAGGTGCTCCGGAAGGGAGTGCGGGTGGGCGGGGAAGGATGTGCTTAAGGCCAGAATGGGAAGAGGGGGGCTGTGGAATGTTCCTTAGGGGAGACCTGGAGAAGGGGAGTCAGCTTCCCTCTGCCAGCATGGTCTGCAACAGAGTCCCTGCAGCACTCAGGGTGACAGGCGCCGGACACCAGGGTCTTCCGGTGTTCTGAAAAGCGTTTCATGGCTGAACCAACAAGTGTGCTAGAAAATGAATGTTTCCGGAATTATACCAAGGGAACGAACATTTTAAGGGAAGAATGATTTTTCTTTGTTTTCAAATCCTGTATGTGAGTATCAGTATGGCTTAAGCCAATTTTATGACCATAGTGGTGCACACTTGTAATCTCAGCACTTAGGAGGTAGAGGAAGGAGGATCAGGGATTCAGTACCAGCCTGGGCTGCATGAGATCGTCTATCAAAAACAAAAACCACACACACACACAAAACCAGAAATAAAAGGAATGAAATAGGAAGGAAGAAAGAAGGAAATTATAAAGGGGTGGGGGGACAAATGCATGAATAAATTCATTTAATTTTTTTGGTGAAGGGAGTGTTGGGGATTGAACCCAGGACCTTGTGCATGCTAGGCAGATGCTCTACCACTGAGCTCCACACTTCTTATCCTGCATGTCTTTCTTCATTTTTTATTATTAATTAATTTTTTCATTTATTTTACATCTCAACCTCAGTTTCCCTTCCCTCTTCTCTTCCCATCCACCTCCCCCACCTCCCCTCTGGTACCCTCCTCTGTTTCTGTTCAGAATCGAGCAGGCCTCCCATGGGTGTCAACAAATCATGGCATATCAGGTTGAGGTATTAAGGCTAGGCGAGGCAACTCAGTACCGGGACAAGGTTCCCCAAAGCCAGCTCAAGCATTAGGGTCAGGCCCTGATCCCACTGCCAGGAGTCCCACAAATAGACCAAGCTACACAACTGTCACACATACCTGCATGGCTTTCTAATTGCTCTACTTACAGAGTCTTTTCTCCCCGTGTTGGTGGGGTTGTTCTTGAGAAACAGGACAAAGGATATATATAGTAGTCCATGATTACTTACGAGCAGCAGAATCGTCATAACCAACTGAGGCTCAAAGGGGAATTGTTAGTTTCTGTAACTGAACCAAAGGCCAACAGAGTAGGGCTGGCTTCAGGGACAATTGGGGACGCAGAAAAGACAAAAGGCTAGGACTCAATGCTCCTCATGTTGTTTCTGCCCATCCACACATGGGTCTTTCTTTCTCAGACAGGCACCAACAGTGACCATGGCAACCAAGTGACAACCTGAAATCTTTACCTCAGGGAAGACCCGCCCTTTTCTCTGGGGTTGAATTCAGAAACTCTCCAGGGAGCATTGGTCTCCCTTGGCTCATGTGCTTATTCTGGAGCCTGGGAAATAATTTCCTAGCTGGAAGCTTCTAGTAGAATACAACCAGCATTGTGCTGGAGGAGGATGTCACTAGAGGAGAGAAGGGGTGTATTTCTAGAAGTAGGTGGAGGGGTCCCAGGCAGACAGAATAAAGAGGTACTCATCTAAGTCTCCCCTTTCTAAAAATAGCCTTCCTCTAGGCTTGATTCTGAGTTGAGTAGAGATACATAGGGAGTATGGGGAGCCATTTTCCTTCCATGCTACCATCTTTCATTCCTTCCTCAAAATTTATCTTGAGGCTGAGAGTACCCCAAAATATCCTTTCCCAGAGTGCACCCCCTCCTATGTCCCCTGTAGATCAAGAACATTCTTTTTGTTTTTCACAGACAAATGCCACAAGCACCTTAGCTTTTGTTTCTCTCTTAATTTTAGAAAGTTGTATGCATTGAGTAGACAAGGCCCAACCTTTGAGCAGAGGACTACGTTCCCCTACTGTAACAAAATGCCCAAAATAAAACATCTTAAAAAGAAAAAAAAACACGTTTATTTTGGCTCATCGTTTTAGAGGTTTTAGTTTATGAGTTGCTTGGCTTTGTTAGTTTTGGGCTTGTAGTCCGGAGCATATGGTAGAGAAAACTGTCACCCAGCGGAGTTTAAGACTCAGAGGCAGAGAAGAAGGAGCTGGGGTCCCAAGACCCCCTTCAAGCACCTAAAATATTCCTATTTCCTTCTCAAAATGGTAACAAACACCCATGCAAGGTACATCCAGCTCAGACAGAGAATTCCTGCTCAGCTCTCGCTGTTCCCATATGAGTGTGCATTAGCTTTATTTCACAGTTTATGTCTGCTTGAGCTCACAGCTCTGGGACAGATAGATGGATGCATTTTTATCTTACTCTCAGGTGAAGGAACTAAGAGGGGCTTGTCTGACATTGTATAGATTTCAAGAGGTACATCTGTGGTATGGTCATGGGATTTTGTGGGGCATGCTCAAAAAGCAGAAATTTCCAAGCCAAGAAGCAATGGCTCTTTAATAGCAGATCCCTACACCTGCATTAAAAGCTTGGAGAAATTCTAGAGACATTTGTGGTGATATTGTGTTCCCCCAAACATTGTGCACCCTAATAAACTTATCTGGGGTCAGAGAACAGAACAGCCACGATATAGAGGCCAGAAAAAGATGGCACACACCTTTAATCCTAGCATTCCGAAGGCAGAAATCTGCCTGGATCTCTGTGAGTTCAAAGCCACACTGGAAACAGCCAGGCATGGTGACACATGCCTTTAATCTCAGGAAGTGATGGCAGAAAGCAGAAAGGTGTATAAGGCGTGAAAACCAGGAACTAAAGACTGGTGAAGCTTTTAGGCTTTTAGCAGCAGTTTAACTGAGATCCATTTGGATGAGGACTCAGAGGCTTCCAGTCTGAGGAAGCAGGATCAGCTGAGGAACTGGCAAGGTGAGGTGGCTGTGGCTGGTTCTGTTTCTCTGATCTTTCAGTGTTCACCCCAATACCTGGCTCCGGGTTTGTTTTTATTAATAAGACCTTTTAAGATTCATGCTACAGACATTAGGAGGTTTTGAAAATCTTCAACTCAACAAAAGGACTGGGTTCTGTCTGCCCACACTTGTCCAAGTCAACCACCTTGAGTCTCCTTCTTCTGGGTTTTACGAGGGAATCTGACAATTTCAAATAACTGATAAGAAATACACACACACAAACACACACACACACACACACACACACACACACACACACACACACACACACACGAATGAAATGAAAATAGCAAGGGGAATCCGAGAGGGAGGGGGGTCTGCAGGGAAGAGAGAGGGAACAATAGTGAGTAGAAGGATATACGTATCATGAAAGCAGAAGGGTGGGCTACTGGGGGGGCAGCAGCAAAGTTGGGGGGATGAGAGAGAGAGAGAGCAGAGGGGAAATGGGTAAGAAGATGTAACGATGTGTATGTATGAGTATGTCACAACGGAACCCATTTCTTTGTTAAAGAGAAAGTTAATTTTTAAGTGACTTTTTTTTAAAAGCAGGGTTTCTCTGCATAATCCAAGCTGACAATGAACCTAGAATCTCCCTGCCCTGATGTCTGAGTGAGTTGGATTACAGGCATGTGCCCCACGGCCTCTCAGTGATGGGAAATCTACTGTGCAGCCCCTTCCCCAACACTGAAGCTGACCTGCTGGCCCCTCGATGCCAATGCCCATTTCATCGGTACCAGCTGGCCATGCCACCGCTGCTGCAGCCGAGTGTGGGGATGAGGGGCGGGTGCTGGCACGGCCCTCCAGATGCCCTGGGTTTCTCTCCTAAGACTCGTTCTCATGCCCAAAGCAGTCTCGTGGCTCAACCCATGGGGCCATGGGGCTCTGGTTCCAGTTTCTTTTTTCTCGGCCTTCAGGACTTCCCAGCGCTGGTCTCTTGGGTTCCTATGCAGCCTGGGAATATAGAGTAAGACGAGGGCTGGGGGAGGGAGAGTGGAGAGGGGGTGGGTGGTAATATTTTCCAGCTCTTTCTCTAAAGTGTCTGCCTTGCCTTCATGGACACGGAAGTGAGCCAGCCACTGACTGTGCTGCAAGACTGGGTACGCTTACATCATCTGGGCAGCCAGACTGGGGAGAGAATGGGGGAGGTGGGGAAGAAACTGAGCAGGGATTAATCCATCCCCGAGTGAATTGGTGGACAAAGGCAGCGGCGATCAGGTAACTTTTTTCCCAAGCCCATGTCTTGGGGAGATGGAGGAGAGCCAGGGAGTGGCATTAATACACGCATGGGGGTAGTTCTTACTTGCTTCACCCTTTGCCAATGTCTGAGAGTCCTTGGCATGCCACTCTATTCAGTTCTATTCTGTGAGCGTGAGTTCAGATTATATCGTGAAATATGTCTCGAGTGACATCAAGTGGTCCAACATGCGTGGCTCTCTTGGTAGGAGAGAGATGCTGTGTAGATTAGGTTCTGCATGAGGAACCTCCTCCACAGATGGAGATGGTTGACAACACTCCTTTATCACTGTCCCGTCATCCGAAGACCAGTAGCAAGGCCTGCGGAGTGGAGGAGGACATCTCTGATCCTGGCTCTGGGGGGTCTTATGTGTTTATGGGCTGGGTGGTGGGTCACTTGGCTAAATCATGATAGTCTGGACCCAGTTATCCATTCTACCCCACATACACTCACTCATCTTCCCACAGGAGAACTTGGGTCTGTCCATGTGACAGGGTTAGGGTTCCAAGAAGGTGAAAGGCACTGTTGCTTTGGATTCCACTCTATTGCTCAAGAAAATGACAAAAATAGCCTGGATTTGGGAGATGGGAGAAGATGCTCCATATTGTGTGTGTGTGTGTGTGTGTGTGTGTGTGTACATCCATGGAGGTCAGAAATTAACTTTAGGTGTCTTCTTCAATCATTCCTCACTTTCTTTTTTTTTGGGGGGGGGGGAGGACAAAGTCTCTCACTAAACCTGAATCTCAATAAGTCAGCTAGCTTGGCTGTCCAGGAAGTCCCAGGGAGCCCCTTGTTTCTGCCTCCACTGCACATCCCCGTGCCTGGCTTTGTTCATGGGTCCTGGGGATCAAACTCAGGTCCTCATGTTAATGAGGCAAGCGCTTTCCTGGGTGAGCTGCTCAGCGGCTCCACAATTGTGCGCCATCAGTGCCGGGGTCTACACCAGGAAGCGAAGAAATCTCCAGTTGGCCTGACCCAGCTTTTTATCAGCCTGCGGCACTCTCCTGTCTTTTCCTTTTGAGTTCCTTCCCCACATCTCTCTTTCCCACTGTGACTTTTGAAGGATGTGGATCTATGACAGTCAAGAAGGAAACTGTAAGTAGCACTGGCCATTATTCCGTTGCTAATGGAAAACGATCCATCTCTCCCTCTTACTTGGTGGTGGGCCCCAGTGACTACGCCATCCTTCATATGTGGACTCTACGTGCCTGCTCAATACTGGGCAGAGAGGGTGAGTGGTTAGTAACTTGCTGCAACTATTGTACCTAGATCTCAGAAGAAACTGTAGGTTGAATGGGTTCACTCTGCGTCTTCTTGGTGAGGCAGCACAGAGCCCAAAGGACAGGCCCTGGACTAGAGAGATGCATTAAAAGGACCCCTTCTGAGTTCGTCATCTCAGAATTAAGTCATCGGGCAGAACCTCAAGGGTGACTTCAATTCAAACTCATTGCAGCCACTGCCTTTTGTGGTCCCAGGTGATGTGTTTTGTTTTCTCTGGAAGCCACAATGAAGTGGATAGAATGAGGCGTCTCCTTTCCTTGTGGGAGACTTAGAAAAAGAATAAACAATGGTCAACAAACCAATGGAAATAAATAAACAACAATTATTAGTCTATCAAATGATACTAAATGATTTAAATTACAAATCAGGAAGAAGATGGAAATGTTGGGGAGGTGGAAGATACAGAAACCATGCAAACAGAGGTTAAAGGGATGAGCTTTTATTAATGGAGAAAGACAAGCCTACTCTGTTCCTTCCCTCTGCTCAACAAATTTTGTTTCTTCTTTCAGGAAATTCAAGAGGGAGGGCTCTGGCCAATGGCTCTTTCACCTGCAGATGCTACAATTCCTCTGATGGTTCTTTTGGTTTGTTTGTTCTTCTTTTTTATTTTTTTTTGGTTTTTTGAGACAGGGTTTCTCTGCGTAGCTTTGCGCCTTTCCTGGAGCTCACTTGGTAGCCCAGGCTGGCCTCGAACTCACAGAGATCCGCCTGGCTCTGCCTCCTGAGTGCTGGGATTAAAGGCGTGGGCTACCACCGCCCGGCTTTGTTTGTTCTTTTTTTGTTTTTGTTTTTGAGACAGTGTTTCTTTTTGGAGTCCTGACTGTCCTAGAAGCCTCTATGTAGGCCAGGCAGGCCTCAAACCTAAGGAGATCCACTTGCTGAATGCTGGGATTAAAGGCATGTACCACCATGCCTGGCCTGTCTGATTTGTCTGTATTTGCACTGTAAGGTCATCCACAGCAGAACCCAGGATGCCAAGGTACAAAACCTAATTTCATTCGGTCATCAGCCAAGTTCTTCTGAAGCTGTGAGATGGGCATCTGATGGCTGGGAGGGCCCTTCCCCTGTGCCCTGACTCAAATGTCCCAGTGTACAAGGACGTCTCAGGAATGTGTGGAGAATCTAGGCTTTGTAGCGGCTTGTATACGGCGATTTCGTGGATATATGCGTCTGCATGCTTACTGTGCATGTACATGCAACATCGTGCCATGAACTTGGCTGTACTTCCTCTATGCGGGAGAACGGATTTGGCCTTGGCAGGGAGTAGGCGTACGTGTGGACTTGAGTCACAGCAGGCTCAGAACTGGGCTCAAGCATCCCAAGGCCTGTCACCTGCGAGGCTCATTATAGAAGAGACCAGGTGCTTGGAGTGTGCTCAAAGCAACACCGCCTGCACTGTCATGAGTTTGAAAAATATTCCTGCGAGAGATATAAATAAAGACACTGAGCCCAGAGCCAGGGTTTTCGAAAGCCATCCTTAAATGCAGGGTGATTTACGGTCCCCGCTGTCCCTTCCTGTGGGTGACTCAGCTCTCTAGTCCAGTAGGCCCAGCCTGATCCAGTAACCTTCAGGCTTGGCTGAAAGGGTAGAGCTGAAGCTGGTCTCAGGGACCCCAATAATCCAACCACCCAGCTCCAAAGTAAGGCTTTTCTGCCTCTGTTTCCTCTAGCTGAGACATGGATGAACAGACCCCGTACCAAGAGTCAGGGACACCGACATTCCCAAGTGGTTGACCCCCAGAAGCCTGTTACATACCTTTGGGACCATGAAGAAGTCTCCACTCCTTGGATGGGGCAGCTCAAATCCCATTCCTTCTGTTCTCCAGTGTTCTGCAGCCATAGCCTGCAACCTTGGGAATGGCAGCCTCAGGACAAAATCCTGCCACGGCTACAGCTTTTCTCACACCCAGCTGCTTGGGAATAGGAAATATAGAAATGAAAACCATTTTCCTTTTGACATAAGAAATGCCAAATTACCCGATGTCTGGAGAGATGGCTCAGTGATTAAAAGCGCTAGCCACTCTTCCAGAGAACCCAGGTTTGATTCCCAGAGGACTACAAGAGTCTGTAACTCCAGCTCTGGGGGTTCTGACTCCCTTCTCTGGCCTCCAAGGGTAGCAGTCATGAATGTGACACATAGAATACATGCAGGAAAAACAACCATCCATGTAAAAGAAATAATTAAAAAAATCCCCCAAGTCTAGTGCCTCAAAGGGGCAGAGGGCAATAGGCATAAGCCTGGTGATAAAGGTGTCATGGGGGTCGGTGAGCAAGAAATTGACCTAGATACTGGATTCTCTCGGCACCACGCTCGCATGCCTACACCTGTTTTCTCTCGATATGTCTCTGAAGAGACAGGTGAGGTTTCAGAGGGGCCATGGAAAGACCAAACAAGGTTTTGCTTTCCCATTTACATAGTTCCTTCTTTAAGACTTCCAGGAGTGTGCAGAGAGCTGGAAGGCTGGAATGTTTCTTAGCCACACACCTTCCCCCAGCTTGGAACTCACTGGTGTTTTTGTGCCAAGGCCCATACACCTGGCTGTCCAAGCATAGAGGAAAAAAAATCCATCATCCGGGATTGTTTTAAAAATAGTGTAGCTCTTTGATGAAATGGCTAAACAGCCCTGAATCAAACTTTCTCGGTTCTAGCCTGTGATTTGTATACTGACCTAATTTTAGTACAAGCTCTAAATACAATAGTTATGTAATGATTGGTGAATAGATAAACAATTCCTTAAATTGGTAATGAGGTGCCTTCATTCAACATGAATTGATTAAGCCAAGGTGTGTGTGTGGTGTAGATATACATGCTCCTATAAATGTGTGTCCTCCAAAGCCTTTTTCTGCATTAACACTTTATGATGCTGTGACCTATATCCTGGGTACATGTTGTCATATGTTGATAGTAATACACACACACACACACACACACACACACACACACACACACACACACACTACTGTACTCCAAACCTACAGAAACCAACTTTGCAAATAACAGGAAGCAGAATGTCTCAGTCACTGCCTACCTCAAACCATGGCATTTCTGCCTGCTTTGGTCTGGCTTTGCTAGACTCCAAGAACTTCATCTAGACCAGTGGTTCTCAACTTGTGAGTTCTTACTTTCTTGCGGATGTGTGTGTGTGTGTGTGTGTGTGTGTGTGACACATCAGATATCCTGCATATCAGATACTTATGTTATGATTCATAACAATTCATAACAGTAGCAAATTACAGTTACTCAGTAACAATGAAATAATTTTGTGGTTGGGGGTCATCACCACATGAGGAACTGTATTAGAGAGACTCAACATTAGGAAGATTGAGAACCACTGCTCTAGACACTGGCCCAGGCTTGGCAAGTTTCTATTCTCTGCTGTTTCCTTCTGATTTTGTTTGGTTTGGTTTGGTTTTTCGAGACAGGGTTTCTCTGTGTAGCTTTGGAGCCTGTCCTGGATCTCACTCTGTAGACCAGACTGGCCTCGAACTCACAGAGATCCTCCTGGCTCTAACTCCCGAATGCTGGAATTAAAGGCATGCACTACTGCCGCCCAGCTCCTTCTGCTCTTTATAGTCCCAGGAGATTGGGGTATCTTCCATCTTATGTTCTGAAACACTCCTAATTAACCATGTCCTTTCTGAGTGATCAAAATAAGACAGACTGTAACCTTTTGGCAGGTGTGGACAGACAGCTTCTGCGGAGTGGTTAGCTTTAGAGACCCGTGCATGTTATGGCAAGAAACTGACCAGTTGAGATGAGAAGATTTGCAAGTTTGCATAGGTACCAAATAGCCACGTTGCCATCCCTCATCTCTTACTGATGGAGAGTAACTGCTACCTAAGAGATGCAGACAAAACCCCACAAACCTGTCAGTCAGGACAATGGAGGTGGTGCTGAGGCTGGGACAAGCTGATCTTTCTGCATACCGCTCTCTGACTAGTTGATTCTTCTTTTTGAAATCTACACCCTGCGTCAGAATTCATAGACCTGGTTGCCTGTGCCTAATGCCATCGACTCTCTGAAGTCCGCAGCCACCAGGCAGAAGATTCCCAGATGCACCAGCCCTCCCTTTGCAATGCAGGAAGGTTGTTTGGTAGACGTCCAGCCCTGGAGTTCTGTTTTCCCTTCCAGATGGAGACAGGTCCTTTCTGGTAGGCTGCAAAGTTAATCGTGGGCACCCCTGCCCCACTGTGCATGCTTACCCCATCACACAGCTCATTCCTGAACCTGAAGGATACAGGAACACTGCCTGGGGTACCACAGGGTCTCCCCCAGCCCCAAAGACGCAAAACTTCCATCCCGCTGGTTAGCGTTGGAAGGAAGACAGGTACACACGAGTATTCTGTTGCTCAAACAAAAAGGACTGTATGCACGCACATGGAAGACTGATGGCCTCTGGCCAACATGACATAATTGTGACCTGAAAGACTTGTAAGATGGCCTGCTCACGTGTACCCCAGCCTAGGCTGAGGTCACGATACACATGACGAGCCTGGGAAAAGAAGTCTGCAGTAAGAAAATTGAAATGAGTGGGGAACAAGAGAAGGAGAGGCCAAGAGGGGAAAGCGCGTGCGCGCACTCGCGAGAGAGAACAAGTATTTCCATCTCTCAGACCCCACCCCCCCACACCTTCCCTAAGTCAGAAGAGCCCACAGCGTGGGACAGCCCGCCCGCGGGGACAGCTGCCTCTGCACTGCTCATGCCCTGTAACTAGAGCTGGTGCTTGCAGAAGCTTCCTGACAGCTGCGGAGATAGGAGGCTTTAGCCTCTCAGGATTGGATGACCTGTGTTGGCGCCCATCTGGGGTTGGGGGTGGGGCAGCTGAGCCCATAAATTTCTCAAGCCAGTGGATGGCAGTGGGAACAACAACAACAACAACAAAAAAAATGAAGCCAGGTGCTGGCCACTGCTCATGGCAGCAGATTTGGAGAGCCATCTAGTACACCTGCGTGTGTGCCCACTGATCTTCCGTTCTGAGTGGGTTACTTCATAAAAGTCAAGGGAGGTAAGAAGAGTTCTATGCATTTCCTCAGACTGCTTCTCCTCAGCCCTTTACCTCTGTCACCACCGAAAATAGAAGAAACACACGGTGAAGCTCTGGGTCAGGCTGGGGTCTACATCCTGTGGCCCACCCACTTTTCTGCTCCCAGGGCTTTGTCCCTTACTTCTGCCCTGGGCCTCCTCTCCAAGGATATCCTTGTCTCTCTTCCCAGCTGGGTTTCCATGGACTTAGGAGGCAGGGTCAGGATTTCCTTCATCCCCTGTCTACCCCAAGACACCAGGACACAACTCTCCCAGCCTGGCTGCTGATTCTTCCAGATGGGCTCACGCCACAGGTTCTCCCACACCCCAAAACACATCAGGTGAACCCCATATTCTGGTCCTTCTTAAGTCTCTCTCCATCCTTTCCTTCCTTCCTTCTGGTACTGGAGATCAAACCTGTGGCCCTCAAACATGTTAAGCAAGCACTTAACTGAGTACCACTGTGTTGTGGGATAATGCTCTTGTACACTGGTTTAATAAAACACTGATTGGCCAGTAGCCAGGTAATAAGTATAGGTGGGATAAGCAAATGAGGAGAATTCTGGGAAGAAGAAGGGCTGAGTCGGGAGTTGCCAGCCAGACATAGAGGAGGCAAAATGTGAAGGCAGAACTGAGAAAAAGTACCAAGCCACGTGGCTAAACATAGATAAGATTTATGGATTAATTTAAGCGTAAGAGCTAGTCAGTAATAAGCCTGTGCTAATGGCCAAGCAGTTGTAATTAATATTAAGCCTCTGTGTGATTATTTTATAAAAAGCTACAGGACTGTGGGTGAGAGGTTTGTCCTGACCGCCAGCCAGGTGGGACACTGGAAAACTTCAGCTACATCACTGAGCTGAATTTTCAGCACCCCCTCCTTTTTTTTTTAGGAAAAAAAATCAAGATAAGATATCCTCACAAATTGCCAAGCCACCAAGTTGCCCAGGCTGGCTTTCAACTCTCTCTACTGTCCAGGCAGCCTTGAACTTACTATCCTCCTGCCTCAGCCACTGAGTGCAGTATAGGTTTACCCCACTGTATCAGCTACTTCCTTTTTTCTGTCTCTGATGACGTTCCATTCGGTGGCTGCCTCTGCCTGCGCTCTGGCCCCTGGTCCTGGGTGTGGAGATACATCGTGTCCTGGTTTGCAGTGTTCACACCTCTCATGAGATTTGCACGCGGTTAGACTGTTCTTGTTGGTGTCCCGCTCTCCGCGCCACGTTGGCACGGAGGAAGGGGGGACTTAGCTCAGGCTGGTGCCCGTCCCTGCGTACTCAGGCTGCCTGCCAAACAACTAAGACTGTCCCTGCCTGTCCCCTTTCTAATGGCATGGCAGCCTTGACAGAATTGGAGACAGCGATCATGGAACTTGGCTGAGTCTGCTCAGCAGCTGCCCCAGATGGACTACAGAGTATGGAGAAAAACCAACAAAACTGGATGTATTGACAATTAGGGATCGGAGTTCAAGACCGTGCATGGCCACTGAGGAGATGTGGGGCCCCAGGCAGTTTCCTCATCACTTAAAATGGGAATGGTGAAAGAGTCGTGCCCCTGGAGGTGGATATTAGCATATGGCCACAACAGGGAGGAAGATGGGTGGTACATTATTTTGTAGATGATTCCCTGCTGAGACAACATCTTATTAGCCTCCATTTTCAGAACTTGGAAAAGTGGAGATCCAGGAAGTTCTTTCTTTGAGTTCTCCCTTTCCCCTTCCTGCCTTGTGGCTGACACTCACCACGAATCATCTGCAAAATAATTTTTTACCACCCATCTTCCTGGGGCTTATGCAGGGACGCTTGGCTCAGTCTGGGAGGAGGGGACTGGACCTGCCTGGACTGAGTCTACCAGGTCGATCTCAGTCCTCGGGGAAGGCTTTGCCCTGGAGGAGGTGGGAATGGGGGGTGGGCTGGGGGGAAGGGGAGGGGGGAGAACAAGGGAATCCGTGGCTGATATGTAGAACTGAATGGTATTGTAAAATAAAATAAAAGGAAAAAAAATTAGATGTTGTCTCTGGAGTTTGTGTTCTGGTTCCAAGTCTGTGTCTTGCTTGTTCCCCACTGATGAGGATTCATTTTCTTTCTCTTCTCCTTGATCAGAGTCTCAGGGAGCCCCTAGCCTATCTCCCGACACAGATCCATTTTCCGAGATGTTGGTTTGTGCTCCATGGGCCCCTCCCATGTTCTCCTCATGCTGTGCTCCAGTCCTAGGCTAACTTTCTACCCTAGCCTCAGTCTTCCAATTTCCTGGTGTCTATTATGTGGGAGTCTTCACCCCTTTACTCCTGTACCTGCCCATGATAAGTCACTTCTACGACTGTCACTTTCCCAGAGTGGCCTGAATGGGTCACTGAATCCTTCTAGGGTCTGTCTCCTCCTCTGTAAGGAGTACATCTGACTTTTTGGGATGTGGTAGGGGGAGTATTTACCCCGTACTATATAAACAGGAACCGAAGTCCCGCTATTTTCATTCCTTACAGTAGATTCTCTCCTCTGCAGTCTCGGGAGCAATCCCTCTCCATTCTGTTTCTCAGTCCGTTTCTCCCTCAAGCAATGTGTGGCTTTAGGGTGGGATACTCTTCCCAGCTCCCATTTTTCTCACCAAAGTCAAGCCTGTCACCTCCTGACCTACCTGTTCAGATCATCCCTGCTTTCTTAAATGTGGGAGAAGCTATACAGATCTCAGAACCGCACACTATCCTGCTGGCACATACCTGACGGTTAACTTTCCTGTGGGGGCCGCAACTAGGAGTTCTGTCGGCTGTTTGCCTTATAGTTGCCGTGTGTGTGTGTGTGTGTGTGTGTGTGTGTGTGTGTGTGTGTGTGTGTGTGTCTATGGAGGCCAGAGGACAGCCTTAGATGTCCTCTCTCAGGCACTTCGTACCTTAAAAAAAATTGTTTTGAGACAGGGTTTCTAACTGGTCTGGAGCTTACCAAGTAGAGTAGCTGGTGGACCAGCAGGTCCAGGGATATGACTATCTCTGCCTCCTCAATGCTGGAATTACAAGTGCATAATACTGCACCTGACTTAAAAATGTAGGTTCTGGGAATTGAACTTAGGTCCTTTTGCTTGCAAGACAAATCCTTTACCAAGCGAGCTATCATTCTAGCCAGACTTGAAATACAAAACAAATCCCCCACCACATGCATGTATATATTAACTGAAGGGCTGCTCGTAATTAAACAAACACTTTGAAATAGTTGCGTGTGTGACACATGCTTGTCACGAAAATAATTGAGCACAGCAGTGGCACACACGAGGAAAGGCCGAGGTGGTGTGCAGATGTGCTCACTGAATGGCGATCACTCCTCACAGGTGTTTACTGCCCGTGGCGATGATGGGATGATGCGACGCTCATTCATAGTTTTCACTGGTGTAGTACACTGTTCACAATACAAGCCGCTACTTTTTTCCCTCCTTCTGTTGTCTTTTCTTTCCCTTCCTGTTCCTGGTGTGGAATCAAAGTACCCTTAGGAAAGCTGCAGACAGCCTGAGTACCTCTGCTGTAAGTTGCGGTTTCTACAAATGCCTCCCTCATTTTGGAAGAGAGCTGTGATTCCTGAGTGTTCTGTTCTGAAGATGCAGCTTTGGCTGTCAGAGGGGCCCCATCATCATCTGGTTTGGCCATTGAACTTTCTTTCCTTCCTTCCTTCCTTCCTTCCTTCCTTCCTTCCTTCCTTCCTTCCTTCCTTCCTTCCTTCCTCCCTCCCTCCCTCCCTCCCTCCCTCCCTCCCTCCCTCCCTCCCTCCCTCCTTCCCTCCTTCCCTCCCTCCTTCCTTCCTTTCTTCTTTTCTTTCTTTCTTTTTGCTCAGCCATCCTCTTCCTCCTCTGTCATGGATCTGTCTTCCACCTCTGTTTTCTATCAGATGCCTCCTCCTGCTCTTGGTTGGTGACTATGGTGGTGTGAGCAGGCTTGAAGCCGGGAGGAGCAGAACCTGGGCCGGGCAGCCAAGTGGAGGAACACCCTCCTGCTTGGATTTCCCAGAGCACGGAGGTAATAATGTATCTCTGAGAACCCTCGCCTACTGGATGGCTGTCTCTTAGCAGTTGACTGGGGGATGTAGCCAAGAGTGGCCAGTGGATAATGTTCATTCTTTGCAGGGCTGCCACATGCCTCAACTCATGGCTTTGACCCCGGGGCTGGGAAAGCCACAAGAGATTTCCTTAGCAGTGGTTCCCAAATGTGAGTGTGCAGAAAATCACCGAGATGTTTTCTTAAAAAAGAAAAATCAATTGACAGTTCTCTCCACGTCCTACACAGACTCAGCAGGTCAGGTGAGTGCCCAGAAACTATCCTTTAGCAACTTGGGTATGGAACCCCAACCACCATTGTGAACACTTGAAAGTATCTCTTGTTTATCCTATTAGTGTTCATGACTAGACTCGTCCCATTGCCGCGATTAACCACAGCCCTTCTGCTAGAGTGTGGTTTCTAGGTGATTTTCCATGGCTAATGATAGGGCCATTGAACCTTGAGTTGGGTAAAGCTGGCTGCTCCTTCTCATTCACGTCACAACTCTTGAGTTTGATCTCTGACCAAACTCAGACCTGATGCTGTTGAACAATTATTCATAGTCACACAGTCACAACCACACACACATACACCACCACACACCACACACACACACACACACACACACACACACACACACACACACACACACACACATACTCACAGTGTTAGCTTAAGTAATATCTGCTCTTTGTCCTAGCAGGTGCTCTGGTCTTCCAGAAAAGATTCATTCCAGGTAGAAACTACACAAAGTCAGGAACCTGTTACCCTTATCCTCAGAACTGCTCTTGGCCAATGTGAGACACAGGACTGCTTTGGGGTCGTAGCACATAGCCTCCACATCAGGCCTTTGCATAGTTTTACAAAAAGAACTGGTTTCTATCATTCTTCATTCCGATAAAGAAGCCATCCACTTTACCTGTAAAAGCCCCCTGTGTGATCAGAGAATTGGTGGTCAAAGGTGTGATCATAGGACTTGACGTTAAGGAGAAGGATCCCAGGAAGCCACGCTCTGCTGGACTTAGCCCTGAGCTCACATTTTTCGCTTGGCTTCTGTCTGGCTTGGTTTTTCCCTTGGTCCCTTCATAGCTGCCGGGGTAATAGGAATCCTGAGAGTCCATACTCCCAGAGGTACAAGGTACACATACAGATTTCAGGATCACAGGGGACTGATTCAGCATGGGAGAAGGAATCTCCATTTTGGCAAGCACTCTAGAGGGTCTGCTGTCTGTGGCCCCGGGGCTTCCTTTTGGGAGCAACTGTTACAACTTCTGGAAAAGTAGGAGCGGGCAACTCCAGCCATGGGCTCCTGCAATCCCAGGCCTGCCCTGACATCCGCTGACCCAGCAAATTCAGGTAGCTTGGCCTCAGCCAGGAACAAACTGCTGCTGTGTACAGTCCAGCTGGCACTCTCCTGGTACTAGGCTGACTCTCCAGGACAGGTCGGTTACACCAGGCTACAGCCCCAGTGGGGTACTATTTAGACCCACATGCTGAGTACGCAGTTGAGACTCACAAGGCCCTGGGATCTATTCTTCTTTCTGGCCCCTGCTCAAATAGCTGGTTTTCATTTTCTTGTTTCTGCCTCTCTGCCCTGCCTCTTACACACCCTTCTTTATCTCAGATCTTAGACTCAGAGGGGTAGGACAGGACTCCGAAACAATCGCTTCTGACTATACATCTAGTAGTGACACACGTGAGCTGTTTTGTCATACTTTACATACGAGCAGTATTCTTACACTTCCTGGGGTCAATCTAGATCCTGTTACTAACCGGCTGTGAAACTCTGGGCAAGCAATCCCTTCTGTTCCTAAGGACCATGACTGGCATTTAGAGTGCTCAGAAAACACTAATTAATCCTATTGTACAGGAAGAATACCATCTCCCACCATAGCAAACAAGTGACTTAGAGATGAAGGCCTGTACTTTTCTGCAAGGCCTGGGGGTGGGTTGTCCATCACTCGGGGGTCCGTGAGGTCTTGCCTGAGTTCTCATTATCTCTGTGTGCTCCCGACAATGGGGAGATGGGAGCAGAAGCTAGCTGAACAAATGTTTTTCAGTCCTTCACGGTTGTGTTTGGGGCACAGTTTTACACACACACACACACACACACACACACACACACACACACAGACCTTTGACTCAAGTGCAGCCAAGAGACAAGCAAGCTGCAGGATTTGTACAGGAAAGCCTTGTCTAACACAGACTCTTGAACTCACACCTACTACACAGGAGCATACTCATACCACACAACTCCATCATCATAGCCTCAGATACTGCTATGTACATCTGCACATAAACACACCTTATATGTTTTCTTATATACACACACATACATATGCACACAGACCACATGTATATCCAAACATAAATGCTCATTTTCTTTTTTAATTATATTTTTATTATTTAAAAGTTTTAAAATTTAAATATATTTTGATCACATTCTTCTCCTCCCCCAAGTCCTTTCAAATCCTCTCCCCTCCCTACCTGCTCAACTTTTTCTTTCTCGAAAAAAACCCAAAACAAACAAAAAACTAATAGAACAACAATGCCCCAAACCAAGAAAACAAAATAAAACTGCACCTAAGAAAAGACAAAACAAAACAAAACAAACCCCACCAAACCGTAACCAAATAAAAGCACACGAAGCATTGTGGAGTCAACTACTGGTCAACTGTATGCTGGTCAACTACTCCTGAACACGAGGCCTGTCCTGGAGTGGTTGATATACCCAGTGTCACTCTATTGGAGAAAAGTGATTTTCCATTTCTCAGCAGGTATAAGTGACAGTTTAGTTGTTAACCTTTACCCTAGTGGCTAAGTTTTCATTCATTCATTCATTTAAAAAATATAACAAAATAAAATATAAATAAGATAAAACAAAACTACCATATTGAAGTTGGACAAGACAAACCAACAGAAGGAAAAGAGCCCAAGAAAGGGCACAAGAATCAGAGACCCACTTGTTTGCACACTCAAGAATCCCATAAAAACAAATATGCTTACTTTCATATGCTCATGTACATATTTATATTTATAGTTGTATACACTCACATGTACACATTCACACCTACACTTAGACATTTCCATACTCTCAATACTTATAAAACACTCTTAATGTCCTTCATGCCATTTTTTATCGACTCATTCCTGATGATCTTATACACACACACACACACACCATTTTCTTATAGATTCATTCCTGATGATCTTATATTCACACACACACACACACACACACACACACACACACACACACACACATCGTTTTCTTATAGACTCATTCCTGATGATCTTATATTCACACACATATACTCTCTCACACACTGGTGCTCACATAGACACACAGAATCACATATTCTCATACATTCTCACAGAAACACGCCCTTCCTTCCTTCCTTCCTTCCTTCCTTCCTTCCTTCCTTCCTTCCTTCCTTCCTTTCTTCTATGTGTCTTTTACATCACGTATCTTGATTCCATTCATTTCCCCATCCCTTCCCACTCACCCTCCACCCTTGCACCCCCCTTCATAAAACAAAATTTAAGAGAAAAAAGGAAAAAAAATAAAAAGAGAAAAAATTTAAAACCCTCATTATGGAAGCTGCAGTGTGACACAGTGAGTCACACTGTAAAACCTTTTGTCCAAATAGCTTCACTTGCAAGTGTTCATTGCAGAGTCTTTGGTCTGGTTTGAGGCCTCTGGTTTCTACTGCTCTATCCGTGCTGGGTCCTTGCTAGAACTCCTCCTGGACATCCTACTGTTGCCCTGTATTGTGGAGATCCTGCAGCTTTGGGTCTGCAGGTCAGGTTCCTTCATATGCTCCACAGCAGATCATAGATGGGGTGGATGTTGCGGTGGGCCAGGTCATCACCCTCTGTCTGGGCCTGGACAGTTGTAAGGTTGGTCTGCCAGGTGAGAAACGGGGACAGCTCTTTCACATTTATAACTTTGGGGATGACTGTCCTACGCCTGCGCTAACAGGGTTGGCTCTCCTCCCTTGTGACCACAGGGCCAGCTCTTCCACCTGCCAGGCATTGATGGGCATGGGGTTGGGTGGGTGGGAGGGCAACTCTCTTCTGCCCATGCTGCCGCCACAAGACAGATGGGTAGTGGGGACAGCTCTCTCATACAGTTTCAGGGCTGGCTCACCCATATCTGTGCGAACAGGGTTGGTTCTATTGTGCCGCTCTGGCAAGGTGCAGGGCCTGTTCTCCCGGACACTCACATTCTTGGGCCTCACACACACTCTTCTCACATATGTCCACTCCACTGTCAGAGTTTTGTAGGGGTGGTGGGGAGAGGTAGGAACTAAGGAGAGATGGGCAGGAAGAATTCAATGCACATTGATGTTAGTTTACTCCATGCCTATCTTAGAGAAGTGCCAGTTAAAATCAGACTTGAGTGAGAGCCCACGAGTAAAACCAAGCTGGTTCCAGAGCTGAAGACCTCAAAGGCAGGGTGTGCTTGAAGGGAGGAGGCAAGTTTGATGAATTCTGCTCTGAATACGGCAGGGACAGGGCCAGAAGAGCGTGTCAGATGCCGTGGAACTAGAGTTATAGGTGGTGGTGAGCTGCCACGTGGGTGCTGGGAACAGAACCCAGGTTCACGGCAAGAGCAGGAAGCAGTGTTAACTGCTAAACCATCCCTCTAACTCCCTTTCCCTCCCTTTAGATCTCTTTCTTGGAATTTGCCTTTTTATAAGTTTTCTCAGGCAGAGGGAAGAAAAGAGTTGTGTCTGAGGAAGATACTCTGACAGGATGGGTGGGGAAGGAGACAGCCCTGAGGAAGGACCCTCTGAGGTGGTTTACATGGAAGAGATGGAAGGGAAGATATGCGAGTCAGGTGCTGGGCAGCATGCTGGCAGGCGGGATGCTAGCCGCTTCAGGAGTGCCGTGATCAAGTGTTCCGACGGTAGGAAGTGGCCATACGAGAGAAGAAGGGCGTACCAAGTTTGGCAGGTGCACTCATAGGGGAGATGCTAGGACAGCATCTCTTGTACCCTAGGTCAGGGAGCGCTGGAGGAGGATGTGCGCATGCTCCTTTGGCGAAAACTCAGGGACAGGAATGGGGGTACGCAGCTCTGCTGAACTGTGGGGCATCCTGGGGCAGGCACGTGGGGCTGTGCCCTGAGGGGAATGCTCCTGTGTGGGAGGCTGGGAGAGCCGCCAGCTCTGGACACCAGAAAGGTCAGACAGAATAGTCCCCCGGAGAAGAATGGCCAGTGTGTGTGTGTGTGTGTGTGTGTGTGTGTGTGTGTGCGTGTGCGCGCGTGCGTGTGTCTGGAGATGGCCCTTGCTGCCTTCCTCCTAGAAGCCCCCCCCCTCCACCCATATAGAAGGGTTCAGGGTCTGCCTGCTTCGGCTGACCTCTTATCCAAACACCAACGAGGCCAGAGCTCCTGTTTCAGCTTTGAGCTCTTTCTAATTTTTTCACTGATCCTGGGAAAAAGCAGGGGCCCTGAGTGATCCTTCCTGAAGAATTGAAGCATGAGCCTGTACCACAGCTAAAGCCCTCTGTGAGCAGAAGGAAGGGCAACTGAGATGTAATCCATCCCCTAAACCTGAGTGGGACTGAAGTGGATGGCAGCCGGAGGCCTCCTCTTTTCCAAGCTCTGGACTCAGCCCCAGAATATTCAAATAAAGTGGAAGTAATATCTACACATGGAGTATTATTTAGCCTTAAAAAAAGAAGGAATGCCTGTCATCAGTCACAGTACAGATGACCCAGAAGACATCATGCTATGTGCAGTTTAAGAAAAGCCACGGTGACAGAGTCACACGGAGTGGAATGATACTGTGTGGAAATGTGGGCACAGGTGTGTGGGCGAACTGGGAAGGAGGAAGGAATCAACTCCACGGGACAGCCTGTGACCACCGGAGGGTGAGGCCTGTGACCACACTGCAGTCCGGGTGTGGTTTGTTCTCCAAGGCTTATGTGTTACAGGCTTGGTCTGCACACCTGTGTTGGGAGATGGCGGGTCCTTTAAGAGGCGGGAAGTCCTTAAGTCACCGAGGGTGCTGCCTTTGGGCAGGATTAAGCTAGTTCTCATAAAGAGTTACCAGTTCCGTTCACTTTAGAGTCAGTGCTTGAATCACACGCTGCCCGCCTGTTTTCCGGTGTGGCGCCATCCCACTGTGGTGGCTCCACAGAGATGAGCTGACACCGGAGCCGTGCTGTGAGCTCCAGAGCCCTGAGCCGAACAAACTTCACTGAGCTTGGCTTTGTAACCCAGGCCTGTCATCTCAGCTATTTGGGAGGCTGAGGCAGGAGGATCACAAGTTTAAGGCCGGCCTGAGATAGAAGGGGAAGTGTGAGAAAATTAGTGAAACTCTATCTGAAGTCAACATATTGTAAAAGGGATCTGCCAGGGTGCTACCTGGCACACGCAAGCCCCCCACACTCAGTCCTCCGTGGTTCCAATAATCATGTCAGCCTGCTTCAGTTCTTGTTAGGGAACATACTCATGCAGGAGTAGGTGGGTAAGTTGTCCTTTTTCTGTCCCTCCAGGAGACTGTTAGGGGGCACTTTCTGCATGGTGTTTCAAAGAACACCTGCAAAACTGAGCCTCGGTTTCCCATGGTGGTGGTGGCCAGCGCATGAAATAGCCTCGTCTGAGCTTCTCTGCCTTCCTCCCATCTCCCACTCCTGTTTCCTGGGTCACTTCCAAAGCTAAGCCACCTGCACTCTAGCCCTTGGCACAGGCTTGACTCTCTGGGGGCAAGATCAGGTTAGGGGAAGCTTGGAAGAAGAAATTGGATCTCGGGGCTCCACAGAATTTTAGTAAATTTGATCTGGAAGAATACTTAGAGACCGTATGGCATGCTTACACATTTAACAGATCTGAACCTGGGCCAGACATTTATCCCCAACTCTCCCTCCAAAGAAAATTTGGAATGTGTACTCTTCACCAAGCAAGCTAATCCATACAAAAACACAGCACCTAACACGCAGCCGGTGCTTGGTAAATGTAAAGATAAAATCACGCTGGAGAGGAGAGGATAAAGGTCAGCTGTGGTGTTGCACAAAGCATTTCCATATGTCTGTGACGAATTTCTGTCTCCAGAGGCCTGGCTCTGCTCCACCTGCTGCTGCTCTTCTGAGCTGTGATTTGCATATAGGAACGACAGAAACTCTATAGAGCAGTGGTTCTCAACCTTCCTAATGCTGAGACCCTTTAATACAGCTCCTCATGTGGTGACCCCCAACCATAAAATTACTTTGGTGTTACCTCATAACTGTAATTTTGCTACTGATAGGAATCATAATGTAAATATTTGATGCACAGGACATATGATATGCAACTCCCTATGAAAAGGTCACTCGACCCTCATAGGGGTCGTGACCTACAGATTGAGAACTGCTTTAGAGGGTAAAGACATACAAGAAAGGCAACCTTTAGGCAAGATGGTCCCAGTAAAAGTTAAAAAAAACCCTCAATGGACATTTATTATTATTATTATTATTATTATTATTATTATTATTATTACCACCAGAACCAGGGAATAGAGACAAAGGAAGCAGTACTTCATTGGAATTGCATAGTACCTCATTGAATCAATCCACCTCAAAGAACTTAGTTTGGTTGCAAAGCTATTTTTGTGCTATAAACTTGGTAATTTTGAAGACTCTGGAGATGGTGGGAGCTGGGAGGACCCTAAAGAGATGCTATCCTTCCTTTAAAAAGCCTCTTCTCTTTAGCCTTCCCTTAGTCTTTTCTTCCTTGCTTAGGAGCAGGAAAGATGTTGAAGAGCATTTTATTGAGAATGGATCCTTTCCATTCAAGGACTTCTCTGCTAACCATGGCTCTAACTCAAGGTTGTGAGGAAGGGACGCCTACCCTCACCATCATATTCAGATGGTGAGGTGTTTTTCTCATGGCCAAAGTACTATCACTGTGGAAGATGACACAAACAACTGGCTTTGACTTAAAACAGGGAGCTATGGAGACTTCAGAAAACCCCCAAAGTCGATTGGGGATGGGAAGAGGGAAGTTGATCCACAGGAAATTGCTCTTTCCTAGATCACAAATGCTTAAATGCTGGTGATTTCATGTAATTCAACTTGTAGCTGGCAAAACATTTAAGAGAGACCCAGAAGGGGGGCAGAGGAAGAGTGAGGAAGCAAGAGAGGAGGTGAGCCAGCGTGAGAGAGGTGTTGCTGGCTTAGATGGGACGGAAATACTCCCCTCACTGACAGAAGGTAAGAGAAGAAAGTTCTTGGCATGATACGGATAGGAAATGTTCCCACAGGCCCATGTGTTGGAGGCCTGGTTCTCTGTGTTGCTTCTGTTGAGAGGTGATTGGATTATGAGGGTGCCAACCTCATGGATGGACTCATCTGATGAACTCAAAGCTGAGTGGACTACTGGGAGGTAGGATTAAGTCAGGGAAAGTAGTGCATTGAGTCACACCTTGTCCCCATATCTTGTTTCCAGATGTGTGGGGCATTTACCCACCACCCCCACAGTTCCCCAGAGTTTTCTTGAGTGCAATCAGCAGGAAATATTAGATAGAAGGATTTATTGTGCAGAATATCGCGGAGATAAACAGATAGAAAATAAAGGATAGCCTCGAGAGGGCCTGGAACCTATTCCAACGGGCCCCGACTGTCTCTGGCCCAGGGTTTTTATAGAGACGCCAAGGGGTGGAGCAAAAGACCTCCTCCCCCAGCACAGCCAAGTGCAGACCATCTCAGACACCTGTACTCAGGCCGGTGGTCCTGATCATCCTCTATTAGGACCTGCTGGGTAAAGCCATGAGGAACCCGAGAACGGGCTCCCACACAGATGGCTCCCCCTCCTCTGCTTCCCTGATACCACCAGGTGAGCGCCCTCCTCTGCAAGTGACATGTCACTTGGATGTGCCACTGGCCAAAGGAATGAAGCCGAGTAACCATGGACTAAGACTGCGAAGTCATGAACCGAAACAAACCTTTCCGTTTGTTGACTTCTTCCTCTCAGGGACTTTCTCACAGTGATGGAGAGCGGACTGACACATCTCTCATGGACATATTCCAAGTGGTGAGTAATGAGGTTACAATTCCATGAAAGATCTAATGGAATAAAAAGTGGAGCTTCTGGGGTCCAGACTGAAGGACATGAGGTATAGCACTGGTCTCTGGACCAAAGACAATGGGAGCTGCCTCTGCTAGTACATCAAGTCACAGGATGTAATGGCTCAGTACCCATAGTGCCCAAGGCCTTGAACCTTTTCTACCAATGAGTTACATCCCCGTCCTGCTTTAATGACTTAGAAACAAGACAAAGTGAAATAAGGAGTCTATATTGTTAGAAGAATGGATTCCAAATCTTGAAGTTGTGGGGTTCCTCCTCAACCTTCAGCTTGTTCCTTCGCTCATCTTCTCCCATTAAACCCAGAAATACAAAGTGGTGGCCTATACAGTAGGGCTGGTGTGGGGTGCATTGAGAATTCTGGCTAGTGTGGGGGAGCGTGAGGCTAGAAGTTGCCACCCCATCCCCTCACCCAGTCCTTTTGAAGGAGAAGTGTAGCTGTTTTCACGTTTTATAATAATTTATCACAAACAAAGCTGTCTACAGATACGATCTCCCTTATTTTCATTGTCAAACAACCCAGAAAGAAGGAATTGATGGATTATTTTCAAGATTAAGAGAGCTGGCTCAGAGAGCAAGTTCCCCAAGGAATGTCATTGACAGAATCAGGTTCAAACCTGTGCTTTTGGACGCCAGACAGAATCCCGTCTTGAACTTCCAGGGATGAGAGAGAGGTCATCAAACAACCAGAGAACTCTAATGCGGAAGCCATTGTTCAGGTATGGAGATGGGTAGACAGGTCCAAATGAGGCTGCCTAGGTCTAGGACAGCAGGGTGCTGGCAGGGGACTGGGATGCAGGACTGGTGAGAGCTAACGCCTTGATTACAAGGATCCCCTGCTGCTTGCGGAAATCTCAAACTGATTTTTTGGGATGGAAGCTGGGAATATAACTAAGCAGATATTTATTAAGTGCCCGCTGTATAACTGACACTGGGGACGAAGCTGTGAATAAAATGGTGGAAAATCGTTTTTGATGTCAACTTCTCCAACTCTTAAGTGTAAAGAACTAAGAGAAAATTTAGAAACATTGTTCGGTCCAGACAAAACGCATCTGTGGGCGACATTTGGCTTACAGGCTGCCACTTTATGACTTCCATCCAAAGGCTTTGATGGTGCAAGCATTCCGTGAAGAACCATGTACTAGGACCAGGGGGAAAGTGTTAGCACATCTATGCATATTTGCTTTAAAAAAAATCTCATCTGTGGAAATTTTTTGTGCATGCTATATTATACACACGACATTCATAGGGCTTTTTCACTGCATTACAGATATTTAAGTAGACATTACTTCTATACATGGGGATATGTGATCGAAATATTTTTACTGATGGGGTATAAAGAAGAAGCTGAAGACTACTGGGATGGTAGTCTCTGGAAAGTGTGGAATGCTACATCTGTTGGAAACAAGACCCATGTCTTCAGCTCAGTTCTCAGAGGCCTTTAAGGGATGGGGGTTTGGGACAGAGTGTCTGTTGCAACTCACTCCACGGGAGCACTGTTGTGTGAGTGAAGCATATAAACCCTTCTGCATATAGGGTGATGGGCCCAGTTAGGGGGGATGGACATTTGAACCACCATGGCAGAGGCTACAGGGCTGTTGCTATAGTAACTGCTTTTACAGATGATGACTCTGACATGTACTTGCCAGTGGCTCAAGCCTGCCCGGCTAATGTCTTGCTAATGGGAGCCTGGAGGGCAGAACAGGAGACAGATTTGGGGTACAGTCCCAGAATGTACTTTGGACAGCAAGCTTCTTGTGAGTCCTGCCCTAAGGCCCGTTTAGACAACTGTCCTTACTGCCTGCCTGCAGAGGGGTAATGTGGTCTTCGTCTGAGAACGTACTGCATGGATAGTTAGATGATGAACAGTCCAGCCTGCCAATGTCCTTTAGCCTTGGTGACCTCAGACAATGCTGGGTCTGTCCTCCTGACCTCATTCCTTTCAGTGATGAGGAGGGCTTGGTCTATGGTCTCTGAGTGATTTCTACTTTCACAATGAGTTTTATGCTCTTCATTGGTCCTAGACAATGCTCTTTCTTGGTCCTAAGACAGTTGCCTCTGATCTATATTAGCTACTTCCCATGGCTAGCCCTGTACGTGGGGCCAGTGACAACAATCTATTTTTTTTTCTCTTAGCAACTCACCTTCTCTGCTTCCTCAAGAAACAGATTCCTGAGGTCTCCAGAATGGCAGTTAACCAAATGCTTCTTCACTCACCGAACATAAGCCTGCCAGCTCTCAACTCCCCCTCCCCACATTGTCCCATGCCAGCAGGAAGTAGCCAGACTTGAACCGGTGGGTGCCCCTTTATCCAAGAAGGTCAGGATGTTCAGCTGGAACCTCCAGCTCGGCCCCACGCCTCTCTCCCCAAACCCTGCCCTCTCAGAAAAGTTCAGGCTCCTCCCTCAAAGCTGCTAGCTGCTCAAGACTACACCTACAGGGTATTTAAGTCTCCTCCTCTAGATCAGTCATGTGATTTCCCCTGTCCCTTTCCCTTGTCACTCCTCTGGGGGCTGGAAAGGTCACTGGGGGGTGCTTTGCTCAATAAACCTGGTCTTTTACGTTAGTCTTTTATGTTTAATTCAGCTTGATCAGGCTTACTGCATTGGTGGAAAAACCTAATATGGGGTATGAATACCTTTCCACCACCCCTTTTGTCTACACAAGGCCACGTCTCCTGAGGGCTTTCTGGGTCCTCTTTTTCTTTTCACCATCTGTCTCAAAGTTACCATTCTTGTGATGAAACACCGTGACCAAAGGAACTTGGGAGGAAAAGGTTTATTTGGCTTCCACTTTCAAATCATTGTTTCTCCTCTAAGGAAGTCAGGACAGGAACTCAAATGGGGCAGGAACCCACAAGCAGGAACTGATGCAGTAGCCACAGAGGGGAGCTGCTTATTGGCTTGCTGTACAAGGCTTGCTCAGCCTGCTTTCTTACAGAACCCAGGACCACTGGCCCAATGGTGGCTCCACCCCCAATGGACCTTCTCACATCAACCACTCATTAAGAAAATGCTCCATAGGCTTGCCTACAGCCCAACCTCATGGAGGCATTTTCTCAGTTGAGGCTCCCTGCTCTCAGATGACTCCAGCTTGTGTCACGTTGACATGAAACTATGCAGCACATCATCTGGTTTCCACTAAGTGGTCTTTCCTTCCTTTACCTTTCTCGTCACGCTGGGAATGAAGTCACAGTCCTTATGTTGGCCTGCAGGAGTTCTGCTCTGGAGCGATTTAACTTATCCCCTTCTGGTCCTGTCCACTTCCTGCCACAAGGCTGTGGTCATCTGAACTGCAGCCATTTGAGCTGTGTGCTCACATACGGGGCTCATCTCAAGGCCATTTTGCCCTTGCTGCCCTTCTGTCTGGGGGCACTCTCCTTCCCAGTTCCCTTTGGTTCCTTCCCTTCCCCCATTCATGTCTTCACTCACAGGTCCCTTCTTTGAAGGAGTTTGTTCCAATACATTGATCTTTCACCCCCACTCCAACTTGACTTAAAACACTCTTACTATCTGACATCATTTTGTGCCTTTATTGGGGGACTTGTGAGGGCTTGTCATTCTTCACTAAACTGTGAGCCTGTAAGTGCCCAGACCTTCCCTGTTTCACTGTATTTGTCGGGGACTGTGTTTGCAATCATTCGATAATTATTAACTGAACGAATCAAGGCGGTGAAACTGAGCATAGGGCCTCTTTGGAGACTCATCTTCCTTGGTTGATATTTGTTAGTAAAGGGAGGAAAGCTGGGGATTTGGGTCTGATGGTTGCTGGGGTGACATCAGACTACCTTGTTTAGTACTTGAGCAGGGCATAGATCTCTGACACCAGAGGTAGCTGTTCTTGCTTGTTCTTGTTCTAGCGAGGCTTGCAACGCCAGTCAGTTCTTAGCACTGGGAGTCTGTGATCCCTGTTTCCTCATTTTAGAGGATGCTTGACTGTCCAGGGTTTGGATCTGGCTTCTTCTCCAAGATACTTGCCCTTGCAGCTGGGGAATGACTAAACAGATTCTTCATCCCTTGGTGGCCAGCTGCCAGCCTGTAAGAGTCAATGCTACCAGCTCTGATAGGCTTAGAAGGGTTGATCCTGTGTCTGAAGGAGCCTCTTCCTCTACTCGGCATTCAGAGGACACACAGGCAGATGCCACCTCCACTGTTTTCTATGAGATGTCTTCCTGCTTCTTTTTGGCACGTGCTTTGGGTTGGCTCTACAAGGAAATGGAGACAGAATGGGCCATAAGATTCCCACCCTTATTCCTCAGTGGCCAGGGCATGCTAGGGATTGCAGAGTGACTGGCTGCCAGAGACAGTTCAGAGAGGAACATTAAAAATGAAGACATCATTTTTTTTTCTTGCTGAGTATGAACCATGCTGCACATTTGATTCTCATAATGATCTTGAGATAAGTACCATGGCTCTGTAAATGAAGAAATGGATGTTGAGTTTTCTAAATATGCATTCTTGCTTCATAAAGGCTCTTGTGTATACAGTCAGGTACAGGGGGGAAAAAACCTGAAATAATTTTTCCAAACATTTTCCCTATCTCCACCTTAGTTCACCTAAGGAAGACCTCTGCAAAATTCAGTGAAAGGTAAGAGATGTAGTGTGGGGAACTGGTTTAGAAGTATTGTTTGACACTATTCCTGAGAAGGCATGAACAAAGATCAACTTACCCCATTGAGGACCAAATGAAGGACCAAAGTAAGGACATTACCAAAGTCCAACTATGTGAACCAATGAGTCTTATTGGGGTTACTTACAAGAGTATGGGTGAAGGGTTACTCACAGGAGTATGGGTGAAGGGTTACTCACAGGAGTATGGGTGAAGGGTTACTCACAGGAGTATGGGTGAAGGGCTACTTACTTACAGGAGCAGAAATGACTCAAAGATGGCTGCATTACCAAAGCCCACCACAGCATGGGTGACAGCTCATGAAAGCTGGAACCCTGGCACACCCTGGACAACCTGCAGGCAGCACAAGTTGGAGAGCATCTTTTCCAGGCAGCTTGGCTGGTCTAAGCCTCTTCTAAGCAGCTCCTCTTGTCTGAGGTTGCCTCTCAGTAGTCCTTACTGCTTATGTACATGGGGGGTGGTGGGCAGGGCTAGTGTATCTGATCAGTTTTAGGGACTTCCTGAATCCTTGAGCTTAAGGAGCTTCTGGGAAGGCTGAAATGTATCATCCCTGTGTCTTAATGAGCTTCCATGTTGTGGAATAATCTTTTTGTACACTGTGAAGATATATCACTCGGATTGGTTTAATAAAAAGATGAATGGCCAATAGCTAGGCAGGATTTTCAGGGTAGAAAGGATGCTGGAAGAAGGAAGGGGGTTTGCAGGGAGACCACAGGAAGAATGACAGGTAGGAGATGAGGTAACAAGTCATGAGCCAAGTGGCAGCATGTAAATGAATAGAAATGGGTTAATTTAAGTTATAAGAGCTAGCTAGAAATAAGCCTAAGCTATCAGCCAAGATTTCATAATTCATAATAAGTCTCCATGTCATTATTGGGGAACCAGTGGTCCCAATGAAAAATCTGTCTGCACTTCTCCCCAAGGTGGAAAGATTTACCTCAGAGAACATCGCCATACAACAGAAGAGAGCTGAATTGGGAGTTACTGGGTTAAACACACAGCTAGAAAGAATGTTGCCAAAATGCTGGCATTTATTGCAAATCCTCAAGAAAGAGATACATCATGCCGCCCTTCCTTAATTTAATTGACTAGAGAGGACTTGTTTCTCCCTTCCACAAATATTTTGGGGGCTCTAATGTTCCACAAACATTCTGGAAATTGCTGAGTTAGCACAATCATGGACCTACAAAGAAATCCTAAGCATTCTTTTCTTTTCTTTTTTTTTTTTTTTAACATTCTTTAACACATACAGCTCTCCCCATCTTGAATCCATCCATTCAAAATGGTCCCCATTTCAAGCACCACACATGGCTATTTTCTCATCTTACTCATTTGCAGCACCACACTGCTCTACAGATTTTTATAAAGACGGAAGAGTGAGAGGACTGCTTTTCAATCCGGATTTCTCAATTCAAATCCCCCATTTTCCTCGGGTTTTCTTCTAGTTGATGATTCTCTTTCTAGGCACATACCAACCGCTGACCCAAACCTTGTTTCCTCCAGTGCATTCTCCTTCTTCCTTACTTGCCTTGTGCAGAGAGACCCCTCTCTTTTTTAAACTCTAGTCTAAC